>NC_052137.2:33550096-34158187 GCF_016086655.4 Lepeophtheirus salmonis
TATATTTTTTATTTTACAAAACAAAATAAGAAATGTTGTCCATTCTTTTGATTAGTATAACTACATCGTCTTTATATTTTTATGTAAATACATATATCTTGTATCTACATCAAAAGAGCCTTTTTAAATCAACTTTGATCTACGATTTTTACAAATAAAAAAAATAATCTTTTATTTCACTATATGTAATATGTTAAATGCAAATATGTCTTTATATATCTCCACTGCTTTTGCAAACGATTTGATAAAATGTAAACAAACTTGATCTATAATCAAATGAAATGATGCCTCCAAAAGAAATGATTGATATTTAATAATTATATAAACAATGACTTTAATTTAATTATATATATATGGCTATCTCATCAATAGAGACACTTTGTAAAATGTCAAAAATATAGTGACATAGACAAGGTGCAACCTCTATTGAACAACTAACAGGCTCATTTTTTTAAATGGATTTTCTCATGAAATAATAATCCGATTTTAATAAGAGACAATGAAAATGAAAGCGGAATGAAAAGTTGTTCGATATAATCGCCTTTTCGTGTCAATAACGATCTCGACTCGACCTTGTAAACGGGAGCAAATCTAGATGATAGTCTCCTTTGGTAGATTCCAGAATTCCTCCCGGATCCTGGACATCATCTCGGATTTTGTGTTTCTGGAGGATCTGTTGGTATATCACTCAAATGCAACCCCAAGGAGGACCATCGTGTGAGGTTCAATGAGCTTGAAGGCCAAAAACTGTGTCTAACAAAGTTAAAAAAAAAATTCTGACCTAATCTTGTGACTTTGTCATAATAGCATCCAATTTCCGCGATTGTATTATAAATACTTTGTTGATCGATGCCATTTTTTTAACTGACTCCAAACAATTATGGCTAGCCGCCACAACGACAAACAACATCCTTCCTGCGCATGGGTTCAAATTTCTTTGTTAAACAACCCTGTATGTTGTTTTGATATATTTTCGATCTATCACTTTTGTTTATAACCCTCAAAGGGCCTGAGAAGTTCGTAATTAAAAATATTTGCGGGTTCTAAAAATTTAATTAATTCAATAAGACTACGTGAGTTTATTCGTTAAATATGTATGTTAATACCGAAGAGAAAATTGATGGAACTAAAGAATAAATTGGATACTATGTCGGATTTTTATTCCTATATTCAATGTATATTTCATATAATATAAATTGATAAAGTAATATTTAATTTTCTTATAATAGGAGGGTGGTCCTAAAAGTACCCAGGCTTACTAAGAAATGGTGGTTGTTGTTTTAAAAAATCACTGTATTAGAAGCGTACAATACAATACATTTATTAGAAAGGCCTCATCCCAATCAATATAAAAACTGTCTGTGAGTTTACAATTTTTGCTTACAAAAGTAAAATATTTAAATATTTGCTAGTTGAGTTTAAATAAGGGCGCACTTGAGCAAAAAAGGTCTCGTGAAGAAGCTTCAATTGAGTGCTTAACAAAGTTTGATGGTAACTCAGGTTAATTTTTGAAATTTTGGAAAATAACTCAAAATTTTTATTTTTTTTAAGTGTATCGAGCATGTTGATAAACAAATCCTTTATAATCAAAAATATTTGTTTTCAATTTGTTGGGTCGGGTGCTTCTGGGATTAGGCATTTAATATATAAATTTGGCAACAACAAAATACTTAAAAAAACTATTTATCCTCAAGGTTAATAGAAATAATAGGTTAGACTATCATGTAGTCGGGCTGCTAGAAATTTCAATCTAATGTATTGTATCAACTGCTGGGCAATACAGGCAGATTTTGAAAAAACAAAGAACCACTCATAGTCTATGACGTCATTATTGCTATAATTTTCAATTTAATTTATTGCAACGACTGCTGGCAAGAAAAACAGATTTTGACAAAACACCCAACCACTTATCTACTATAACGTCAATATTAAAAGCGTGGTGAAAGTCAAACATCAGTTGTAGACGCATTATGGTATAACCTGGTATTTCTATTAACCTTGCTTATCAAATGTTTGTTTTTTTGCGGATTTTTCCCTTTTTTTTTTTTTTTTTTTGACAGTCGAGGTTATGAGTAAATGAAAAATCTGCACATGTAACCTTGGAAGTTTTCTTCAACAAAAAAATAACAAAGTTTAGTGCCATTTCTCATGTTTGGTCATGCAGAGTGCTTGTTCATTTGGTAAAAACGCACTTTTCACGATTGAACTAATTGACAAAATAAATAATAACGATTTTAGATGGTCTCATTTATGCTTTGAAAAAAACAAAAAAAAAAACATAATAGATCCACAATACTCTAACTTATATAATATGTTAATTAGTTTTAGATGATTGATTAAAGTTTTTGAAAATATATATTTTTCCGGAAAATTTTGTTTTCTTCCTTTGTTATCTTCAAATCATAAGCAAATAGGATTAAATTATTTTTATAACTTTTTTCACAACACTTAATATTGTTTAACTTAGTTTAATAAATATTTTAACTATTTTATTCTCAAGTTAGATTTCTGTACTTGAAACGGCATAGAAGAGAAGGATATTATTTGAACTTATTACTCACAGCGGCATTATCAATCATTATTTTTATAATAAAACAAAAATATTGCCAAATCTTTATAGTAAAAATGCACAATATTATAAAAAAGGACTTGAAATCAACTAGTCTAATGTATGTACACCGGAGTAAATATGTTTGAACAATGGAAGCAGTCTGTTTTTTTCCTTTCACTTACATATAAATGAAATTAAATAAATTCAAATAAAATATTTTGAGATAATTCTTATTATATTTAATCTTAACACTAAAATCACAATATATAATATTAATGAAATGCTATTATTTTTTTTACATCGTGGCTCTGAAGAATGTCATTGATGCATCCCTTTTCTTAAAATAAATTTATTTTAGAAGTAGGGAAACCCCGGATGAGGTAGATTAAAAAACAAAGAGGCATTCAATGCAAAGAAAATTTCAAGTGGTTCTATTTGAGGATTTCGGCAGAATATACATACGAGCTCTGTTTGAAAAGTAAGGTGACTCTTCAAATTTGCAGGCAAGGTTCTTTTAAAATGCTCGATTATTTTATGATAGTACATTCTTCACAAACATATATTTACTTTTTCAGCTATATAACATGTTTAGTTTATTTGTGAGAGGTATAAAGGTTAAAAGTATTTTGCGTGTTTGGCAATTTTTCGCTACTGAAAGACATAGATTCAAGAAGTTGCATAAAATTTGGGGTAAAGAATGAAAATAGGTGCTCCAAAACACTTAAAATGTTAACAGTGGCATACGGTGAAACTGTTCCAAGAAAAAAAATTACATGTTCTACAAGCTCTTCCAAGATGGCTAGGAAAATGCAAATGACAAACAACGCTATGGCTGCCCAAACACGTCAACAACAGATAAAAACGTTGAAGCAAAGAAAAAAATTGTTTTTAAACCTGACGAATCACTATTAGAGAAGTTGCTGATGATATTGAGATATCAATTGGCTAGTGCCATAATTTTTTTCGAACGTTGTGGGCCTGAACACGCGTCAGCAAAGTTTGTTCCAAAACAAATCGTCACAATATTTGGTCAAAAAGAACACCATAATCATGCCTCAGCCGCGATATTAATTGGTTTTGGGCCCACGTGACTTTTTCTTGTTCCCAAAACTCTGGAGACCTACAGAAGGACGGATAATTTGCATCGATTGAGGAGATACAAACTGGATTGCTGGAAGACTCAAGGCTATGATGAACAGTGCTTGTAAGAAGTGTTTCGAGGATTGGAAAAAGCTTTGGCGTATGTGTATTGTATCTCAGGAGGATTACCTTGAAGGGAACAACATAAATATTGATGAATGAATAAACATTTTTTCCTACAGATACAAAGTCACCTTACTTCTCTTACACCTCGTATATATATATTATCGATCTTTGTTTTACAACCTGCTGAAAAGAAGAGTTTTTCCCCCTTCAACTTGTTTCAAACTTTGTAGACACCATATGGCAAATTATGTATGTATATTTTATGTAAAAAAATAAATTTCGTCAGTGCTTTCTACATGGAGTAATAATAATTTTTGGTGTTTTTATTTCATTTTTATCAAATAAGATGTTTTTGGTGGTGTGAAGAATGAATCACAAATAGGTAGCTAGATACAATGTCCTGTTGTAAAAGAAAAAAAATAATCTCAAGAAAAAAGTGCATATATTAAAAACTATTGGTAACAAATGGTTTGTGTCTTTGAATCCATCATTAATTTCAAATTAGTGTCTAATGTACACATGGATTCATTCTCTTTCCTTTTCTATTTAATGAAACTCACTTTATTTATGAAAAGACATCCAAAAATAGCTAATGAGGGTTTATTATACAAAATAAACTAATCGAATTGTAATTTATTAAGAAATTACCTAGAACGTCTCTGCGAATCACTACACATTATCATAGACATAAAACTCTCCTTATTCTAATGCCACTTAATTGCCTTGTTTGTCTTCATTATCATGGACCTAATTTTCAGTGTAATTACTTTGTAAATGTAACAGAGTTTAATGAGCAAATATTTCAACCACAAAGTTATCTCTTCAAAGGAACAGGGAAAAGAATCCAAAAAATTATATTTTGAGCATCTACTGAAGTTTTAATATATATGGTATTAATGTCTTATAAATGTACCAGCTACACTTATTTCTTTCACAAGAGGAGTCAGAAGTACAGATGTAAATAAATGAAGATTTGTGTTCCCTGTTTTCCTTGGGATTTAACTTTGAGAAATATATCTCATCTACTTCCTTGGCTTGGATTCTATAAATTATAAAATACACCTAAATATTGAAATTAATGATGATGCCATGATTCATTGTTGATATCAAAGAGTGTCATGGTACCTAACTTCATCAAATGTGATCTTACTCCGGTCTCATTCCTCAGTCCACCGATCAACTACAGGTATTTTTAATACTGTATAAGAAATTAATTCACAGCACACCCCACATATTGAGACCTTCAATTTACTTTATAAAGTTTCCCTCGGGCTAATTGAATAAAAAGTACGAAAAAGGTCGATATAATGAGTTTGGTAAAAAGAAATCCGTTATTTTTCGAGCAAACGGATTTAGGAATGTGTATCTCGTGTTGTGTAAGTGCACTTGGTCTACCGTGCCGGGTCTACCTACTAGAGTAGGTTTGCCTGGGGTATTAAACCGAACTCTACTGTTGTTGTTTTTTTTAAAAGGAAATTATAAGTTTTAGAGAAGAAAAAATATTCAAGTTGAATATTCGTTCACTCCTCTTTCATATTATTTTCAAAAATCATTTCCCTTATTCTTTCTGTTTCAAGGATACATACGAACATGTTCCAAGAATATTTCTTAAAATTGAATGTTTTTGTTTTTTTTTGTTTTATACTAAATAGTGGTTTGTTAGTCAAAAAAATCGTTTTTTTGAAAAATAGCTGTAAGTCCCTTAAAAGCCAAACAAATGTTACCAAAACTTTCTCCTGAGTTTTAAAAGCCTACAGGAAATTTTTCCCTAAAATCAATTTATTGGTGTGTGCGGGATTCTTAGAAAATATAAATATTGAATATATCAAATTAATATTGAAAAAATTGGATTATGAAAGAAAAAAAAATAATAATGTGAGCCTCAATGAATCTTCTTTAACATTCTCCACTGCTGACACAATTTACAAAATATGAACATCTATGCATTTAGAAGAATAAGAAATATTTCATTGACAAATTCAATAGATCTTATGGTTACGTGTTACTTTGTCTTATGTGTTTGACTTAGTTTTGAAAACACTATATATATAAAAGTATTGAGACAATTTTTGAAACAGAATAACTCGACGTAATTTACAACAGTTATATTTTTCCGGGGATTCTTCTCTTTTTTTTTACATTCATTTCAAAACATTACAGTAAATTATCCTATCCCAAGAACAACAAACCAGAAAGATTCTTACCTTGCTTACTCCTGAAATTTCCTCAAATGCAAATATTGAGACCAAATATATCACAAAGGTAACTGTCTACCATATCAAGGAGCGTTTGGATAAGGGTGATGCTCTCCGAGAAGCCCTCAGGAGTGGTCGTCTAACAAAATTCCCTACTAAAGTTGTTGTTAAAGCCTTTATAGAGCAGCAGGATATCTTCATGACAGAGATGGCAATGGACGTCAATGTTTGAAGGTCTACCTTTGCAATGCGGATCAAAGAGGCTGGTGTTGTCTTTCTACGGCCCCAAAAAGTACCACTCCTAACAACAAACATGTCAAAAAGTGAACGATCAATTCAGTTACAGTTTCTTTTATGAACTCGTTGCCTTCCAATCACCAGATTTGAATACTCTTGATTAAATTATCTGGTGGCAATTATACTCTCATACCTTTGGAATATGACGCACAAATGTTGAGGACTAAAAGAATTCAATGGATTAGCAGTGGGCTACCATGTCATAGGCCTACATCAAAGGCACCTGCAGCAAATTCTACTACCATCTGGAATTATATTAATAAAACTATTCTGGATATTAAATGTATATAAAATTATAGGTCATTGTTTAATTCGTTCATTCTAGTGTCAAAACTTTTGTTCGGCGTATATATATATATGTGGTTTGTGAATAATTCTTCAACAACGACAGCAATAAACTATGTATTTAGCAAATCCCTGAAACTAATTCTTTTTTATAACATAAGTCCATCCTAATGAAAACTCACAAAAAATTTTCACAAATTAATTATCTCTTTTAAAAATACTGTTTTTCTTCACTAAGGCTAAAAATAATTTTATTGTGTATCAAGCAACAGAGCAACATCGAGGTTGATGATAATGTCATATATGGAATTGAACTGGGCTTAAATACATTTATAAAAAGTAAAATTGTCATCTTACTTGTACGACCACAGTAACATATCTATGTAACTCAAATTAAATTTTCATCAAAGTGAACTACAAAACACTTGAGAAATGTTTATTTTTTATTTTGTTGTGTACGTCTGGACATTTATGTTATATTTTTATAATGTAATTGATGTCAAGAGAAGCTCCTTTGTACAATACGTATAGAATATCTATAAATATCATATAGAAAGGCCCTCAAAATGTCCTTATGAGTTACTGTATACTATTTATTTTTAACCGGATTAATGGTGGAGGGGAAGGGGATTGTGATATTCTGGGGAAGAGTTGATAAAACGTTAAAAAAAGAAGTAATTACACTTCTCAATAAAAAATCTGTGAGGGTTATTGAGATTCTCAAATTGGGTAATGAAAGATATCAGTAGGTATGAAAATCATGTGTATGATGGGCATGTTAAAAAAGCAGAAATCGAAAATCAACAAGTTAAAGTATAAATTTGAAGAATATTTTGTAGGGGAGGAGTTTAGCTGTCATGACGTTTCATTATATCAGCTACAATCAGCTGTGACGAGGGAGGAGGGGTAGAAGGAAAAAAGAAAGGATATTGGCAAGAACTACTCTGATGTCGATTCTCAATTCTGCTCTGAGTCCGTTAAGGACTTACAATTATAACTTTGCAACAAATCCTCTTCATTTTTTATGAGCACACACGAATGTTTAATCAGATTTTGAATGTATGTAGTAGAGCAGTAAGTTCACTACTCAGGAGTTCAGTAATAATGATAACAACGGGGGCAAGGAAAATTCATTCTTCAGATGATCAATTCCATAAAAAACAAAAACGGGCGAGCTACAAAATATACCAGATTTTCATAACTTTTAATAAAGTGAAGCAATACTGCTGTATATAAAGGCTATCACACAAAAGGACAAAATGCGCCTGTTGCCTGAATGGAATGTCCTTGACTAAAAGAAAAACTTTTCCCTATACTGAAATGCCGCTTTTAAGGCACTACAAGTGTTGTTACTTTTATGTATGAATTGTTTTCCTTTTTCGAAGAATTCAAATTGTTAAAACAATTAAAAGGGGGTTTTATACAGGTAGCGTTGTAAATTATAGTGTAATTCATAGCATTCTCAGGGACCATAGTGAACAAAAAATTATTATCGTAGCCAACAAAGTTCCTATATAAAGTTGATCCCTCATTTTATAGCTTTGCTGTAGACTCTACATGACTCTGCACTACAATTGGAACAAACAATGGCCTCGTCCAGATCCTAAATAAATACATTATGACGAATATTATGGGTTTATTTAATATTAATTTTGAAAAAAAACCTCCATTACTCTCAATTCTCCTAGATAGTCGCCATTTTACTTCATTAAGCAAAATATTAATCTTGCATAAATGGTCTCAGACTTGGTAATATTGATATTACAATCAAATGATACTTTATCGTAAGTTAATCTTTTGAATATATCCATTTTTGCCCAAAAGAATGTTGCAATATTTTGCCTTATATTCCATGTGTCTCTGTGTTACAATTTTTCAAGAAATAGACCCTTAATGAAAAATATTCATAACTTTAAAAGTTCAAAACTACATTAGGCCGTATATCAAAATTTAACCGTTGGTAAAATTGACATTTTACCCTATTTCAACCCTTACATGTCAATATTTGCATTTGTATGATTTATTATGTAAAAGCGATCCTTAACATTGTACAAGATTTTAGTCTTCCATGACGGTCCCAAAGTTAGTCCAAATTAATTAATGACGGAGGTTTCGACAGCATCATTTTTAATACTCTGCCAAAGATAATTCTGGAGTTATTGACGGTGAAAGAATTTATAAAATTTCAAATTAGCAAAACACTCTTTGACAAGTGATCGTGTTTCTCCATTTTGGCAACTGGGCAAAAATATAAACAAACATAAATTTATTTTATTAGTTATCTAAACTCTTGTATGACCAGGACAAATGTTGCTATGATGCCCATCACTCGGGATCTGGTTGAGGTCAAAGTCTGTTCCAATTATAGTGCATTTTCTTTCCAATTGCTCTTTGAAAAGGCTTTTACAAAATCAACTTTTCATGTCTATGATTCCCATCATCATAATAACAACGATATATATATGTATGTATGCATATAGTTTTTTTAGCAATTCACAATATATTTGGATAGAAAAGTGACTTTTTGCGTGTCGAAAAGGATTTGAAATTATATATTATTTGCAAGGGGCGTACCTATTAGAACAAATATGTATATATAGTGAAAGAGAGAAAGTCGTAAAGTATGAAAATTGTAAATTTTTATAAACATATTATATCTGTATTGTATATATAAACTTTTTTTAATTTTCCAAAGATAAAATTAACATAATATTGTACTTAATATAGTCCACGTTATTTGAGGCAAAGACAAAAAATATGCAATGTTTATTATTACTGAATCAGAAGTTAACTAAAGGGGATATCCCATCGTTACCACTAATGAATAATGCAACCTTTCTTTAAAAAAAGACCCCGAACTCCTTATGTTAATCATTCCAACTGCTATTTATCTCTTAGATATTTATAGTCTATCATTGTCATATTATTTTTCCACATTTTTTAAAATGAATAAGTATATACGAGTGTGGTTTGAAAAGTCCGAGAGATGACACTACTGATACGGATCGAGTTTATGTGTAGTTAGTAGCATCTCTTGGAAGAACACACACCAACAACTTTCTAACAGAATTTCGTTTGTTAATTAAAGATTACTTTAAGTAAGGGAAAACGCCTCAAGAGATTAAAAACAAGGTTGTTCAACAGTATGGGGACCACTGCTGAATTTTTCTGGAGTTGTCGTAGGGGAACAAGTGACCCTGAACGTTCTGGACGTCCTGTTGAGCTTACTACTCTAGAAATCATTGATAAAGTCCATGATATGGTAATGGATGACAGAAGAGTGAAGGTTCATGACATTGCTAATGCTGTGGACATCTTAAGTTTTCCAATTATTTCCATTTCTTTTGCTACCACAACTGCTGTAGTGTGAGAAGGTGTAATGATGTGATGTAAAATGACTTTTTTGTGGGCCAATTAGGGAGTTTTTTCTTGCAGCTCGGTTTTCAAACAATGAATAAGCTGTACTTGTAATAGTGTTACACTTTTCCAGATAGTCAATGAGGATTATTCCTCGCGAATCCAAAAGACAGTCACCATAAACATTCTGGGCGATTCTTTGATTCAAACGAATACCAAACAGAAAAAAAATAGACCGATCTAGTTGAATGTGGGTGTGTGTTCGTCCAAGAGGTGCTTCTAACTAAACATAACCTCAATACGCGTCAGTAGTTCCATCTCTAGGACTTTGTACGGACTTTTCAAAAGACCGAAGTATATTATATATATTTCATAATATTAAAATCCATCATAGTATTTTATTCGATACTGAATTATAATAATGTTTAGGAATATATTATTAAAAAAGTAGCTACACATTTGCATTTCTATTTTATAGCTAAAATTTATTCATAAAAGAAATAAAATGGTCAATATAATAGGTGTAGTGAAATGAAAATCATTATTTTTGATGGACTTTACAAAACAATGGATACATAACTGTCGGACTTGACGATATCCATTATTTTATCCACATTTCGACAGTTGACCTTTCATCTTTTACATCAAACCAAAAAAAAGGAATGAAGAATTTACAGTACTTGGGACTAACATAATATAATAATTAAATATTCCATGGATGATCGATATATTAATGGTGTAATTTTTGAGTATTAAAAAAGACCCAGTAAAATATATACATTATGTGGCACACTATAAAGTTCAAATGTCTACACATAAATACATAATAACCATGTGATTTTAATAGATCAAAATGAAATGATTGTATCAATTAACAGTTGGTAATTACAGGGTCCACGGAAAGTCCGATTAAATTATCTTTAAATAATATAATTATATGTAAGGTTGCAAGATATTATGTTTAAGCTCTAGTGGTGTCAAAACTAGATAAAAACAAACAGTTTTGAATAAAATAACAGTTTTTTATCTATAATGGCAGGGGTACCTGAAGGGCAAATCTCGACCATCCATCTTGAGAAACCTGAATAGGCTAGAAGTAAATCCTATGCTAATCAAAAGGACCATTGAGAGGTACCAGGAGACTTATTGTATCCAGGACAGACTCAGATGAGGCAAGCTAATGTCAAAAAGGACATCTGGTGTCGTCAAGGAACGGATTGCAAGAAATTTCGGGAGGAACCTCACCAAGATGGCCAAGGATTTCAACATGGGTGCAACATTCATGAGAAACCTTATCCAAGATTAGCTTGGGATTTATCCCTACAAATTGAAGAGGCAACGGCACCTGTCAATCATGGCCAAGGCTAAAATACTTGAGAGAAGCAATGCCATTCTTCCAAAGCTGAGGACTAGCACGCCTCATAACATTGTGTTCAGTGAATCCTCAGATTCTGGCCAAAAAAGCTAAGCTGGGTGACAATGGAGTCATCAGAGAAGCCCTAGTCTCTGATGGTTTGGGGTAGCTGTGACTGAGACAAGGAACCCCCCTTTGTGTCGGCTAGGATGATGATCAACACCATGTAGTACATCAGTTCCCCTCCAGCCCCAACCAAAGCAAAATGGACTTACTCCATGTGGTACATTCTTGAGACTATGTGACCACCAGCAAGAATTTTTACAACCTTTAGGCCAAACTGGTGGCTGCTTGGGACTACACCCCATGGACATGAGTGACCATTTCGAATGAAAGTTATGCCCCATGTTTTTGGAACTTGTGTCGACCTATGTCTATAATTATATACAAATTATGTAATTAGTTATATAATTATTATCTTAATAAACCTTTAACAAAACTTTTCGTACATCAAGAAAAATGCCCAATGTTGAAATTAAATAATACATTATAAGACGAAGAAATTGTAACTTGTATAATTTACTTATACAAGTTTCAACATGTACAGACATTGCATCTTGTACACAACATGTATATAAGACAACAAGGGTGTCTGCAGGATTATATTTTGGGCAGAGCTTGTTTTTTTTTTTTGTACAAGTTTTAAAAGTTAAGACTTTTTTTCCTCGCCTTTGAACTATCTCAATTTTTTTTTCAGAAAGAAAACTCATTGAAAAAAGTTCATTTTTCAAGGCAAAAATTACTCCTCCTGCGGACGCCTTTGGTGTATGGATCAACAATACCAGGCTACCAGTATAAAAGTCCTTTTGGAAACGGAGTATAAGTGTAAGATAACTATAGATATAAAATATATAGAGTGCACATATGCTGAGCAAAAGAAACAGACTTTTTTTTGAAAATTAAAGTTAGTTGACCAAATCACTGGTAAAATATAATTATTTGAATCTCCATCACTCCAAAAATTTTAGGGAATTATCTATTCAAACTTAAGATTTCCAAAAAGATAGACATCACCAAATGTGAAATACAGTTAGGAACATACAAATATTTGAAGCACCCCCTGTTAGCATACCTATTTATTTCTACTACAATTTGAATGTTTTGGTCAACTACGACGGAGTCTATCTCTTCTTCATATCATCACTCTACGTTCTTTATCGTTCTTAAGAAAACGTTTTTTCCATGGAACAATTTCCCGAATGACATTTTGCTGAAGGACAATTTTGGGAATGTACATTTGTCCAAAAGGTAATTTGCCGAAGCTCTAATTTAGACATTCGCCCGAAAAATTATTTTGTATATATTGATATATAATTTAAAATGATAAATAGGTATTGTTCATTAATGAGTGTTGTTTTGGAGAAAAATATAACTATTTATTGATTATATTCATTAACGATCCTTTATAAACACAACACACTATTATAAGATGATAATGTAGTTCAAAAGAATATTAATTCTTAACGAAGAAGTGATTAGCATTTCTTCCATTCGAATCAAATATCGTTTTTGCTTATTATTTAATTTATTGAAAGGACAATAACAGTAAGGATTCTAGCTACATTCGAACCATATACGACTGTGTTGTGTTTATTTAATGATCACTAGTTAATCAAATTTAAAAAAATATATTCTTTTACAAATTAACACTAAATAGCTAACTTATATGAAATATAGGTATATTTATCATACTATTATTTTAAATTGAATTAAAATATACAATCGTATCCATTAACATTTTAAATATTATTTTTTTGGCCAAATGTGCCAAATATTCCTTTGGTAAAATGTAAATTCGGTCAATTGTCTTTCGACAAATGTCATTCAGTAAATTTTTCTTCAGCAAAATATTTTTGTCTGATAGTCCGCTCACGGTTTTTATCTCTAACATTATAACTGAGGACTTTGTTTATTCATCAAAAAGAATACAAAATAGGAAATAAGCATGGCGTATCAAGTGAGGCTAGGGAATCAACAGCTGACATTAAAATACAGAGGGTATTTTTCTGTTAGTAAACGCCATGGAGTATGCAAGATGTGATAAAGGGTAAATAACTAAATACACATAAATGTACAAAAAAGTACACACACTTTTAAATACCTCCCCCCTCCTTCAACGTTTATGTAGATGTATTTCCCTTCCCTCATTTCATTACAATTTAATTAAAAAATTCTCTTCACGTAATTTGAATGCAAAAAGAATATTTAAAGTTATGACGAAGAATTAAGTATCTAACTTGAGTACTATTTAAGAAATATATAATATATACCAGCTTTACATAAAATGAAATGTTTTTTTTTTTTTTTTTGCTATTTTAAAATATATATTTATATATAAGGAATGAAAAAGTACGAGGTAGAAAGTTAGGATAGAAACTTGAAGTTTATTTTGTCAGAAAATAAAATATATATACATACCTATGAAAGAGAGTTTCCCCCCTCACTTCTTCAATATTTTATGTAGTTGCCTAAATGTAGATTTTTTTTCTTTTAAATACAAAGTTAGCAAATTCATGACATACAAATAAGTACAGCTTTATCGTAAAGAATAGTAACTAATATTTGTATTCTTTGTGTTCTACAGAGTAACTCAGGTTAAAATATTTTTTATTTTACTGACAAAAATATATATTGGAATGTGTCCTTTTTGACATAATGCACAAAACAAAATTTTGTAAGAAGAAATCAACTCTAAAATAATTCCCGAGCTGGAGAATCGGTATGGTACATCAAATGCCCGACTCCAACTTCAACACTTCATTTGATGATAGTACATTTTATAGCCAATATAAGTACTATTGAGTCTAGAGACTACAAATACAGATTTAATTTATAGTTGTAGTTAGTTATAAGTTATATGTTGTAAATAATTGTGCTATGTATAAACAAACATTTTTGAATATAAGATATTTAACAAGATGAGCAACAAATGATATGGATCAAAATCTATCTATTTCTAAATGATTTATAAGTTTCTGAACATAATTTATGTACTCAATAGAAACAACTTACCCATGCAAAGTTACTCGATTCGCTGATAATATTGACTATTCATAAGACTAAGTAAGGAATACATAAGTATAGCTAATAGGTATCCCAACATCATAATTTAGACTTTAGAGATGTTCGGGAATTGTGATTTTATAAACTATCTCTGGGACAACCGTTATTACTTACACATTTCAACAAACAAAGTATTAAAGTCCATGACAGGATACTGGTTGAATTAGGAAACAAGTTTATTGACTATTTATTATTAATTGAAATGTTTTATTCAATGCATCCAACCTAAGAATTGATGGTAAGCTCCAGGCGGGCGTGGAATATACTGCAGCCCCTTTGGATTTACTCAGCGCTCATGGAGGCCCAGGGCATGTTGACAAAGGTCGTCAGGCCGCAGGTACTGTGTGATGTCTCCTGTAGGCCTTGGACTCCACGTGCACCTAGATGGAATAGTGTAGGGGGTTCACGTCTGGGCTCTGTAGTAGCCAGAAGTCCTTTGCCTAGAAAATCATGTTGGCCTGGAGCCACTCTTGGAGTTCCTTTGCGGTGTGGACAAGTGATACATCTTATTAGAACACCCAGGCAGAATTGCAACAATGTATTTGATCCATGGTAGAACTTTGGTGCCAAGAATTTTGAGGCACTCATCAGCTTTCAACCTGTATCCTAAAAGGAACCACACGGTAAACATAGCCTTTCCGTTGGATGCAACCAGGGATAACATCATCACTCAAACAGGGTGTTTGGTGGTGAATACATATCGGTTCTCCTCTACTACATCTCCTAATATCACTACTTGATCATTCTGCCTCTTGAAGACAGGGTCACCAGTAAGAGACTTTTCCTCAGAAAATTTTAGGATGAGTCTACAGGTTCCCTTGAGGCAGTTCAGGATATTTTTGCAGGCTCTACTTGTACTTTTCTCTGCTGTTTTGTCAACAAACGCCGCAAAATAAACCACATAGACTTTCTTTCTAGGACAATGTTTTTCTTAGCAATGGACAGCTAATTTTGTATTCGAAAACATTTCTCATAGAAAAATTGTGAAAAATAACCTGTCAAAATGTGCATAATAAAGATGAGTAAATGATCACGGTTAGCCAGGTTGAGCTCATTTGAAATTTATGAAGTAAACTTATTAATGTGTTAACTTAATAAGTTTCATAAATTAATAGTACTTAATACTTATAATATATAACCGTTGAGAAAGAAACTTTATGAACACTCAATGTAAGTCTTATAGTATAAATTAATAATTATTATGTTTTAATATCATAACTTATAATAATTTTTGTAGCCGGAGTCGGTACAAATTTTCCGACTACTAACTCCGGCTGCACCAAAAAAGGAACCGACTCTGCGCCCCCAAATAATTTACTCGAACCCCTTTACTTCGTGGTCATATATGTGGTTTCGGTAGAGGTTGGTGACATCCTCGATGTACATATACCAGCAAGTTGAATGAAACGAACTTTGAATGTTTATTCTGCATGTAAGCTTCAAAATCTTCGTTCCATTTACTTTATTTTTGTGATTGAGTGAGATCCTCTAATATTTATGGTAAGAAAGTATCATTACCGATTGGTTTGGTATGGTCTCAAGGGTTCAAGTTGGATCATTGCTCTTACAAGAAGAGGAAAAGATTACTTCAAACTAGAGGCGATAATAGTAAGGACTCTAACGATAATATATGTAAGTAGATCAAAGAGGACGCTTTTTCCTGTAGGTCTGAAAAAAACAAAAACATTTGGAGATATAAATGAGCTCAATTCACTTTTAAACTATATTACGCTTCATATTTTTATTGTATAAAGGTGTTCTCTCATTTTTTAACAACTATTAATATTTATTGCATTTTTAAAAAACTGAAGAAAACTTCATTCTTTTTTAACTTACTTTTAGTAGTTTTTAATGGTATGCATTTGACCTGGCCGTTTTTATAATAAAAAAATAGGTGACATTTTTTTAGGATAAATTTTTATATACTTTTTTGTTTTACAATAAAAATATCAGAATGTGCTCTTTTTGACAAAATGATCACCAGCAAATGTTGTATTTTTTTTAATAACATTTATTTCCCTTTCTCACAAATTTATTAAAAGTTTGACAATAAACACGTTTTTTTACAGAAAATATGTATTAAATATTTGATAACATGTTTTTTGTCTAACGTATACTCTTTCGCCACACATCACAATATTCCTAACCCTGGCCCCTTTTTTACACAAAATGTACGTACTACATTTTACAATGTGTCGGGTTCTATTTTTTTAAGTTGGGGGCCTAGGGAAAATGCCCTCCAAATGCCTTACCCCTAAAACCGACAATGCATACTAGTAAATTAAGCTACAGGATTGTAAGTTAACTTGATAGTAGATCTTACAAAAAAAATTATTTAACACAAAAATAATACCGACAGCATTGATGGTTCACAGATTTCTATAAAAGTTGGTACATAACAATCCCTTAATATTATGCATCGACAAAGTGGTTACTAGGGAAAAGTTTAGATTATCATGAGTGAGCAAGAAGCTAAAAGGCATCGTTTCTCAGATTACCAAGATACTGGAGTTAATGTGAAGAAGATTCCGGACATTAAGTTTCCTAATGACTTATTTTGAGGTTGGCTGGGATAAAAAAAATGGAGAACACCTCTCCAGGATGTTAGAAAGTAGAGGGCATAATTTAAAGAGCGATACAAAGTTCTTGTTAAGTTTGGAAAATAATATAAAGTATGAAATTATTGATGTATTTCTGAATGCATCTTTGGAGTCCACGTTTTGCTGCCTTACCCTGTATATGTAG
Organism: Lepeophtheirus salmonis; assembly: GCF_016086655.4. Taxonomy (NCBI): domain Eukaryota; kingdom Metazoa; phylum Arthropoda; class Copepoda; order Siphonostomatoida; family Caligidae; genus Lepeophtheirus; species Lepeophtheirus salmonis. Next base: position 33,567,210 of record NC_052137.2, read on the forward strand.
AGCACAGTCCGTAGGTTGTTGATCGCTACTATAAATACATTTTCTTTACGTATGGCTATGTGAACATATAGAGTGGGGAACCAAAACTTTGCACTAGCATTTAATTACGATTTTATAGCCGGTATTTTTAATTACGACGTTTCGTTCCACAACCAAAAAAAAGCTAAAAAAAGAAACAAGTTTTGTTTGTATCCTATGTCTCTTAGAGTAACAATATCAGAGCAACAACCAAAAAGGCAACGTGTGTACAATCTCCTCCACGCCGGTTTCAGAGCCGAGAAGACTACATAGGTCGATGGAGTGTCTTTCATTTTTTCAAACATGAACTAAAATCATGACTATTCATTAAAATCCCGAGCATTTTGGGCATTTAAAAAAAATTAAAAATCAAATTTGGCAAATTAAAGGATCTTATGGAGAAGAAGAGCTTAGCTGTCATGATATTTCATTAGATCAGCTGTGATGAGGAGGAGAGGGAGAAGGAAACAAACTAGCACAAAGACAAGAATACTCCCAATGTCAAACTTGAATTCTACTCTAAATCTAACAGGAACGTGCAATTATAACCTAGCAACAAATCCTCAGGGCCACTCTCCCCCTCTTATGAGCACGCGCAAATGTTCAATCCAATTTCGTTTCCATCTATGCTTACTTGAATGTAGTCGAAAAGGAAGTTCACTCCTTAGAATTAAATCATAATGATAACGGATAATAAAATAAAAAATAATCTTCAGTTTGCCAACTCCCAAAAAATGGCCATGTAAAAAATGCTAACAATTAACCTCGCTAATCATACCATGAGTAAGCTGGCAGTAGTCAATGAGTCCTTTCGAAATAGACTTGTAGCCTAGATCTGTGACTCGTCTCCTCTTATATACAGTATTCCTTCTTTATTTCATCACACTTTTCCATTTGTTCGTCTTTTTTTTATCTATAGGTGATATACAACAGTTACCAATCACCTGATTTTACCTATATACATTGCTTCAAAATGGGGTAAAAATAAGGAACCATATTTTTTGATTAGTTTTGATTTATATACTATATTTTTGAAAGTATATTTTTATTTATGAAATGAAAATGTCGTAAAAATTTATATTCGATTGAACAAATTAGTCAACACTAAAAAATATTTTATGAGTCAAAAGGGGAGTGTTTAGAAAGTATATAATATGTGAGACTTCAAATTCAAAAATATGAACTTCAAATGATTAATTTTCTTCCTAATTTGAACATCCATTTTGAGTTATCTTTACTGGATCCATTTTTTTTTTTTTTTCTTATCTTTAAACGACTTAAAATTTAATAAATTCCCTTCTTGAGCAGTATTCAATTAGTTTCAAAAAATGAGACATACATTAGATTTTAGTTATAACTTAGAGCCCTGTAGAGTGTTTTTAATAGTGATGGGACGATTAAAAAAAATCCCAATCTCGATGCGATTCTAGTAAAAACTCCCAATACCGTTTCCAAATTCTTTAATATTTAAAATAATATTTAAAAAATATCATTTTCCTATATATTTGTAATAATTACAATTAATAAAATAAATCCCTCTTCTTTATTTAAATTTATTTATATTACTGTTGAATTATAGTTGAAAATTGCTCCAAATCATGAACAGGCTGTTACTTTCGATTGGTTGTGAAGTCGTGCGGCACTCAATTTGCACACAGTTTTGGCTTCTCCAAATATTCCTGCAAGATTTGCCCAACAAGTTTTTTTGACACCTGTATGTAGAGTCTCAGCTATGAAGATCAACTTCACTTTACGATCATTCAAAATAATCATTATGTATTTTTCGATAATTTCGTCGGTATCTGTCTCGTTGGACGGGTTTTTATTCCTTTAAAATTTGTTTTTTAGATCACCTATTAATTCTCCTTCTGATACATAAGATATCTTTCAATAATTAAAAAAAAAAAAACTCATTTCTTGATTTTTATCGCGCACGGAGACTTTGCCGAATCCCTTGTTGGTGAAAGCAACTTAGCCGAATGCAATTTTGCTGAATCACCACGAGAACCAATTTTTATCACATCGGAATAAATAATTAAATTCTATGGTACAATCATTTGTCCGCACCTTGTATGAAAACTTTCTTGTAACTATTTACAAAGGAAAAAGTAACTGTTGTTATTTGTCTACATGCTTTGTTGAATTTAATAAGGAAAATAAATACAAATTTAATTTCCCATTGGAATAGATGTAAAAATATATGTATTCCGTTTTAAAATGATAATATTGCAATTATGTTTAATAACATAAAACAAAATAAAATCTGACGAAAAAAATAGAATTTTGAAGAGAAATATTTTTTTTGACATACTTATAAGTCGTAAAAATATTAAGCATTTTTGAGTAATGCATAAATTATTAAAAAAAATTCTTCATTAAGTGTAACATTTAAACATACCTGAGGGAGCATTGAAAAATATTTTACTTGTCAGTAAGAATTTAGCACAAAGCAATAATTTCGCGTTTTGGAAAATGTAATATTATATATATAGTTACATGTTTTTTCTTTTTTTCTGAGTTTTACAACATCTTTAGATTTCCCTCTCAAAATCCCAAAAAAATATTTCATGCCTATTCTTCTTTCATTTTAATAATATATTCATATGTCATTTTTTATAAGCGTTTAAGCCTATTTTTGTATCGTTAATGAGCATTCCCCTCTTCAATTTTTGTTATTCAGGCTAGAGGAGGCTGAAATATTTATAAATATGTATACTATTAAGGTACTATTAATATTATACCAAACGAGAAATTAGTTCAGAAAAAGTATTAGACACTTAATGCTTTGGACAAACAAAGTTTGAAGATACAATATGTAATAAATTATTATTGCATCTGTAAAATCCCAAAATTTCAACATTTTTATAAAAATCATCATTAACTTAACTTCAATATCATAAGGATAGGCATTTCTTGTCAATGTCATTTAATACATACTCTTCTTTAAAAAGGAGTTAAAATTATACGAAGTTAAAAAAAACTCTTTTATTATTTTATACACAGTGCAATAATTGGTACTAAATTTAAGAAGTGTTCAATAGTTACCCAGTTAAGGAGTTGGATAGTAATATTTCAAAGCTTTTAATGGTTTCTTGAGGTTCATTCGATTAATTTAGTATAATGGTGTATTAGTATAAGACATTTGAGGTTGAGTTTATATTATATTTATTATTAAGTTGATATTAAACAAATCCATATCAAAAAATAACAAAATGACGTACTTACTTATAATATATTTCTACCCACAAAAAAAAAAGAAAAAAAAGCCTGCTATTATTCAGAGTAATTAGGTATCGGCTAAAAGACAAACCTTGCTTTAATTATGTTGAAGGCCACTCCCCAACAAATCTTTGACTCCGTTTTTCATAAGCACGCCCCTACGTAGCTACTCACTCAATACTTCTCTCCTCAAGAATAAAAAAATAATCATTACAGCTTGAGAAAAATATTACTTTAGCCATTTAACTTCACATTTATTTATTTTAAATTTTATATAAAGTACTTCCCATATTTTGTTATTATATTATTGGTAGTACCAGGCATAGTCCATAGTAATTAGGGGTAGGCCCAGTAACTCCCCAAGAAATTCCCTAAGTTACTCTCACTTTTCCATGATCACAGTCACACTTAATTACTCAATATTAATATCAATTCATATAGCATGTTCTGTCCTCAAGAATAAAAGCGTAATAATAAGACTTTGAGAAAAAAAAATTAACATGTTGAGATGACTTATGTCTTGAGTGTGCTCGCTAACAAAAACAAACAAAATTAGTATAGGATAGCCGTGTTTATATTTTATTCCAATCTTAATATATATTGTAAATCCTTAGTAATTATGATATACCTAAAATACCAATAAAAAACAGAAACAGTGTTCTTTGTAGATATGCAACCGCCTATAATAGTTTATTATTACGATTACATAATTATTTCTTAGATCTAAATTTATTTATGATATACATCATGAAGCACTATATAAAGTGCGGCAGTGACTGTTTTTTCTACATTCATACAGACAGACAAACAAATTTTCCTTTATTAATTAGATATAGTTGTTGAGAATTGTTAAACGTTTAAAAGATTATATTCGCATTCAACCAATCAACGTTTAGAACATTAGTAATAGGGGGAGGGGGAGCAGGAAAAAGGCTCAAAATCATTTTGGTAATCTTCTGATTTTTCCCAACTATGGAATTATTATTCAATAATTGTTGGGAATGTTTAAAAAAAGTTTACCCAGCGTTGCTTGAGCGGAGAAGGAAACGGGAAATCACATTGACAATGGACAATGTGATTTCTTCCCAATGTTTAGACCTTCGGTGCAGGCGTGCATTAGGATATTGCGCTTGTATATTAAATGAAATGTATTATTTTAAATTAAAAAAAATATATATAATAAACTTTAAATGACATACCAAAATAAATATGCATGAAAAAATTTGTGTAAATGAAAAGTCCCTCTATCATTTTGTCAAAAAATTGCCATATCAAAATACACAAAGAAAATTGCAAAAAACTGATTTGTACTAATTTTGTAAAAAAGTATTTAATAACATTTATTGTCATTGTAAAGAGGAATACAAATCTACCAAGATGTTTTTCGTTCTTGTAAAAACAAAAATGTTATGGAATATTGTTTCATCGAAAAAACAAAAATTATGTAATGAAATGTTCCGGAAATAATAAATACTCTTGCCTGGATGCATTGTGTTATGATATTTATTTTAAGAAATTGAAATATGACGTTTAAATAAAATAGAAATTGAAATATGACGTTTAAATAAAATAGAAAAAAAAATGACATTTATTTTTCAAAAGATGACAGATATTTCAGTTAAAAATTAATTTTATAGCACAAATTATATGCTAACAAATCTCCAAACAAATTTCTACAAAACTTTATTTCATTTATGTATCAAATATTTCATTGAAAATCCCTTTTTAGCACCAGAAAAAAAAAACCGAAGGTGCAATTTTCACCGATTTCTTTTTTTGTCAATAACTTTTTTCATTTTGAATGAATTTAGCAAACGTTTTTATTCGTATACAGTGTGGTCGAGCAAATCGTGTACAAATGTATACTTGACGGATATATGTGTGTTTGGCAAGAACCATAAGAATTACAAGTTCAACATTTATATGTTTTTAAATATAAATAACAGTAGCTTGTAGAATATTATCTTAAAGCTTATATGGAATGCATTTTTAATGAGGAACTCCTGTCCAAAGTCAGTCTACTTTTTTGTGTTAGTTATGCCTTTGACTGGGAAGTACTCCTCTATGAAGCTTACAATAGTAAGGTTCCTTTAATATGTTAGAAAACAAGAATTCAGCTGAGCATTGCCCCTGTTTGTGTCTAATTCGGCCGATGGACATGGCTATCAGCTCCATTTCAGTTCAAATAGTCCGAAGATCAAGTTTGAGTTCTTGAGCCATATTTTTATTATTTTACAAAAACAAGTTTGGTCATCCTTAATTTCAACTTTTAAAACAGGTTAAAATCTTGATTTTGCTTCATAATTTTATTGATTTCTTGCTTCAGTCTGGAGATTTGGAGGCAGAGAGGGAAAGAGTTGCATTCCTTATAGGAGCTAATTTGTCAATTTCAAAGATCATCAACAAGGAGAAGTGCTTCAGAACTTTTATTTATCATGTCAAGGCTATGGTCAAGTCATGAAATGGCCCTCAGAGGTGATGGACAGAATAAAAAGCGGGCAGAACCTAAGTTAGCTGAGATCAATGCCAGAATCTATGAGAACCCCAAAATATTAATGGCCAACTTGGGAAAGGCCACAGGGTTGTCCAAAACTACTCCAATTGATGCAGTAAGAAACCTAGGGATCAAACACTACAAGAGAAGACTTCGGCAGCTCATTACCAAGGCCATCATGGCAATGAGACTGACCAAAGGAAAATACTTTTGAACTGGATAAACGTTGTGTGCATCTTTAGTAATAAGAAGTTTTGAATTGTTGACAGGCCAAAAATGCACAAAATGATTGTTATTTGGCCGTAAGTCCCAAAGAGGTTCCCCTATCAAAGAATCCAGCCGGGGTCATGATGTTGGGTGTGATGGCATCATTGGCAATGCAAGGCAATGCCTCGTTACTGGTTCCCAAAGGATCTCCAAATCAACACAGAGGTCTGAAGGTCATGAACGAGATCTTAAAACCTTTGCTGGACTAAACCTATCCTCAGGGAGGTTATGTTTGGATTCAGACCCCCCTTAAATCGGCATCCCTTCTTTGCCTCACAAGATTCAACAGAGGGGGCCCTCCAAGTTTCAGCAACGCAGGCCTAACGGTGTGGGCACTCATAAAGGGCACGCACACAAACTCCGTTATATTACATATGGATATGACTAACAAATGAAATAAAATTTGGAAATAAACTCAAAAATAACAAAATAGATATTAGCTTTGTTTCATGTGTTCTTGATTTGACGTAAAATAAGGTAGGATGGAAATTGCTCAAAGACTGCAAACATTTGATGAAAGAACATTTGCTATTTCATAAACATATTTTTCCAGGATATGTGCAATAAAATATCTGCTCAACGATGCATATATTATGTACATTAAAATGTTCTGTTGTTGAGTTGATTTTTTTTTTCACTCTACAAATATATTTCTGCTGGGGACAATCAAAAAACTTACATTACCAATATTTTTTTTTTAGTCTTTATTCATATCTTATGCACAAAACATAAAATTAATTTGATATGAATAACTAGAAGGAATTGTGTTACATTAACATAAATGAGAATTTTAGCCTAAAATTAGGCCTTCTAGTCTAGACCCACACCTAAAACCAATCAAACAATTGAATAAGACGACCAATAAATTATATAAAAACAGCCACATACTAAATACTTTTAAAACATATTAATTAATTCATAGGTCTCCCTCAATGAAAGAGTTAATACCTCCGAACAATTCGTTTTAAAATAGGTACTGTATTTAGCCGAATCTGACTGTTTGTTTTTGACAATGTTAATAGCATGATCCCAGGAATCATCACTCATCCTGGTATCTTTAAAGAATTAGCAGGATATCTTGCTGCAGAGTACAAAACTTTTGCTCTCAAGTTTTCTGTAAATCAGCACCCCACATTTCAAACTATTGGCAATAAGAGCCTCGGTGCTCAAAAGAACGAAATCATTTACCCATTTTTCAAAGCTTTGCTTTGTCGGAAAGCTAAAAAAATTGTTACTTTTGCGGTATTTTGCCCCCTGTTATAAAAAGAAAAATATTCGAGTAAAAATGAAACCAATGGACGCTCAGCAATAGCATTCAAATATTGTTAAGAACATTCCACAATCCTTACAGGGATTGTATATACAATCACATTCTGTCGAAATGTGAAATTGATTTTTAAATTTTCTTGCTTGGATAACTCTATACAAAGGATTCCCTATCGTGTAAGCCCAAGACTACTTTGGCGCTTCCTATGCTCTTACGAACTTTTGACATTTCTTGTTAGATACATCAGCATATGAAGACAATGTTTGAGGCCTCTCAAGTCATATTTTTGTAGTACAGGTAATATTAGTATGAGAAAAAAAAAGGAATTTTTTGGTACAAATCGGTCGTTTTATGAATCAAATATTGCACTGGCTATATTCTTCAGAGATTTGGTGTATCAGTAAAAATATAGTGAACTTTGTTTTTAATCATTTAAGCTCAATGTATTGCCGTTTTCCTTTTTAATCAAGGATAATTAATTTTCCTCCATTTTGATCAACCCCAATTTTTTTTAAACTTTAAAGAAGAGGAAATAAGACAAAGGATTTTTCGCAACAATATGAAAAATGACCGAAGGAATATTCAAATGGAATATTTTTTTCGTCTCTGAACCTTATAATTTCCTTTAAAAAAGAGTGAAAAGATACACAACACACGGAATTACCTCACTAACACAAAAATACCCTATGCATTTTGTTGTCAGCTGTCGATTCCTTCATCTTGGTTGATAAGTCATGGCTATTTCATAATTTATTTAGTAATATAATATATAAAAGCTACGCTTTTAATAAAACATTACGTAGCAATATCCTAATAAAGTATCAAATAAAATAGTATATAGATTTTTATAATACAATATATATATATGTGTGTGATTCATTTTAAAAATGGTGATGAAATAATATGATGCTGATAGTCAGGGAATACATAAGGTATAAATGACTGTTGGTATGATTGACTTATTTGGCCAACTACCAGATGATTTTGGGCCTTTTTTAGTTTATTTTCAGAGGAAAGATTGCGTGATATAATTAAAGTAAACACTTGAACTATATGCAGCGATAATAATTTTTCATCTTTCCTTTTATAAAAGCAGAGGAGTTAAGAAATAAATTTTACTTTCTTAATGTACGGAAACGCAGGGAAAACTTATACTTTCAGTATTCTTAATTTTACAGATCATTTGTCAGAATTAACTTCTGGATTGAGAGGACCTCCAGAACCCCCTGGAAGAGGATAAAGAGGTGTTCCAGGAAAGTCGGGTCCAAGAGGTCATATTGGTGATCCTGGAATACAAGAAGAGCATTAAAAAACTATTCTCTGCATTAGAAGATATTTTCTGAAGAAATATCTCATTTATATTTCGAATATCTGATTCGATAAGAAAAGGATGTTCTCCTCCATTTATAGAATAGCCGGAAGGCAAGTTGGAATGTACAAAAGTTTGAACAGTCGCTTCAATAATTTCGACTGTAGACTTTGGATACATATGTTGTATATATGCTATTTATAAATACAGAAAATGACAAACGTTAATAAAATAGATAAAAGTCCAATCAAAACTCCAATTAACATGAATGTTATCTCAATCCTTTCCTTAGAAAAATCGATTTTAGCACACTGCTCTATCATAATTATACTGTACTTGTTATAAATGTTTTTTATTTCATTATTTAAGACTTGAAAACATGATCCTGTTTGTCCAAAATCTAATGAACCATCTCTTTTTTTGTAAAATTATGTATCAGAAAAGATATTGGAAAACATTTCCAATATTCTTTTTTAATCTTGGTAGTAATTTTCTCACAGAAGCAGGATTTTCTTCAAAACCAATTGTAGTAATTATATATCTTGTAATACATATAAGATTAACTTTTGAAATCAAAATGGTTAAATCCATTTAGAGATCAAACATAAACAATAAATTGCTCATCGATAAATCGTCCTAAGGTACGATTTGTGTGTTTAACTCCAATTCTTTCATCAATTATAAACAATTCGTTATTAATAATGTCAAATAGCCCTGTTTTTGGTCTGAATATGTTATCTTTACAATTTGATATGATTTAGGATCAGCGTTTACATCAATATCTATAGCCTTTACTTTAGCTACTTCAGTGATTATTGCAGAGTTAACTGTAACACTATAACTTAAACTCATCTTTAAAAACTTTGGGGCATTGTCGTCAGTGTCTGTTATAATAATTTTGACACGTATTCTATCATAATTTTCAGAATCTTTGGTTTTATTTTTATGGGGTATTTTAATTAGTTTATGTCCGGGTAATGCCTGGTCAACCAATTCTATCTTATTTGAAATAAGTGAGCAAAGATACATTACAACATGCAGCGAGAATAATTCTTTAGTTTCTCTTTTATATGAAGCGGAAGAGTTCAGAATTAAATTTTAATTTCTGAATCTCTGGCCAACGCAAGGCCAAACCTACTCTAGTATACAACCAATGAAATTTTGGTGAATCATTTATACACTTTAAAGCCATAGGTGTAGTATACATATATTTTTCTACATACCTCCATATTAAACCCTTAATTTTATACTTCAAGGGTACTATGGATCTAAAGAATATATTTGTTGGACTTACATTTTAAGATGTAAAGAGGAAGTCATTAGAGAGGGCTCTTCAAAACACGGTCAAAAAATGGTCATTTTTCATTATTTATGGGACTATATTTTTAAGAAGGGATATTTGTAATCAAAATAATCGCGTTAAGAAAGAGGGAATTAACATTTTCTCAATGTGGATCCTATATTAAAATATGATTAGAATTATACCCATAGTTAGTGTTGAGTCAGTCCTTATTTATTCGATCAAGTCCAGTTTAATTACTGGTCCTTCGGACTTTGAGTACTAGATCTGATTTAAAAAAATAGAAATAAAGTTGAATGACGTCTTCAAGGACCGAACTATATAAATTTTAGAACTGATATGCAGGACTAAACTGGACCAAGACTGAACTGGACGGGACTGTATTCTTCAGTTCTAAATAAGTACTGACACAAGACTATATATATATTAATATGTGTGTGCTGTACAAGTTGTAACTAGTATTAGCAGATTTTAAAAATTACAACTAAAAGTTAGATGATTAATTTAAAAGCCGGATTTATCGTATATATGAAGAATTCAATAATTTAGTATTTCAAGAATGGTTATTATTAAATATGTGATTTTTGATAAATATTAGTTTGTATATTTTTGAAAAATATTAATTTGTAAGTATTTTGGTCAAATGCAAAGTATAATAAAAAGCTTTTAAATACCTTAAAAATACTTATGTAATATTTCTTTTAACTTTTTGTAAATATTTAGATACATAAATTATGATTTTTGCTATTTGACAGCTTTTCAACCATGTATTATATTTGCTTATTGTTACTTTTGTTCAAGATATATCACTGATCAAAAGTTAATCTAAATCATCATTTCTTCATTCTTAGGACCTCAAGTTTGGATTCAGCAACGGATTCAAAATTTCTTTTCGGAGTAGGACATTTAATTAACATCTAATCATGTAGATCTTTTTTACCATAATTAATAGAGAAAAACCAAATTGCATGAGTTTTTGGTGTATATTATAATATATAATTTAAAAATGGGGGCTCACAACTTATTTAAATTAATGAAAATGACCTTCAAAAAATTTAAAAACGAAGTACAAATATAGTTTTATGCATTTCATAATTTATATCTTTTCTGTTTATACTTGGATTCATATTTTTGAAGGTACAACATAATAAATGGATTTATTTTATGCTTGAGGTTCTATAAACAGGATATTTATCAAATAAATATGGTCAATCCGTGATGAGGACCTTTCAGGAAGATAGAATTATGATTATATATATTGTATATAATTTATTGATGTTATTTATCAAGTTTGGGTAATTGTAATGTGATGTGAAACTTTAATTTGGATACATCCCTAGTCTGTCTGTCTCACCTTGTACTTTGATTTTATCTGTAGTAATGTGGAGCTTAGAATCGATATTGTCTATTCCCATCCTGCCTCTGTTATCGATTCTTTAAAAAAGTCCCAAATTTTAAAATGCACTCAACGAGGCATCATTTTCACTATTCTTATGTCAAAATGATAATTGACGTAGCCGAAAAAAACCATGGATATATCATTAATTTAGCAAAAAGTCCCCGGGAAAGATGGAAAAAAAGACATCTCCCAGGGGGAAAGAGGACAACAGGACAGTTGGCACAGGGTTGGCTGGAGAGGCAGTAGCCTCCCACTCCCAAAAAAAAATAAAGGAATTTTTGCTTTTTACGAGAAAATTTAATATATGAAATTTAATTCATTTCTTTTTCCACAAAATTGAATTCTTCTAATTTTATCCAAAAAAGTTAATTTTCTGTAAATATTTATGGATCTTTGAAATTTTTCTCCAAAAAAATAAATATGTTAATTTTTGAAATTTTTTGTACAAAATTTAACTTTTTTGAACAGCTGTGGATTTTCGTTAAAAATTCATAAAAATTTAATTTTTATGAACAGCTGTAAATTTTTAATTTACATCTCTTGGAAAGTTGGAACACGTTTTACTGAATTACTTGGAGATATTTCAAATTAGACAAAACAAAATTTTACATAATAGACATACATCTATTTATTGATAGTTAAACGAGTTAAAATATTTTTATGATACGTATTTTTTATGTAATCATCACTTGAATATAAATTTACCTATCCACCCTACGATCAAGTCATCCAAATGACTTTAAGCTCTCGTCAGCACCTGTTATCGTTGTCTTAGAATTTTTTTTATTTTTTTTTGTTTGAGTTGCTGAGATTAATTTTTGAGAAAAAAACTTATGTTATATGTCTTGGGACACCTTAACGTACATGCATAAAGCTTTAGGCTATTATATCAAAACGTTTAAGACAGACAGCAAGTTATGAAATTCCGTAGCTATCATGATTTTTCGACACTCAACGGGATGCTAGGTCAAGAACAAGAAATCCAATTTGTCAAATAACATTTACAAAAATGAATGCACTCATTTTTACAAACATTTACTGCCCATGAAATGATGGGAATCAAGGTCATTCAATGAGCAATGCTTGAATACATAAGAATAATGTTACATCACACTCATTATTTCATTTAGATTCGTTAAAGTAAATATATAAGCACTTGTCTTTTTCTATGTTGCATAAATATTATACTCGAGTAATTCCCCTTAAAAAATAAATAAAAATATATTGGAAGCATGATTTGGTAAAGCTCATGAAAAAAAGAAGAGATATTCTTATCATAGCAAATAATAATAAGGTATCGAAATAGAAAAGGCAAAACTTTGTTCTGCAAAAAAAAATTCCGTGTGTTTTCTTTTCTCAAGGACACTGCTTTGTGACATGAAAAATAACATTCACAATATACTAGGAGTTATATTGGAAAAACTTTTCTTATATTTGTTAGCTAAAAAAGTCATACAAATATATACCACACAATATCAGCATGAAAAAATATTTTTATTAATTTGAAATAAATCCTTAATCGTCATTCAAATAATCTTTCAACTCATATAAATATATGTACAATGTACCTTCAAATACAAATAAATGAGCAATGATTGTATATTTGATAATAATATATAAAATACTTGATATCAAAAATACAAGATTTGAGTAAAAAAAAATGAAGAGAAACGTCAAAATGAATGCGCGTTATACGCAGTACCAAAAGATATTATTTATTTATTCGCAGGATATTAGGAATTAAATATTCATACCATGGGGCAAGTTAGAGAAGCAATGTATAAATATAGTTGCAATATATTTGTATAGTCTATAATACTTAATTAAATAAAAATCCTGTAACTGGATTTATATCGATAATTAAAAAAAGAAAAAATCATTATTTTTTTCAACATTTTACAGATTTTTAAATCAAAAGCAGTCTATGAAAGACCATTTTTTTGGACTTTTGATGGTTATTTTCTTTTTATGAGGAATAGCATGCAAAATAAAAAATTCGGCGATATCAAAATCCCTACTAAAGTAAAATACCTTTATTGTATCAGCAACCTTTCTTCCAAAAGGAAACTGAAAAAAGGTCCGAAATAATCCATTAGTTAGTTAAGATTGATTTAAAAAAATAATAATACTTGAGTAGCAGAGTCAAACATTAAGAATATGTCTGACTCAATGTCGGGATCTATTTGGTACTGGAACCGCTGTCAGGGCCCTGAAAACTAGGTCCCTATCAAAAATTTTGCATTCCAGGACTCTTTAGGCCTTTTACTCATGGTAGTTCTGGCCAAAATAATACATCAAATTCAAGTCAGGGGGAGCTAAAACGATCCTCTTACTGTGCCAAGGTTCCCAAGCACGCCCTCAGGATTACATTTAGGGGAGATGGGCTTAGTTTTTGGTATTATTTTGGGGGAAAATATGATAAATTGGATATATTAGATTTTTTTTTTAAATTACATTTCTAATATTACATTTTTTGAAGAAAAAAAAATACAAAAATTCATAATTTCTCACAAAATACAAATATTTTTTTTTTAAATTCAAAAATCCACAAGAATTCCCAAAAATAATTTTTGGGAAAAAAATATCTACTAAATAAAAATTTAAGTATTAATTTTGTTAGAAAAATTTAAAAAATCAAATTCTGTTCGCAAAAAAATCAAAGGTTTCGGGAGAAAAAAAAATCCTATGTTGATAACAAAAAAATTATATTTTTTGGAACAAAATTTCAAAATTAAATTTGAAATATTAAATTTTTTATCAAGAAAAAAATCAAATATTAATGCTTGCTCATCCTGCTTTTAGATCACTCCCCCAGGGTCTATGGTATCCATCATCAGGGCCTTCTTCAACTCTGCAACTCTTCCCCTGTCAACTCCTGTCCTCTTTGAGACCTCAGCATGGCTAATATTCATATAATTGTTCACCAAAATCATTGTTCATCCTCATCCTGCCTCTGAAAATGCAATAGGCTTGAAATCTTCTTTTGATGACTCTCTGACTTGGGCTACTAAGTGAAAAGTTTAAATGCATAATTCACCACAAGAAAAGTATTCGTCATCATATAGGCTGAAGCGTTGGTACACCCTGTCGACATTACAATAGCATTAAAAAATATTTCTAATAATTTAATATAAATCCTTAATTGTCACTCGAAAAGTCAATCAACTTATCGATGCATATATAATTACATAGAATATAGTTAATTAATTGATTTAATTGACTTTCTAAAAACAAGAAATGACACTTCATTCATTTATTTTGTCTCTTTTTTTGTTTAGTTATTCTATTTCTTTAGATATAAAGTTTTCTTTTGAATAATGATGCAGTTATATCATTTGAATCTTATGAAAAAAAACTTATAATTAATTTCATCTTATTTTAATAAAAGTGAGTAAAAAGAAATCTACTGGGTTTGTTGATGCAAAAAAAAAGCCTCAAATTAATAATTACCTAGGTCATTAGTTAATAATGAAATATGTTTTGAAAAACGAAATATGATCGATTGTGTTTAGTCACAATTAGATCTTTATTTTATCTCGCAACCTTTCCTTCGAAAAGGGACTTGGATAAATACATCAATAACGTATTGGTAATCCTCCAATTAGTGCATTCTTCTCAACTATTGGACGAATATTTCGTTAGGTGAGAACACAAACGCCGTAAGGGACAATTTTATGAATCAGAGAAAATCGCTTCTGAAATTTGGATTACATTTAATAAAAAGATCATTTTCTCTGGAAGTCTAGTTTTTAAGTGAACTGAGACTTCCAAAGGTAACATTTTAAGACAATTTTTCATTATGTTGTTATTGTAACCAAGGATGGGGCCTCGTACATTGGTACATTTATTAGGCCATTTATTATTTAGTACTTAAACGAAAGAACTTATAAAACAAGAGTTTGTATAGTATTTATGAAGATTTAAGTAATTTGACAGAAAATTATGAAAAATATTTAATCAACATTATGCGTAAGCAAATCGTACTGCGCCAAAAAGCTATTATTACATAGAATCGATATTTGTGATAGCGATACGTCGACAAATAACGACAATGGATGCAAAAAGACAACGGATTGCAGGATCTTTTTCCCGCCCATCAGTTTGTAATTGATATTGGAGACATTGTGAATTGAGGCTCATTAAAAGCAGCGAGAGCCTCTCAAGGAAAACAGGAAGTGGATGACATAATATGATTGTCACCAAAATAAACAAGGTACAATTTATTTTAACTAAAAAATATTTTCTGAGAATATAAAAATCAATCATCTTTATTTGTAAATTTATTAATTTCAAAATATTAACCCCCCTCCCTCCTAAACCATGTGTCTTTGTTTGTTTTTTTTGAAAATCAAAATTAAAATCCTGTAAATTGGGTTAGAGTTTCCCTATCAAAATCCCATTTTCCCTTGATTTACTGTGATTGACGTACGTAAAGTTGTCCAGGAAATCTTGTATTTAATTATTTCATTTTGTAGATAAGTCATTAAAAAAATCAATACATATTGAAGAATCAATTGAGATAACATTTTTAACGATATTTACTAATACAAAAATGATGTCTAACGAAGTACTTAAAATAAAACAATCAATAAAACTTTATTTAGTATTTGATCTCTTAACGTAAGAAAATGGTTTAATTTCGAATCTTTCACGACTCGGATATTGGAGAGGGTAATCAACAAAACTCAACACCTAAATATGAACTCACTGAAGGCGGCCATAGATATAACTTGTCTGAAGAGCTTTTCATCAACTCCAAGTTTGCAAAGGCCTTGTTCATAAGTTTAGAGAAAAAAATCATTATTGAAAGTAAATGAAATTATGACCATATTTCTAAAGCAATCTGTCAAGTCCACGTTTTGCTACCCTACACTGTAAGTACCCGGGATCCTATTGAGGATGAATTTCTTGGAAAATTAGAAGGTGTACCGGGTATACAACAAATGTATATTATCGACACTATTAATATATTCAGTGTATTATAGTTTGCTGTAGTGTCTAAGAATATAGTATGTGAGAAAAAAAAAGTAGTCCTAATGGAATTGATCTTTGGCTCTGAGAAACAATGACAATAACAATTCCTTCCTCCTTCGTTCCAGCCATTAGACCCTTCATTCTCCTCCATTTATTTCTCCATATGAAGTTCTATTTAGATCTCATGAACGATAACTTCCTTGTGTTTCGCTTCTGTTGTTCATACAATCATATTCAATATACTCTTACTATGAAAGTATGTAGACAGAAAAAATGAGAGGAAAAGGGGTGAAGAGGAACTCCTCTTGGAATAGTTGTACATCCATGGCAATATATATACGTACACTATACATTTACACATAGAGAATATTGTCCCTACATTTCTAAATTAAAATGACAAAAAGAAGAAGAAGAGACTTGGGGAGCTGAGGAAGAAGAAGAATAGATCCATCCATCACCTTATTCGGCGTCGCCCCTACAATACAATATTGAAAGATTCATCCGCACAACAGAGCATTATATGTACAAATGTTGTTGCTGTGGGTACGTATGTTTACACACACAACTGTTACAAAAATAATGGCCCTTATTTGTACATAATTATGTTGTTTCTTGTCTGATGCCAGACACACAAATAATATGATGTTGTACATACATTTATGTACATATACATCGTATGGCATGTCTAGAATTAAACAATATTTATTAGTTAATACAAATCGGCAAGACTATTTTAAAAAATAAATACAAAGATAAGTAACATACAACATTGTGCGTTGAACCATTTTTGAACATTAATTTTGTTCATATAACGATCCCATCATATATTTTATCATAAGCTAGCAGTAGTAGCCGGCATTACTCGGAGTAATTAGGCTATTAGACAAATTTTTCTGTAATAATACTAGAAGAGCCTCCTGCCCATTCCAGGGACGCACGAGGATGTTAATGAAAGTTGATGTGATATTTGTTTCGAGATGTATCGAATGTTTTTACCCCCATCCATTGCAGAAAGATGCTGTTGTCTTAAGTAATCAAGAAGACATATTACAAAAGCAATATGTCAAATTAGTTATACAATGTCACTATTTGGCTTTGTTGAACAGATTAAATCCTCAAAAGTGTTTATTTAAATTGCTGCAATCCGAGACGAATTAGCTGGTTAATCTTCCCTTCTAATTTTAAATAGTAGAGTCTCAAAAAGTGCCACAGCAGCAGGCGGAGGAAGATTCAAAAGTTTATTTTTGTGCATATAAGATAGAAGATAACTTTTCAAGAAATCATCAGTCTTCCTCTCTGTTTTTCATGAGCACGCTCACACATAGCTACTGAATACTTATATCAATTCATATGACGTGTTCTATCCGCAAGATTGAAAGAAGAATAATAAGATTTTGAGAAAAAGAAAATAACAGGATGTGATCACCAATAAGCTATCAAGTGTTTATGTCTCCTGAGCGCTCACTAACAAAAATAATTATCCCTTTATACACACTCGATGCTACATACAAAGTACCTGCGATATTTCATTAATACGGCTACATTGTTATTTGTTAGATCAAAAATATATATACGATATCATTAGAGATGGGATTTATGTTATAAAAGTGGGAGCAATACATATGAAAACATAAGACATTCTACATTTAAAATAGAATAAGTGAAGAGAAAATATTATTGTTATATTTAATTTTGTATCCGTTTTTAAATCAATATACTCCAAAGATAGGCTTCATTTAGAGGGAGATGTTAACACCCTCACGACTTATTAAATATTGAACAAAAAGAGGCAAAAGAGCGCACGCATCAACTGTTTTTCTTTCTTTATACATACCCTTCTTGAGATAATATATACCCAGTGATGAATATTATATGTCCCACAGGAATGTTTAAAAAAAAAAGAACAAAAAATGAACTTGGTAACCCTGACAATTCGAATCATGTTTGAGAGTAGAGCAGCATAGATGTAGCGACGTTTTATTAGATTAGCTGTGAGTAGCTCTCAGGAAGTTGGAATTGAAGTAATTACAAATCCCACTCCTTATATTAATATAGGCAAAAATGACTCCAATGTATATCCTAATTCAAATCTGAGTCCAACGAGGACTCAGAAGTTTGAAGTTAAACCTATAACTCCATAAGCATGCACAAATGTTCAATCCAACTCCCTGTCTATCAATGCTGTAAAGGTAAGAATGGTTTCACTATGATATAAGCCATTAAGAATTAACCATTATCTTACTTTGTCTTTATCAAGGATAAAAAGCTTGTCAAATGTCAAAAAAAAAAAAAATGACCCAGCGTGGATCATTGGTGTTTTGTCCAATAATGGGCATACTCTAAACAAAGGCATGGAGAGAGTTGATTCTATAGATCAAGAAATTGTTGTTTATCTAACGGATCCTAAGTAATCAACATGTTTTAATAAATAATTTTCGTTGATTTTTATAATAATACAAGGGTTAATTTGTACGTCATGAAATATTATAAACTATCCCTTCTTAAAAAATAGATCTTCTGTAAACTTACTAGATTATAATCTTCCTTTATGTGTGTTAAAATTACAAAAATAGTTTCCATATAATACCGTTATTACATATATTTCCAAACAAATTGTGTTTATAGAAAGAAACTTCTCAATGTACCTTTAGTCCAATAGTTATTTTTCCATTGAAGAAAGTATTATTTTTTTTAACTAAAAAAATATTTAAAAAGAATGAATATTATTTTTCTTCAAAATGCATTAACATTTTATATTTATTTAACATGTTTAAAAGGTTAAGGAAAATGCCTATATATTCTTTAATCGATGATATTTTAGATAAAAATAAGCAACGTTCTTGTCTCCGATTTCAAAGATGAAAAAATGAAGTTATTCATTAACAATAGAGAAGGTTATTCCATTCAATCAGCCGAAAACCATTTTACAATTTTGCTGCATGTCATTTTTCTAGCTCATGGTCTGAACAGGATAGCAATACTCTGTCTTGATTACTTCAAAAATACAAAAACTTATATATCTGAAGTGAATATTTTTTTTAGAATTCCAGTGATTTAAAACAATTGACTATTACGCTAAGCACTTCAATTCAGTCTGAGTATATTAATGTTATTAATAAAAACAATGTTGCAATCTAAAAAGAAGGATTAACACTTGAATTGTTTATTACATCAACAGCTCTATGTTTTTTTGAACAATTTTATAAGAAAATATAAAAAAAAGGAGCATTAAAAATTGATTCATTCCTTTAGCAATTGTCAGGCTCTACAAATACTGAAATTTGAAGGGAGTTATAGAAAAAGTGATGGCTCCAATTCTACTTTTTGGATTATTGAGTAGAAAAATTAATGCTCCAGAGAAGAAAATGCAATTTTGAATTGTAATGCTCTTATAGCGGATAAACGGAGACAGTTGAAGCCTATAAAAGTGGGGGAATTAAAAGGGATTCTCATTGCTGCAGCTGCTTGCCATACTCCTTTCGCCATAAAAAATTCCAGATGATAACATCTCAACTTGAAAGTTTGTGGGATATCTTATTAAATTTCATTCTTCATTCTCAGCAAGATACTTGATGGTTTTGTATAAGATTATTTGCAATTATGAAAAGCTGAAAATTATTAGACCGAAAAAAAAAATGAGAAAAGATAAAACTGTTTAAAAAATTTGAGGGTTGTAACATCTAGGTTTTAAGCTAAAAGTGAAATAACATGAGCCCCAGTGATCAAGACAGATAAAATTTTCAAAATCTGGAAAATCTTGTAAGGCTTATAAACAACAAACTAAATTGGGGAGAACCAAATTTTTTTATTATTTTAAAGCTACATTAAAATTACATTCAATTATATACAATGAGATTCACCTTTCTTCATAATCTCGGCTATACGGCGCCGGAAGCTTTGTCAGGTCGGGCCACCTGGTACAAATCCAGCTATCCCATTGTATGAGTAATTGACTTCTTCTGGGCTTCAACAGACGAACAATACTTGGCACAGGCTTCATAATCAATCCTCTCTTAGAGTTGGAAATTCACATGAGTTCAGGTCGGTGCTAGTTGCAAGCAAAAATTCCGGGCTTCAAAAGTGAGGACCTCTTGTAGCCGAAACATCCTGCACTTGTTTGGCCTAGAAGGACTTGGTTACATGGTTGGAAAGAATTGGCTAAATAACAACTTTTTCTTAGCTATTTTCCTTTTTTTTTTACGTATCAAAGGTTGCGAGATACTACAAAGGTAACAACGTCATACCAAATGGTTACCTTTTTAAGTACTCTAACCCCAGTTTAAGCTTACCCAAATTATAATCCCTCTTATATTTAGCTAATTTTTTCTTTAAGAGGAGATATCCGTCTGTCGCAAAAAAAAAAAAAAAAAAAAAAAATGGAAATTCGATATCTTGAGTAAAATAATTTAAGGGCTTTACTCTTAAATATACTATGTTTTTACCGAATTAGTTACGTCTACTAAAAATTATAATAGTTTCAAGCCGGTCTAGGATTTTCAGACCGAAAGACAACACTAGTTGTTATATTAGATAAACTTTATCAAATATTAAAAAAACAATTTAGATATCTATATATATTAGGAGTTTGTAAATCCATGTGAGGATCAATGGTCCTTAGAGTGAGACTCATTTTTACAGAAATTATGTAATCGAGATAAAAATTGTCTCAATTTATTTATACCTATTTCCTAGATATATACTGTTTGTTTTTTAGCTTTTTTCTAATTTGGATTACGGCTAGTTTGGATAAGTTGTGAAATGTTAAGAAAATAACCTATGCAAAATGTCATTGCCCTAGACTTCCATCTGTAGGTAGCACATCTCGTTCAAAATGTGAAAGACGACAAAAGTTCTTTATTCCCCCAATAAAGATTAAAATACTATATTAATCATTATTTTTCACTTATTAATTATGAGGGAGATTATTCTCACCTATAAAAAATATTAACAAAGTTCATATATATATAAAGCTACCCTTTGGAACAAAAAAAAAGAATGATATAAGAAAATTTGGATCATTTTTTCTAAAAATGTAAAGGAAACATGCGCGATATACACAGATTATCAAATTTTCTTATATTGTTTCGCTTTTTTTGTTCCATAGGACAATTTTAGAAAAAAAATACACATTTTATATATTCAAAAAACTATTTTATCAAAAAAAAAAAGAAACTATAAAAATATTCTTTGTATCTAAATACACTAAGTAAACAGTTTTGCCTTTTTGATAATTTGATCGAGATGTGCGACCAAAAGATGACAATGTGGGACCATATAATTTTCCATAAACAGTTTTCATATTATAGGACAACTTTTCCGCACTAGCCGTAATCGAACTTGTAGAAATGTTGAAAATCAAACCGTTCTAATTTACGTAGAAAGATGAAGACATTACATAGATACTATCTATTAGCAGTATAATCTCAATTCATTCTCCTCAATAAATATATTCTTTAAATTGTAAAAACATATTAATATGTCATATAAATGTACTGATACTCTTTATGTCCTATTAATAATATTTATGGAGCTGGTATACATATATATGTACATAGGAAAGGTACTATGGGCGAAAAGAAACGCTTTCCCTTGTCAAACAAACAAATCGTGATATTCACAAATAAAAAGGCTCCAAAAGGTACTTTTATATTTATTAATATTGGAAACAAAAGAAGGAAAATTGAGTGAAGTCATGTTCTGAGAAGGAAAAAAAAAGTCAACTTAACACGACAAATATGAAGGCGTAGGTGAAAGAGGGAGTCAAAATGGCAAAGGTGCAGAGTTACATATATGTTTGTAGTAGACATTGTTATCATTTCTATACATACAACATACTCATATTTGAAGGTTCTTTTAGTATAAAAAGCGACTCATTTATTTATATATATATATACTCATTTTTCAAAATTATATGTATGGTGTGGCAATACAAAAACAACTTTGAACTATAATGGACACTCAGTAGAGCGCAAAAACCTCCACTTAAAATCATATTAAGTGATGTATCTCCATTTTTTCGAAAGTTATGGTCAATTATGCCTTTTTTCATTTTTTGGTTCCTTGACCTTTGACCTTGCTGGACCTTTGATGGAGTGTTTGAAGGAGCAAATCACGAAAAAACGGCGCATTTGGAAAATAAAAAAAAATATGTTTGGTCACCGTGTCATAAAACTCTAAAAACAATGGAGAAAAATTGCATATATATTAGGCTACAAATTGTTTTTCCATCCACGGTATTCTTCAGATAGGGCCCTTAGTGATTTTTTTCCTGTTTGTATTCTTCAAAATAATGTTCACTGAAAAAAAACAACTTAGAAGTGATGAAGTGTTAATCTCTGAAACTGAGGTACATTTTGTGACGAATGAGAAATCGTTCTATAAAATATCATCAGAAACGTGTATGGCCGCTAAAATCGTAGTATCGCCTTCAAAAGTAACTACTTTGAATAAATAAATCAAATGTTTCTAAGTAAATGTGTTTTACTATGTTAACCTACAAACTTTTCAGCCGACCTGTATATTTATTAAAAAAGGAATTGACCGAGTAACCTTGACAATCTTTGAGTAAAATTGTATATGTGTTTTTTAATGAAAATAATTTATTAGTAGTAAATGCATTTTGTATATTACTACAAGAATTTTACTTGCAACAAACTTTTATTCTATTCAATTATCAAATCCTAATTAACTTTAGTATAGAAATAAGAGAAAAAGGCTACTAAAAATAGGGGTTTTCTAACATCTCTATGTAAAGTCAAACGTTTGTACAAATCGAGATAAAATAAGTGTAAAAGAAAAACTTTTTTGTTTATGAGAAAAGTAGAAACACGACAATATGAAATCCTACAAGCTCCGCATTGAATGTACATAATTTGCACTTGAATACTTCTCTTTTATTGAAGGACTTTCAAAAAATAATTTAAAGTCATTTTTTTTAATGTTATATAAGTGAAGTATCGGTCCATTTTGACAAAATGGCAAAAATGTTTTATAAAAGTATGTCTACCTAACGGTTTTTTGTAAATGTCTTTAAATCAACTCTGTTTTGCACTTTGAGTCAAATGATTCATAATGTTGTTTTGTGACCGAGTGTTAAAAAACAACTTAACACAGTTTATGAATGATTAAGAACTAATAGTTAATGCGCTTAAATATTATAAAATAACTCAAAACAAAGGCATGTAAATATACATAAGCCATATTCAAACCACAACAAAAATGAGGAAATATAAACACCAGTTTATATTTTAAAACGTTGTGGTATACTTATAAATAAACTTCAAAGAATGTAATGTGCAAACAATTGTTTTTTCACCTTGTGCTTTAATGCACGAAATCTCGTCAAAGAGTAATAAAATTGACCATTTAGTATTCTTATTAAAATTTTGTTAAAGAATATATTATTATAAATGCATTTATGATTAGATGGATCAAAGTATAAAAAATTTAAATTGTTAAGAAATGCGATACTTTTATGATAAGGGCAAAATATGCACCACTTAACATACAATAGTAATAGTTAATGTAGAAGTATCTTCTATCTGTTATTTTTTATTTCCCAAATTATGATCAAAGTTTGTTGTTGAACAATAAAGCTGACTTAAGATGAATTACAAGGATAAGAGTGAGGAGACATCTTGGGATGTTGATATGTAAAAAAAAAACACCAAAAATAACCTGACAATTTGAAAAATATTTGACAGGAGAGGAGCTTAGCTAGAATCTTCAGTGTTGTTACTCTTTGTCTTTCACGCAGTAGGGATTACTTTATACTTATATGTTCTCTCCTCAAGAATAAAATAATAATGACAACAGCTTAAGAAAATAAAATAAAAATACTCTTCCTGTTGCAACCACAAATTCTATCACATTCTTCCATTGTCATATTTTTTACCGCCCCAAACATTCTTCAAATTGTCAGGGTGACCACGTTATTTTTTTTAAGACTTAACACCAGGCCATATAATTTTCAACTATACTTATATCATTTAAGTTATCTCCTCGAGAATGACTAAAATATGGATAACAGCTTTATAAAATAAAAAACCCTCTTTAGGTTGCCAATAACAAGAAAAACTATCACGCTAAAAATTGCTTTGGATTACAGGAGTATAATTAAAGAGACTATATTAAAGATATCTTTATAATGTACCTTTTTTTTTTTTAAAGAACTTTTTACAATATATCTTACTACTCCAAATATTTTTTGAATAGTATCGTTTGTAAAAAAGATTTATAAAATTATTTTTATGTAATAATATCTCATTAAAAGAGTATAAGAAACGCCGCGGAACCTTCTACATGGAAACTATTTCATCAGGTGAAGGAGTAATAGATAAAGGATTAAACACATTTTTTGAAAATAGTTTATGTCATAAACTTTAGTGATATACTCATCAAATTAATAGTTTCTCAATGATTTTTTCAAATACACACCATTCGCTCTAGATTTCGTATGAAATCATTTTATACTTCTATAAGAACTAAGTATATGTTTAATTAAAATGAAAAATACGGGAATGAAAGATACAGTGAGGAACAAAGAGACTTCATCCATAGCTCTTCCGTTAAAACAACTTCCAAAATCTTCTCTATTTCGTTTCCTAAGATTTTTGGAAAATTATTTCACTTATTTGAGTCTTTACGTATCATTGTTGTACATGGGAAATCAAAAACTCATATCTAACATAATAACATAAAACAATTCATCTTCACTTCCAATGCCATTATTACTTGTGAGTCTCTTCTGTCATTGGCAAAAAAGTAGAAGACGAACCTGGACAATGAATTCAACGTGGTCCTCTTTTCCAGACATCCTTATCAGCAATGCAAATTCAACTCTCCTACTAATTATATATAAGCAAAATAGTTAATTGAAACTCTGACGTGATAAATTTATCAGTGATAACTTTAGTAGACTGATATTGCAAAATATGAATTTCGTTTAACATATAATCTATTTCAAAAGTTAGTGAGTCGGAAGTTAATTTCTGAATTACTAAATCACTTTTCATTATATTTGTATATCACTCTCGAGAGGATTTAGGATCTACATTTCAATTTTTAATAAATAAATTACTAATTATACTAAACGCTTACGATGTGACAAAACTGTATATAAAAACGATTGTTTCCGTATTCATTGACACTAACATCTAAAATTAATTTTGTATTTATCATTTGTAAATAATGTTGTAATTCACCTACATAAATATATATTTATTTATGTGTTTCACTGATTTAAGTTTATATTTTAATTTTGTCTTAATTGTTTAGATTGATTACTCTACTATGATTTACACATATTAGAATACTTCTAACTATCTATCTAATTAGTAAAAACGTAAGATTTTTATAGTGTAAGGTTTACTTATAAGTGTCTTAGGTTGAAATCCGTCGATATGGTGAATAATTGTTTATAATGCCGGAGTAGTTACAAGGCACGGAAGTCTAAAAAAAAGTACCTGTTGTGCTTACTTTTCTTAGTGTGTCCGTTGTGATATTCAATATTTTCAGAAATTAAAAACAAAAGGTCTATATTATGAAAATTATATTGCCCCCCCCCCCCCAAGAAAATCCAAAAAGAATATTATCATTAATTAGAATAATTTTAAAACTAATAGAAGGAGATCTATACTTCCTGGAAATTTTTGATGGTGAATGTGATGAAGAGCATCATTTTGACCGTTTTATATTTCCGCTTGTCTAATTGTATTGTACAATATTATTATTAATATGGAATAAATTCCTAAATAGACTTCAATCTACTCTTATTTACAATAATATACATAGCAATGAAATAAAAACATAAGACCACACCACACCGTTTCTCCTCACGCACGCTTTCTCTTTCTTATACTTTAAGTATTCATTGCATTATGATAACATCAGTTAATTTAAAAAAAAGGCCATATTTAGTAAACATTAAGGTTTTATATATTTCATTTAATCCCAGTAAATTGTAAGTACTAGGGAAAGGTGAAAAGTTCTTGCCCTAAAACAGAGATTAGATGGAGCTTTAATCGGGAGGGGGAATAGGAGATTGCCTTTTATGATGGGTGCATGATTAGCTTGATCTGGTTGCTCATGTAGATTGTTACCCCAATAATTTGAAGAACATTCTGAAAGAAAAGCAGCTTAGCTGTAATAAAGTGTCGAAGGAAACTGCTATAAAAGGGCATAAGCAGGAATTACTCAGCTTTAAATCTTCAATTTTACTCTGAGTCCATCAGGAACTTACATTTATATTTAATCAAAAAGTCATCAGCGTTACTCTCTGCTATTCATGAGCCTTTTATACGAGTTATAGATGTTCGCTCTTTGAAGAATAAAAAAATAATTAACGGCTTTGGAAAATGTACTGTTCAAAAACAGGACAAAAATTTGGACGCTAAAAAATGCTTAGGATTTACAACTCTTTATCAGAATACTTATATAATATATATTTTAAATTTAGTTTCAAATTAATTTTCTATAATCAGGTAGTCTTCAGTGTAGATTTAAAGCGTTTGAACTAATAGATTCAAACGATTGACTTATACATCTCACTCCTGTTAAGAAATAAGTGGGAGTATTGACTCAACACAAAGTTATATAAACATTTTTTATACAAACATACTTACATTATATCTTTCTTTTCTTTTTGTAAGTTCTTAAATTAAAGTTTGACGACTGATATTCTCCTCTCCCCTCTTGACATGTAAGAGTTTGATAAAACAATTTTATGCACGGGATCTGCTTTCATTTGTATATATGAAAGGAAGGATGAATATTCTTTTAATGATCAAAAGAATTAATCATTCCGGTCCGTGATAACTAGTTATTTTAAAAATAGATCATAATTAAATGCCTCATTCCCTCCCAAATGCCAATGGTTCTGTGTTATATACAGTTATGTATAAAATACGTCGTGTCCATATGTAAAAATGATCATGATAAAACTAGAAAACTTGAAAAATGGTTGGGAGGGGAGCAGCTTAGCTGTCATGACGTTTTATTATATCAGCTGCCAGCAGCCGTGAGAGAAAAGGAACATATAGACTGGAATTACTTCCATGTAGATCATTAATCATATTCCAATGCCACCAAAATTGGTCACCCTGACAATTTGAAGAATGTTTGCGAGAAAAGAAGGTTAGCTGTCATGACGTTTCCTTAAATTATCTGCAAGCAGCTATAAGATGAAAGAAACTAACCAAAACCCCACTCAGTGTCTACCAATGACATATGCGATCCTCAATTCTACTTCGAAACCAATTAGGACATATAACTTTAACTCGGCAACAGATTGTGATTGTTATTTTCGTCTTTTCTCTTTGTACAACTTATTAATTGTTAACTCTTCATGAATATATTAATTATGCTAATAGTTTTGGTTAATAAAAAAGAGTATATTCAGGTAGCAACTACGAAAACCCCTCTTCCAATATAATATTATTTGCATCTAAGTTAATGAGCACATACATTAGTTATTAATTAATGCTTAAATATTCTGTTTTGAAGAATAATATGATAATGACAACAGCTTTGGAAAATAAAACAAAAAACCGTGTTCGAATGTCCAACTAGAAAAAAATACTTTCTAGGACATATTTTATAGAACTCTGGTTATCTGCAAACTCAATAGTAACAAGTTCCTTAATATTAAAAATTAAATTTTATAGGTTACATTAAATAATTGTGTAATCTTCTTTGACTACAATAATAAAGGTAGTTTAAATTTTATACTACTAAATCTGCAGAACTGTAATCACATTCTAGGTTATTGTGCTTAATAATAGGTTATTTTTATATGTGTCAGACGGTGTACACTGTACAGAAGGGTGTAAGAATAAAACGTAAACTGATTGAAATAATTATAAGATCAATTTGATCATAATTCCCTTTAAATTGCATCAATTCATCTGAAAATGTGTTTAAAATATATAAATAATTTTTATAGAATGCATATTTGATTTTTGAGTAACTTACTATCAATGGACATCTATTTTTGCAAGAGTGTGTTTTGAGAGTGGAAGTAAATTTAAGACAGGGGTAATTAATCCAGTCATTAGATATATTTCATTGACTGTAATGATTCTATACACCTCCTTTACATCAACCCAGTTGCATTTTTGAAGACTTTAAGATACTCCGATTAAAATATAATTATGATCAAATAAGGGAGGATAAGAATCTCTAAAGACTATTGCCATCACTTAAAATGTTAAGTACATTAACTATTGTTGACAATAAATGAAAATATAATTTGGCATTTGTAGCTTCAAAATTTAACAAAAAAAAATCTTGGTCAAGACCTTCCTTGAATTTGGAGTGTTCCTTCTTGGATATAAGTTAAAAAGTATATAATTTAAAAATTTAATAATTTCTACCTTTTTATTTTATTTACTAAAACTATTGTTATTATTCTTGAAGAGAGAACAATAAGCATAGAATAACCATTAGAGCGTGAAAGATAAAAAGTAAGGACTGGGGATTTATTGTGGAGTTATATGCGCAAGTCTTTGTTGGACTCGGAGTAGAATCGAGGAAGAATATCTTAGTAGTTCCAGTTTATATAACCTTGCTATATATGGAGTGGGATTTCTGTTTGCTTCCTTCATAGCTGACGGCAGCAAATTTATTAAAAGGTCATGAAAGCTAATCTTCTCTCTTACCAAACATTTATCGAAGCGTTAGGATGACCAATTTGATTTTTGGTTTCTTTTTTTTAACGTACCACCATTTAATATTACTTTAATCTCTGGATATATGTCTGGTTACAAGACTATCCCTATTTGAAAAATACTGCAAGAAAATGTTTTAAAATGCAACATAGTTATTTACATCTTGAAAATTGTAATCCCCAATATCTCAAAACAATAATATTTTACTTGATGCATGTTTTCTGTACTTAATTATATACAACTATTCTTCCTTTCCATTTCTTCACTCTTCTCTATGTATGTACTTTCTTATAATTTATTTTAAAGGGTACTGAATTTTCATTATGTCTCTTATATTACCCCAAGATTCTTGAGGGAAAAATACACTCGGATACTAATCTCACATTTTAAAATAATATCCTTTTGTTCTTGCATTTTTTTAATAATTAAACTTATCTTTGTTCCTTCGTTGCTTCTTTTCTTCTTCTCCTTAAATTGGTACAACTTTTATAGTTGTAAGTTGTAATCACTTATGGCCTATAAAATAACTGAACCTAAACAAAAGTGTTCTAAATACATGCTATAACATGAAGAAACTATTTTTTTAGTACCATAAGTTTTTGCTAATGTAATACATGTTGTCTCATATCTCGGACCGTATCAAATGTTTCTAAACGTGTATACCTCTAAAATCAAGATGGTAACCCTGACAAATTGAAAAAAGAATTGAAGGAGAGGTGCTTACGAATCATGATGTTTCATTAGATTAGCTGGAAGCAGCTACAAGATGAGGGGAAAAAACACAAGTTCCTCTCTGTATCAAGTAAGGATATTCGAAATGAAGACTCAAAATTTACGATAACATTTAGTTATGATTTTTTCGCCGTTATTTTCAATTAAAGTATTTTGTTTTAATCCCATGTCTCTATTTGCGAAAATGTTGAAGCAACATTAAAAAAGTCCAATACGTGTGCAATATCCTCTGCAACGGTGTCAGTGCTAAGGAGGCTGCAGAGACCATGTGCATGTACTCCCGAACTGCCTAGTCTATTAATGAACGCCCCTCCCATACCCCTAAGAAGAACCAAAAAATATGCAGCAACAAAATGGCTCCGTTCTGGCCTGTCTCAATATTGCTCTTCTTTGGCTCTGACCTCAACCCCCCGACTTTGCAGTTTAGTTCATCTGGGAGAAAAATGCTTACCACACCTATAATTAAAATTTGATTCAATGGAAACTGCCATCATGACAGCGTGGTACAACATGGACAAGTCCTTAATTGTCAAGAACTGCCAAACTGTTCGGAACTGCCATCTGTTCACCGGTGTATCGAGGCTGTTACTGCATGTGAAAGGGGAGATATGAATAAAATATATTGATAAAAATAGTTTTTAAACATTCCACAAGTCGTTTTGTAGTTGTCTTTTCTTGATTCTATAAGAATCACGTTTTTTGAAATTTATTAATGTTTCTGCAAGTTTTGAGTTTTCGCTCTGTAAACCAGAATTACTCCGTTTTCGATCCTCAATTATACTCCATGTTCAACCAGGCTGACACTTGTAACTCTCCAACAAATTATTCATGAGCACAAACACTTTATAAATTGATGTTCTCTCCTCAAGAATATTGATAGAAGTATTCGAAAATTAAAAATAACAGGTTGCCAATTAGAAAAAAAAATAACTCGCTTCGTTTAATTGTTTAGGATTTGCAACTATAAAGATTATCAACTTTCATATACATACAGCTGCTCAATTTGTATAACAACCAACCATCATGATCTTGATTGGTGTCTCGTCATTTGTAAATTACTAAATGTATGTAAATTAATAATCCAATTTCGGCTATAACTCCCCCTTTCCTCTTCCTTTATTCTTTCCCTCTTTTTCTTTGTCGTCTCCTTGCATTTCGTGACTAAACTATATAAAAAGCGTCCAGTTCAATAAAAAGGGAAAATAGAAAATTTTACCACCGTGTAATAAAAACTATATATATATACATAAATATATTGTTCATTTATTTCGTTTTTTTTTTCTTTCTTCCAAGCTTTCTATTAATATGTACATTACGTATTATATTTGTAATATGCCATGCCATGCCATGGTCATATACATATGAATGTACAGTCGACATATATGAATATAACATGTTCGTACTATAAAAGACAGCATTATATACACATTTATTCGAGATTAAGATACTCCACTTACAAAACTATTTAATGTTCTTTTACTTTTAGGAAACTGTGCGATTCATTTTGTGTTTGTTTGCAGTCAATGTATATTAGATTGGGTTGTTCAAGCTACTTTTTTAGAAATTGATTAAAGTTGATTCGTTCTGCTGAAAAACAGTTTGCAAAATTTCAGTTCTGTAGAAAATTTGAGGTGCCGAGACAAGATAGATTTTTTTCTAAATTTTGATTTTGGTAAAATATTATTGACTTACATATATTAGAAGTTTATCAAAAATATTCGAAACAAAAATATCAGTTATATTTTCATGGGTTATTACTAATTATATTCATAAGTAGATTTCTATAAAATAGTACCAATTCTAGAGATGTACTGTTACCTAAATTTTAGCCAATGCCGATTCCAATACCATCGTTATGGACGATTCTGATACCGTTATCATTTTTAGGACGATTCCAATTCCAATACCTTTCCTAAATATAAAATGATTTACTTTTTATTGATTAGTGTAAGAAAATACATAAATATAATTATTTAATAATAATTTTAAATTTATACTTTTTATGCGTATGGATATAACCAGAGCTTCTACCTTAGGGTAATTGACGGTCGAGCATTGCTAACATTAAGTAAACTATGATGAAGGGTTCTCAAATTTTTCACTTCAGTTAAAATTGGAGATATTGAGTAAATTTACTTTACTGGTGCAATGGATCATTCATATTTAATCAAATTCTTTTTCATATCATTCTGACCCTAGATCATAGAGTCAGTCTTAGAGAGACAGATCTAATACATTGAGAGAGGTATTTACGGGGGTCACAAGCTTTAATTCTTTTTTTGCGTGAGATTTGTGTATCAAAAAGACTTTCCTTTAAATTAGAATGTTATTATACATCTTTGAAATGATGTAATGTTATTGATCCATCGTTATTAACTCTGAATTCTGTCTATATTGTTCTTTGACGGTGGAATATGGCTCTGAATCCTAAAAATATCAACAACAAAAGAACCACATTTTCTTAAATGTTCTAAAGACCAAACCTGGATCTGTTGAAGGTTTAAAGGTCATTTCAGTATTTTATGAATTATAATAAAAATAATAAAGACGTCTTGACTTGACCTTCTTGTTATTCAGGTCACTTGTCATATATTAAAATATAAATTGAAGAGAAAATAATTTTATCCAAGGCTTTGGTTAGTCTATACTAGAATAATTAAAACCTTCTTTCATTGGTTGACGATTTGAAATCATAAAATTTAAAAAATTAGAAAAAATATTTTTTCATTTTTGTTACTACAAAATATATATAAATAACTATTTATAGTAGACCGGTTTGATTTTCAATTATTTTCGAATTTCGATTACAGGTGCTACAAAAAATTTGTCATATTGTAGGAAAATACCCTATAGAAAAATTTCATTTTTCAAAGTTTGAATGGAGACAAAAGTTCTTAATTTCACAAATAATAACTTAAATACAGCATTAATCATTATTTTTCCATAATTAATTATGATAAACATTATTTTAACCCATAAAAAACATCAGTAAAGTTTTTTTTTCTAAAGATACCCGATGAAACATACAATATAAAAAATCTATCTTTCCTTACTGAAAATGTAAAAAAAAAAAAAAAAAAATCCACGTATACGCGGATCGTCAAATTTTCCGAACCATTTTTTTTCTTTTTATGTTCCATAGGACTATTTTAAAAAAGTTATAAAACATTTTTGAAAGGTTTAATAATTTTACATCAAAGTTATTTTATACAAAGTAGCTACAAATGTCTTTTTAGATTTTTAACTCACTAAGTAAAGAGTTTTTACTCTTTAAATAATTTTATCTATATATGCGACCTAAAGCTGACTTTTCTATTACAAAACAATGTTGCATAGGTCATTTTCATAAAATATTACAACTTTTTGGCACTACACCAAATCGAAGCTCGAAAAAAGTTGAAAATCAAACCCCTCATATTTATCGGTGTACTCAGCTGTATTGAGCCGATTCCGATAACCAATTATGATTCTTCAAAAAATTGTAATTCTTAACGATTTAGATAGGGATGAATGGGTACACACCTAGTAAAAAATGGAATTGAATGCGATAAAGGCATTGTGTCCAAATTAATCTGAAAACTTATATTTCCACACTTCATAGAGTAATGCCCGTATTTGTTTTGACAAGCAACATTTTAATGTTTTTTTCAACAGAAATTACAAGAGCTAGTTTTAAGGGGACACTTGTTTTAGGCCTTGGTTTTAGGTAAAGTATAGAGGATCATCATTTTATCAATATTTTAGGGGTCACTTATGGTAAAAAAAGGCCTGACTCATAACACATGAGATATAATAAAAGACGTGTCCATTCATTTGGGCAACGTTAATTTCAACAAGTGTCATCTTACCAAACTTTATTTGAACAATTATCAAAAAGAGTCAGCTTTTTTGAAGCGTTGTTAATTTTAGAGACATTTTCATAGAGTAAACAATAAAAGATGAATTGTGTCATTATTAAACATTATTACTCATTAGAGTGGTGTTGAAAAGCAAATAGAATAAATATTGTAGGAGCAACTCTCAACTCTGCAAGCTTCTGTGAAGGGATGTATTTATCAAACTTATTGAGTGGTGTGGCATTCAAACAAAGGTTTTTAAAAAAAAAAGATTTGCATTTTCCGATTATTTTTGTTGTCAAATGTTATGAAAGTAAACCTTTGATTCACAAGCCATTTTTGACTTTGTTCAATACTACAATATGTATTTAGTTCTTTTTAGGAAAAGGCTTCAAAGGAGATGGGACGGATCTCTTTGTGTCCCTCCCTTATTACACTTTATGCTTCATTGAATGAAGAAATATCCAGGATTCTTAAAGGACAAAATAAATTATATATAGTCCCTGTAGTCTATAGCTATTCTAGGTTTACTATACGAAAAAGTCGGCGAATTGAACGACGCTGAAAAGAAGCTCACCCAAATATATACTTGCCCTAATGAATGTTAGTAGTATGACACTTGCGGAAATACATGTTTCTCAAATGAATGCACGCCAATAAAAGAATATGAGACATTGATATTTCAATCTCGTGTCGGCGGTTAAAACCATTTTTTCATCCATCTGAAATTTGGCATGTATGCCTATTATTATGTGCAACATTGAAATATAACTAACTATATTGGATTTTCTTACTTTTTGGTTTTCGGTCCGCCTTAATGTATATAGATTTAGCACTGGTTGCAAGTACGCCAGAGTCTCCTTTGCTAAATATTTATTCCTACATTTATGTCTTCTTTGTATAATATTGTATATTATGTAGGTTAATTATATCATTACATTGTTTGTGTAATCATTTTAATCATAATAAACTTATACCTACTAATGTATGTACGAAGGTAAATAGATATAATCAATAACAATGGAGACTCTCTCATATAAAAGGGTTTATTTGAGTTTTTTGTCTTTTTTATCAACTAAATCTCAAAGTTTAGCTTCTAAGTATTACTTACTTATATCTATTGAAATAAATAGTGATCTCTATAACAATTACTTAAGTTGGATTAAATTGACAATATTTAAACAATATTAAATCCTCTGGATAATCATTTGAAGTTTAGTATCGACAAAAAGTTATATAATTATTATCAAAGTAAAAAATATCAAAGGTATATAAACATATATAATTTTGTATCGGGTGCGTAGTTATAATTTGTATACTTTTAAAAGAGAGAAATAACCCAAAACAACATGAGAAGAATTTATAATCTACCTAACATATTCCCCCAATCAGCTGACAAACTGTATTTTTTAACACCCTTCCCCAAAAAAATTAACCCAATCAAACGAATAATGACATATCAATGAGACAATAGACGAGATTGTGTCTCTACTTCACGCAGAACACATACTAACAGAGATATAAAACTTTACTTAAGCAGGAAAACAGACTAATTTTAACGTCAAGAAGGTGTTATAACGGTATTTGCTATCAAGGAGATTCTTAATCAGATGATGTACTGGCATACAGAGTAGTTGTGGAGAACGCCGATTTGTCTTTCAACTTTTTTGAAATTTCGATAATGGCTAGTTTGGAAAATTTGGTATTTGGTAAGGAAATAACCTATACAAAATTTTATTCTAGTTCAAGGTTTGAAAGATGACAAAAGTTTTTTAACTTAGTAAATAAAGATTGAAATACAGTAATAATCCTTATTCTGCATCAATTAATGAGGATAAACGATATTTTAACCTATAAAAAAGATGAATAAAGTTTTTTTTTAAATTTACCCCATGGAGCAAAAAAGAGAGATAAAAAAATAACATTTGGATCTTTCCTTCCATAAAAAAATGATGCACAGTATACACGGATCATCAAATTTTTCTAACTTTTTTATCTTTTTTTCTTTGAAATACTTTTTATATGTTACAAAAATGTCTATCGAAACTATTTTTTGCAAAATAACTAAAAATGTATTTTTATTCACAAAGTAAAGATTTTTTTGTCTTTTTTCATAATTTGATCGAGTTGTGCGACCTACAAATGACGTTGTAGGGGCAATACAATTTTGAATAGGTAATTTTAATACCCCTATTCAACTTTTCCACTCTACCTATACTCAAAATTCGAAAAAAGTTGAAAATAAAGCCGTCTATTACACAGTCCTATTTGGAGACCACCGTTCCATTTTGGCGGAAAACAATGTGGCCCCATACTGGTCAGATTTTAACCTACAATACCTTTCCTTCTGACCTCATGTAGAAGCCAGGCGTGGCAGACAAGGACGCAGAATCTTACAGATCTCAAGGCTTCCGCTGAGGAGTTTTGGAACTACGTGAGCCCCAATTACTTTATTACCACCTGTTAAAGCTTCCAGCGGCGCATGAAGGCAAAACTCGATGGAGGCTACATTAGAAATAGCAACACGTCTGCCAACATCTGTAAAAAGCTTAGTTAATGTAGCTCTCTAAGTTTCCAAAATTAAACTTGCTAAAATTCTACATTCCAAGTATCTTGTTTTCAATTAGGCACCTGGTATTTATTTATTGAACAGTAACCAGAAAGGATTTCACTATATGTGATCACTTGGTAATAGTGGAAAAGATTTCTCCTCAAATCTTAAAGTCGGTCTTCGCTACGGGAATCAACTTTCTTTAATAAGAAAGACACAATTGAAAATTACCTATTAAAGAATGCATTTCCGAGTGTTGATGCTCAAATGTTGTCTGAGAAGGTTTCAACTCAATTGTGAAGCAGTGATGCTTATAAAATATACTTTTCTGTTGGTCTTTTCTTGATCTTTAATAATCAAAGCCTTCGTCTAAAACTTTTTATTTGTGATAGTTTTCCAAAGTCTTTGTCCTGAAGAGTGTTTAATTTAATCGTAATTCATGATCTTCGTATGTATACATAATCTAATTTCAAGTAAAACACTTTTTGGAGTTCTCTAAAAAAATAGACTGCAAAATCTGTTATTTATTTCTGTTCAGTATTTTCAATATTCCCCTTCATTTGTATACGCCTAATCTCTCAGATAAGGGAATGAAAGAATAGAAGAAAAATAAATAAAACCATTTGAAATCCATTTGAAATAAGTATACAATTTGACTGTCTATGTTTTAGAACTCTCAATCTCATCTCTATAAGATAAGATCAATGACTTTATTAATAGATATAATCAAACCTATCATAAACGATCTTTGAGTAGATAAGATAATGGTTATTTATGATGAATTAATTAATCACCTGTCTAATATTCGATGAAAAGCTAGTCCCCATAGGGTGTGTCGTTAGTTGTATCAAAGATCACTTTATCAGTATACAAAATAAATGGTGTATAGATGGTTTGGACTCTACAGATAAAATTCCATAAGGAGTGAGTAAATATCCATGCATTGCAGGAATCTGAAAAGCATTGAATGTCACAGGATTGTGTACAACTACGAACCAAAAGTTAAATTATATGTTTATTAGTTCAAAATAATTAGGGCATTGAAATCATCAACTTTAATTAACAAAAAAAACATGAAGTCTTGAGTTGACTATGATCATGATTATTTTGAAGCACTAGTCGTTTCCTGCTCCTGGTTAATGTGTATCACTGTACTGAGCTATAAAATAGAATATATAAATATAATGAGAAATTTTTAATACAGATCTGAAGGAATAGGAATACTCCCCTATAATTAAGCAAAAAGGTTTAGAGATGTATAAATATAATTTTTTTTCTGAGTTAATAGATGAGTACAAATAGTCGATGTTTATAGTTCCACATTTTGGGAGCTTACATTTGTAAATGGATTTTGAGATTTTGTTTGAGAGATTGAGAAAATATAGTGAACAAGATTTAAAATATAGAAGGAATGGTATATGTAGAAAAATAATTGAGTACTACTTTAGAATAAATGCTTTATAATGGAGTTTTTGACTAAAGGTGCCGATACTAAATTATAAAAAGGTAATATTAAAACATTAAGTCTGAGGATAAAATATTCAAAAAATGAATTATTACCTACATAAAAATATAGGCATTAAAATCTGAAGGAAAAAAAAATTAGAACAGTCATTATTCAAATGAGTTTTTCTTGATATTCGTATCAATGGGAAAGTGATATACTCGTAAATAATTTTTTTATTCGACATTTCTTATTCACACTTGAGCTGTAGTTTGATACTTAAAATGATAGGGTTCTTGAGCATGACTCTTCAATGTAGATATGCATATATAAATGGATATATATCAAAAGTCCACTTTTTCACTTAATTGGACGGAAACAGAAAGTTTATTTATCAGTTTTTATTTTATAAATGTGAATTTCTTAAAATAAAAAAGTCGTTTTTCGAGTCAGACATAACTGTATATTTATAAATATAGCTGGTTTCATTTTTCTGAGAATATATCTCATATGTCCTTCAGCCCAAAAGTAATATGAACCAATCTACTGTATTTCCATTTTTTTTTTAGAAAGTATTTGGAATAATTTCCTATTTTCATTACATATACTCTGTGTACATAAGCAAACCGTACCGTCAACTTTGACAATATCTAGGGGCTTTCCCCTCAATGAAATTTCAAAAAGAAATTTATAATTTATTACAAAAGTCAATAACTTTCCAACTATTAATACTAAGACAAAATTTGTCAACAAACAACGGATTATTACCGATCTCTTTCACGCTCAACGCGACGTCAAAGAGATCGCTGATATAGTTGAATGCTTAGTTGGGTTTGTCTGCAAGGTCAAGAGGCTCATTAATATCAGACTTTGCGTGAAGCCAAGTAGTAGCATACACAATAAAGTCATCAAGCATGAATTCTGGTGGGTGTGTAATTCACTATGGTGGAAGTAAAATGAGGTAATTTTGAAAAATAAATTAAAAAATCTTAACACCAGAATACAAAAGTTGCACTAGCGTTTAGTTACAATTTTATCCTATCATTTTTAATTACGAGCAATCATAATGCAAAAAAAAACTAACGCTAAAATGTAAGTAAATAAGTTTTGTTTTTATTCAATGTTTAAGTGTAAAATGTAAGAGAATCAACAAAAAAAGGCAACACGTGTGCAATCTCATCTACGCAGGTTTCAGTGCTGAGAGGGCAAGACTATTAGTATCTCCATCCGGACTTCCTACAACATCAAGAAGACTGTTATAGCCCCATACAGCCAAGAAAAATACAAACTTTTGCAGCAACTATATGGCTTATTTCAGGCCTCAACAACCTTGACTTTGTAATTTGAGCCATTTTGGAGAAGAATAACGCCATCCACACGGCCTTCATCATCAAAAGCTGTCAATCTGTCCACCAGAGTCTTGAGAATGTTATTTTTTGTGAAGGAGGGCATACTAAAAAAAAAGTATTGCTTATTTGAACATATCACAAATTGGTTTCGACCTGTTTTTACTTGATGACATAACAACACGTTTTTTTGTAATATAGTCTTGTTACGGCAAATTTGGGGGCCCACAAATTATACATCCGATGTTCCTTGTTCTTCTGGATAAAAATTATCGTGTACATTATAATTAATTAACAGTACACTTTTCTTGCGTCATCGATTTCAGCCTGTCTCAGTGAATAATCATACAATATTTATCAATGCACAGGGTCGTAATTACTGGTGGGCTTTAATAATTTTTTGAGCCGTATTAATTATCGGGCAATTAATGATGAGTCATCTATAGACACTCCAGTCAGTCCCCCAATAAAAAAACCATGATTACGGAACTGATGTATATATATTACATACAAACTAATAACATAATGACTCTAATTAGCTATAATTGATGATTTAATCCTTATATACACTCATAAATAAGAGAATCATGTAGGTACTATGCATGGATACAGCTGATTTACATATGTTTGTATGTGAGAGAAATATTCAACATAATCTTTCTCCATTTCGCAGCTTATTGTTTCCCCTATTCTACTTCCTCCAGGGGTCCAATTTACTCCTCAGTAGGAACATGTTTGAGGAATAATAACAAAATATTTTGATAATATCCCGAAATGGGGTCTATGACTCCTGGTATTTAAATCAATTCATGATTCTTCTTCTGTATTATTAACATAATTATTTATAATCCTATTCATGTTAGTTACTACATATGAAGATATAGGGAAAAAAATTAAAAATTACATTTCAAATATATAATATTTGGATAAAAAATTTTAAAAATCAAGAGTGATTTATAAAAAATTAAAAATATAATTTCAAAAATCCACAGCTTCCGACAAAAAATGAAATTTTCTCTAAAAAAATTTTAAAAATCAACAGTTATTCACTCAACATTTAAACAAAAGTTTTTTGGAAAAGAATTTCCAAAAATTACACCTTATAGAAAAAAATTTTAATTATTTTTTTTTTTTTTTTGGCAAAAAAATTACAAAAAAACCAACATTATTCTTTAAAAATTTGGAAAAAAATTTCCAAAAATCTACAACTTTCCCCAAAAATTAAATTTTTTGGAAAAATAATTCAAAAAACCACAGTTATTCGCAATTTTTTTTTTTAAATCCCAAAACCCATGTAATCTTGCAGAGGCCCCTGTTACTTCTTTCTTAAGTCAAAACTTTAGGATTTCAATATTTTTCTCGAGACTTTAAAGTCTTCATCTGATCTACTTTTTATAGTAAAAATAATACACATGTTATGTTGTTTTTTATTTCCTTAAAGGATATCTACTCTTTGTTGAGAAACATTTTCTATAAGGTCTCTCCTTCCTAACTCACTTGTACATAAATAGATATATTTTCTGCGAAAAAAAAATGCAGTTCTTTATAAATAAATTATAAAAACAAAGAATGTTGTAAAAAAAGGAGTTTGGGAAAAACCCAGGAGCGTTCAAATAAAAATAAAAAAGCAGCTAGGAAAAACGTCCTTTCTTCTATATATATTTTTTGTAGCTCGACTTTCTATTTTGGTAAGTAGCAGTATATATTTATACTACGGCGTGTGACGACTAACTCTTTTTTTATATCGCGGAAAGGGGACTTGTAATTAAATTTTAGCCGCAAATAATGAGGGATTCGATTGATTATATATGTTTTTGTACCTATATAGATAGAACGCTCAGAGACATGTTGAGGAGGACTCCTCTGATGGGGAGAAAAAGTAATACAATTTAATCTAACTAAAAAAATAAATCTATCATTCGCCAAATAAAGAATGTAGCTCATGAATAAATTAAAGGAATTTAAACATATTATTTAGTTATCGAATAGTATAATTATCAATCATATATTCCGTGGACATTTAGACACTTTAAGTAACTAATAGCATCAACAAAAGTTTTATATGATTCGTTCCTTTGCTTAATTCCAATCTATTCTCTACTGCATAAAAAAAAAAGTTTAAGTGTAAACCAATGATTCTCAAAAGATTTTGAGTGTTGGCCAAAATGAAATGAAGAGTTCATCTTGCGGGCCAGACTAATGAAACATGGGCTCTAATTTTAATTGGACATTAAATAATATAATATGATAAAAGGCATGGACGTCTGAATATTTTTATTAATACATATTATAACTCTAACGATACTAATTTGCTCGTGAATTCTGTGCATTCTTTTCAAAGTTTGCATTCAGATTAGTTGTGGCGATGCTCATTATCTGATCTAAGTGTTTATGAGTAGTGCTGTAAATCCCGTATATTTTTTAGCGTTTTTTCGGCATTCATAATCTGAATTGTCCATTCTTACATGTTGTCATTATTATTTAACTCCTGAGTAGTCAACTTCCTTTCCTCCTACATTCAATTGTACATCAGGGAGCACTATATACAGTGCACCCTTTATGTTACATCTACATTAGGGCGGGGTTTTTTTCGAATTTTGATAATGGATAGGGCAGAAAAATTTTTAATTGGTAAGAAAATGACTTATGCAAAATTGCATTCTCCTACGTGGTCATCATTAGGTCGAAAATCTTGATTAAATTATGAAAATAGGCAAAAACTTGTTACTTATTCAATATAAATACTAAGAGGACATTTTTATTATATTTGCATTAAATAATTTTCATGCACATTTTACATTCTTTTTCCTCCATAGAGTAGCTTTAGAAAAAAAAATTAATTAATGGGTTTTATAGGTTAGAATAATATTCATCCTAATTAATTAATGCAAAATATTGATTAATGCTGTATTTTAATCTTAATCACCGAAATAAAGAACCTTTGTTTCCTTTCATACATTGAAGAAGATGTTCTACCTAAAGATGACATCGTAGAAAAATGAAATTTAGCATAAGGTATTTTCATACTATCCGTAATCAAAATTCGAAAAAAGTTGAAAAACAAACCCATCTTATGTGACTATATCCAAGGCATATAACAAACAATAATGTTTGGATACTTATATCAATAAGTACATAATTTTGAAACTCCCCATTTCCAGGCCATCAGTGTTTGATTAAATCCTGTTTTTACAGATCAACGATGACTTTTTTAACTCATAATATGTATCCTTATTGCTTGAAAAGCAATTTGAAATTTAAAAAGTAAGAGAACAAAAAAAGGTGGCGCCAAATTACAATGGATATCAATAAAAAGAACAAATCATCATATAAATTCTTCAATCTTATGACGTTGATACCAAAGAGAAGGGGGAAAAGCTGACTTTATTCTGATTTTTTACTTTTTGTTTCTTCTATGCGAAGTATCTTATAATTATATTCAGATTTGACTGAACATAAATGTCATGCATGTTTTTCCCTAATTCCATATGAGCTTTCATCGCAGAAATCGTCAAATTA
Source organism: Lepeophtheirus salmonis (assembly GCF_016086655.4). NCBI lineage: Eukaryota > Metazoa > Arthropoda > Copepoda > Siphonostomatoida > Caligidae > Lepeophtheirus > Lepeophtheirus salmonis. Next base: position 33,609,550 of record NC_052137.2, read on the forward strand.
TGGTAATGTACGGACATTTTTTCCCTAATACTTTGTCGATTTGACATGCAATGAATATTGAATAATGATTTTAAGTGTATTGAGATATGTTGCTACAACAGATTACAAAGATGTAATGACGAACTACAGGTACTAAAAAAAACCTATTCCTTTTAAAGTTATCCACAGGTATTCTCACGGGAGAACACGTGTGTTTCTGAGCATTTTCAGCTTCAAGGACAAGAAGCTTAAAACTGATAAAATTCATGGGATATATATTTTTTGGGAGGCTGATTCAGTAAATCGAATAAAAATCACGAAATAAAAAATTCTTAAGATTTTTTAGGAGATACTATTTGAGTTATTTGAGCATGAGTCCAATGTCTCTCCAGCAGTTTTATGATCTCATAACAAAATTTGAACACTTAAGTTTTTCTGTTGAAAATCTAGAAGTGTTCTTTTGCGGAAAAACAATATGCAAGTTTTTTTGGGGCGTCCATATTTTAACTAAACAAACTTTGGTAAAAAATAAAAAAATGATTTTTTTCTGGTTTTTTTTCTTGAATTAGGAATCCAAATTCTAAATCTGTATGAAAAGTTGCCCACAGAAAACTTTTTTCATGCAAAAATATTAAAAAAAAAAAAATCCGGTTTATTACAATGCTCGGCGCAAAGTTCGATAATTAACCTGAACCCGCTCCGTATTTACCAGGATTAGTCCCGTAAAACCACTTGCTTGGGTCAGAACATCGTTACTGTCATTTAACAAAAAAAAAAAAAAAAAAACTTTCCCATGTTTACTAAAGCTCAAAAGTTGAGTTTTTCCTGGAAAGTGAATGGTGCAAAACAGTTCCAACGAATTTCAATTTTTCAAATACAGATTCTGAATCAGTAACCAAAAAAAACAACAGAAGTTTTCATAAAAGTCCACCCTGTTTGAAATTCCCGGTATAATCCCTAGCTACATTACAAATTTCCATCAAGATTTCTAAAGGATTTGTTTCCCCTGTCATTTCCTTGATAAGTTTTGGTCATAGAGAGGGAAATGGGCCCTTTCACTCCCTTCATATATATTCAGAAATTCATCAGTACCCCAAAATAAAAAATAAAAAAGGAAAGGAATCTCTGTGTGAGTTCTTTTATTCCTCTTTTCATCATTTATATATTTGTATGAGTATGTAAATCTTGTGTTCAAATAAAATTAAATTAAATAGTGAAATAAAGACGGGAGCTAGCAAATAGTTAAATTGTTTTTTATGTGTACTTTCATATATGTAAAAGAAATATGTATGGTTAATGGTTCTATATCACACCAAAAACACACACTAGGAAATAGAAGATTCCATTGTTGACTAATGGGATAGATTAGACTTCATTGTTTTAGATTACTTATGTCACCATCAACTATCAGAAAAGCATTATTTTGAGGCAAATATGAGTACATAACATCACAAATATTGTTTTTGGAAGAAGCTTACAATTTATTTATTTTATATAAATAATGAAAGCATTGGTTTTATACCGGGTGCATAATTGAAAACTATACATTTTTAATATAGAACTTGATCAATATTTGTTTTGGAAAATAAGGGAGCTACATTAACTAAACTTGTCACATATATTTTCTCCTTTGGTAATTTCGCCTCTAAGAGATTTTGCCGCATGGCATATTCACCACCGTTTTTATATTATAGTTTCGTACTTTACCTTGTGTCTTTACAGTTGAAATATTATTTTATTCCTATCGATAGAGTTCTGACATTTCTTCAAGCATGAAATAAGATCATGACTATGAGTAAGGTGGCACTAGTCAATCACTTCTTTTTCAGTAGACTCATTCTCCCGAATCCGTTACTCCTTTAACTGATACCTAACCACTATTACTTCTTTATTTCTCACTATTTTCCGTTTTTCTTCTTCTCAGATCTATAACTGAGATACAACATTAAAAACTAGAAGCAAAGTTTAAAACTTCTATATAAAGCATAAGAAGACAGCGAATATGGCATGCGGCAAAAACTCTATGAGGCTAAAATGTTCACGGCGAAATGGCAGTTCACAGATAGTAATATAAGTGGGGAGTATGGGGTTCCAATGCTCATCGACGTAAACCTTCAGAGAGATTCGGTGCCGTTGTTCGTCAAATTCTGTACTTTACACAAGACCGAAAGGAAAAGACGAGAGGATTGGCATCTGTCAATTATGGTGACCTTATTATTTTCTGCAAAATAGAATGTTGGTCTCAAAAGGACTGTGTAAGCTTTGGTATGTGTACCGGGGTACTATCTTATCCGATGCTAGTCTCGCTACCAATATCGTCATTAATTCCCTTCTAGACGTTGTAAATTGTCTACCCGCTTGCATAAGTAAAGTTTCGAATCTCTATTGTTGTGTGTTCCACGCAAAGTAGAGACGCAATCTCAATTATTTTGTCTCTTTGTGAGGCCATTTTCAGATTGACTGTGTTCTTTTTTTTTTGGAGGAAGAGGGGATCGGGGTCAATACACACAGTTTCTCACATGATGTTTGCCTTATTCATCAGGTGAAACGTGACCAGATTTAATCTACGCACCCGGTAGGTTGGGAAATCCTATTCAGTCGTCCTTCGTGTTTATAGTATTTTTTTTACTTTTCATTAATAATTATTATTAATGATTTGTGAGAGTATACCTAGAAAAACATGAATGCAAAAACTATTAAGTATTCACTTCATTAATCTTCATTGACCTCACAAACCATTTTGATGATTATTTATGAGGGAAGAGGGAAAAAAGAATATCATTCCTTTAGTAGTTGTAGTAGTTAAATCAATTTGCATTCAGTAGACGGATAAATATGTCATATAAATAACTCATATTATTTTAAAAATATGTAAGAACATATTTGTAGAAGAAAGTAGTCCCATCGTTTTGAAGTCGTTCTTTTTTACAAAGTAGTTTATTACGGGGAAAAAGGGGAAAAACTTGTATAATTTATGAGGTTCAAGGATCACAAAATTATAAATTTGATAGGAAATTTATATTTATATATTTTGGTATATGGTTGTGCTCCTAGACAATTTGAGATCCATTTAATATGTCTCATACGTACATATATGTAGGTATACGTTAGCAATAACTCTGAATGAATGTTCAGAGATCAAAGTGGATGTAAAGGGGGATCCTTTTAATAAACATCTGCACCTTTTCTATTCTCTTTTATCCTGAATATCTTTTGTCTGTTTTTACATTCACGTAGGTAAACACAAAAGTAGAATTGAATCCTAGATTAATTACTAGTGATGCTAATCAGCTACATTTTTTAGCTTCCTCCTTTCTTTTTGGAGCTGGTAAATTGGAGAGTTAATTTTCTTTTTCTAAGCTCTTGTCACTATTATTTCATTCCTGAGGAGTTAACTTCCTTTTCTAAAGGGTTTTTTTTTCATTAAAAGCGCTTCAACTTTTTGTTATAAGTTAAACAAAAACGTTTAAAGATTTAGACGAATTAATTTTTTCAGTACACAATATAAACATACACATTTATTTCGAATATCCTTAAGAGGGAACTCATTAAAAGTATTTCCTTTCTGAATTGGGCCGATGTGGTTGTTCTTTGCGACACAAGATCAATTAGAAAGGATTATTATGGTTTTAAGGAGCGATACATTCTGTTTAATCTTTAGTAGGCAGCACTAAAAGAAACGTTGCATATTGGTAAAAGAAAACTTGTCACCTTTCATGAGGTATGCGCATCTGTGTGCTAATCTATGCTACATAACCATACAACAATGTGGCTTCAATTTATATATCTCTTTCGGAGTATATGGCCCTAATGAACAAAATTAAGAATTATATTTTAATGTTCTTTTCTAAAAGGTTTTTTTCTACAACCAATCATGCGTCATCTTATTAGTCTCAAGTTTTTGAGTTTTCTTCTTTGTGATGTTCAATGGACTCTACAGAATGCTCAACATTACAGATTCCCGAGTCTTTGCAATACATTCCCAGTGTTAGGACTGTAGGGGATCTTGGAAAATGTAACGGACTTTTGGCTAAGATGCAGTATAAGAAAATTGTTTTTGATATGAAGATGAACCTCAATAAACTACAACTGAAAAAAGAATGTACCTTCAGAAATGTTCTTTCCTTTTTGAGAGTATCCTTTCTAAAGTCTTTGTGGAAAAGAATTAAAATCTAATTAATTGAGAGTGTTGGGAGACGAAGAGGTCTGAATGTAGCTGGAAAGCAAATTCGTCCAACCCCATTTTTTAAACCCTCTGAAAAGTGGTTTACTTACAGAGTCTGTTCAGGTACACTTGAAGTGACTTCTATTATGAAACCAGAAGAGCAGTATTTTTTCTGTAAGTTAGATGAGGAGACCACATTTCACATTTTATTTAACTTCAAAGCTCACCGGGCAGCTTTTAAAATCGATGTGAAATCATCTTTTGGAGGGAAAATACTGAGGGACTACTTTTTCGCTCTAACGTCCCCAAAAAAGATCGATCCTACGTCATGTCGGTATAACGAAAGTTCAATATTACCTTTATTCACTTAAAGCTTAAAGCAATTAATAACACCACAAATGATCCGGTGGAAAGTATTGTTAAAATCTATATATGATTGTTATACCTTGTCTTAAAAAAAATAGAATAAGGTTTTAGTTTATATTTGATTGTTTTATATGATTTTTTTTATCACCACGTATTTATTAAGTCTTAGCGACTATTCTTTAGTTTTTAGATTGCTTCTTTGTTAGTGTTGTACTGAAATATGTGGTAATTTTTGATTGATCAAATAATACATTTGGTCAAATAAATTATTTACAAAAATAATTCTGCAACTAGACTCACTTCGATTTCTCTATCTTTACTAACACAACCAGGTTTATAGAAATCCAATTGCTAAACCCTATTTCACTACTTTTTCCAATAAATTGACCAATATTGCAGCAATTTTGTGTTCGATATTTTCTCGGAGCTCTTCTAATGTCGCCGGCTTATTCGTGTTGACTAATAACTTCACGTGACCCCAAATAAAATAATATAAAGACATAAAATTGCACGATTGAGACGGGCAACCAACTCGTCAATTTCCGTAAATAACGTTCTCAACAAATTTGTATTGCGATAAACAGATTGTAACTTTGCTGTACAAGACATGTTTTCCAAGGTCATACCTTGCAATAAGGGCTAAAAAAATTCGTTCTTATGGTGCAATAACGGTTTTCATTTACAGTAAGGTGAAGATTATCATCATCAATGAAAAAACATGGCCGAATGGTCCTTCCAGCATGAAATCCCCATTAAAAAGTAATTTTTTGGGATGCAATGACGTCTCTTGAAGCACATATGGATTGCTTCTGACCAATAACGCATATTTTGCTTATTAACAAAGCCATTGAAACAAAAATGAGATTTATCACTCAAGATGATTTTGTGATCAAAATCCGCTATATTTTATTACGGTTATATTGATAATAAATAAGGATAATTTGCAATTGCGGATCAATTGTATACTGCTCCATGATGAAATACATACTAATGAAGTTTCTAAATGTCAAAGGAAGAAAAAAAATATAACAAAATGAACTTCCTCTGGTTTTGTGTATCGTTTTAATTATGTAGACTTCAACCTTAGATTATAAAAGGTGGGGAGAGGGAAATAGGAAAAAAATATAATTAGTACTGTTTTGTCTTGTTTTCTATTTCGTATTTTGTCCATGTCAGATATTTTTAGTGGTTGCACTAGCTAAAAAGCTAAGTTTTGTTTTATTATTGAATTATATTTTTTGGTTTTTGGCATCATTAATATGAAAAAATGGCGGTTAGGCTAAAAAGAAAATGTACCGTGGTCCACTCACTCAAAAAGTGACTTTGGTGTCAGTTATTATTATTCTCATCATTATCTAAATTGAGATTTGGGTCATTTCAAACCAATTTGCAATGGGCCTTGTAATAGTTTAAGCTGATAACTGAACAATATAGTATAGTTATCAAACGTTAAAATTGAACAAATAAAGTGTACGGATGAGCGGTTTGGTTGGGCTATTATATAATATACGATACTCTTCAACTTTGCTGTTAGAGTACATTATGTATTGATTTTTAATTTTATTTTATTTTTAAATACAGAGCTAAACATAGATTTGTTATTTTTATGTTTTTTTAATTCCTAATTTTCTTAGCAGGGTCGTGCACTTGAATTGGAACAAACTTGACCTTATCCAGATCCAAAGCAAATGCACTGTGACGAATCTTTTTGAATCGATACATAGTATATAAATTTTCAATGTGACTTCAACGGGCCTCAATCACTCCCTCAAATATCCCAAGAACTAAACATTTTAATTCCTATAGAAAAATATATACCTAACATAAACAGTCCCAGAATTGATAATATTGATTTTACTGTCAAGTTATGGTTTCAGCATTAGTGGGTATTTGAATATACAAACTAAATAAAAAGTTTGCATTGTTTGTCCTAGATTTTCATTTTTCGCTTTGTTGCACTTTTTAAAGGAAAATACTCATAATAAAAAATTTCTGAATTTCAAAAATGAAACTTTATAGAAAAGAAAGGATATCTGCCAGAATCTATAACCAAGGGAAGAATTGTTCTGATACCCAAAAATGGCAATGGGTTAAACCTTGATAATTTGAGGGAAATCACTGTACTAAATGCAAGATACAGGATACTTTCAGGGGTGATTGAAATTCAGATTGAACCTACGAAAATCGTATTCTAAATAACCAAATAAGCCCAGAACACAAAGGGTTCTGAAACGAAGAAAAATATCTGACATTTATCGGTTTATTTAAACAATTATTCAATCATTGGTTAGGAAAAGCGTCTCGGAGCCATTATTGCGATACATTTTTTTAAAAGAGTTCGATTCCCTTTTTAACCCTAACATTTTGAAATCGCTGAAGAAACCTACTATCAAGCCGTTCTTTAACCCAATCACGGCACTAATATCTACAAGATCCTCGACAGTGACTGTCGGAAATAAAGAGAGGAAGACCAATTTGCTTGAGTATCATTTGTTAGCGAGGTTTTTCTTCAGCCACCAACTCTTTGTAGCTGCAATAGAAGAGTTAAGAACCACCATAACAAAAAAATGTTTAGAATATTTAGTCATTCTCCCGACTGGCTTATGGCATCTGAGAACAGGTTTGTAAATTTTAAATTGTTCTATCAAAGAATTGATAACAGTTTTGGACTTAAAATGGGTGGTGGCTATTGTCCCTCATAATTAAATTGGGTGGAACTAAAAACGAAATGGAATAATTTTATCAAAGACTTGCACAATTTTAGCATTTAAAAATTAGACCTTTACAACACTTTCTTTTTTGATGATGTATGGTATAAGGCCATCTCTTTGCCTTTATTGGCGGAGGGTGCCATATTAGAGAAAGTTTTTAGTTGTGGAATCTTTTTCATCAGAATTACTAGTCAGTATTTAAAAAACCAAAAAATCGATTGGGTGGTGGGTTCAAATCTTTTATAGATATAACCACAAAAATTCGTTTAATAGTTTTGGTTCATATATAGAAGAATCCCAACACGGAGTGGAGATATATGATAACGTCAAGTTCGAACTATGAATATTTTATGCATAGAACAGATCTTACAAATGGAATTATGGAAGACTTTTTCCCTTCGCTTACTCTAAGAAAAATGGTTCTTTGGTTACCGACTCCAACTTATGATTATGGAACGACAGTGGATATTGTTAGTTAGAATCTTTTTTTTAAGAACTCATGTGGAATGGGAGGAACTCACAAAAAAAATCAGCTAGCAATACATGAGTTTGGTGTTACCTCTGTTTTTTGTTTTTTTTTACTGGGAAGTTTAATTTACTTTTCATAAAACATGCCAAACTACTCAAATGAAGAGTCGGCATTGTCAAGGTATAATAGCTGGATTAGGGAATGAAATCCAACTAGTAATTGGATGCAAAATATTATGTCATCCACGTCCCGAATAGCTGATTGAAAAAAATTCACAGCTCAATTTCAAATATACTATTACATATTTATGGTTTACTGACTTTAATGGCTTGTTTGATATTTATATATTTCTATGTTGACAGGAATTGATATGAAAATTGATATATGTCCTATTGTTTTATTTAATAAATTTTTATTTAGTTAATATTTTATGTATATTTTGAAGTTGAGATGCCAATATTTTTAAATTTGATTTATGAATATTTATATTTGAAAGCCTGAATCTGGTGAAGGAATTTTAAAGCATATTGTTAAATTATATTTCTTCAAATCACTAGAAAATTTTACATAATTCTTATATATTATTTGCTATCCATATATGGGTATTAAAAAAATGAGTATATTCAAAAAAATGTACAAATACTATAACGATAACTTGACTGTAAAATCAATATTGCCAACTGGGAGAGCGCATGTTACCATTTTAAATCGTTAGTATTACTGAGATTATATTCTATTTCAACTCTTACTTATCAATATTTGCATTTATAATTGTTTTATGAAGTAAAAACGATCGTAACCATTTTGCTTCATATAGAAAAGTTTTAATCTTCCATAAAGAGTCTTAGAGTTGGTTTACATTACCCAATCTGGATCAACTGCACTAATTTGGAAATATCGCGTAACAGGGGATTAGAAGGCACTATTAATTGTACCTATGGAGTTATCGGCGTTCAAAGAATTTTCAAATTAGCAAACACTACTTGATGAGAAATTGTGTTTTTCTATCTCGACAACTGACCAAAAATGAAAATAAATTGAAGTTTATGTCATTAGTCGCATAACCGCTAGACAAAACCCAATTCTTTGGGACATCTAATGTACTTTTTCTATGTAAAATTTTTATCATGTTATATGCAAGCAATTCAAAGTTAAATGATGTCGGTACACATGAATGTTGTATAGCTCCTGGTTTTTCCCAAAAGAGCAAAACAAAAACACCTTTGATCATGATCGTAGTGATCAGATGTTGTTTCATTTCGTGCAGAACTATGGCAGATGTTGATTTATCATGAAGTGGATTAAGCATTTTTTTCCATACGTACAAAATGAAAACAATAATAAAAAAGAGTCATAAAACAATGGCGGATCGATGTTTGTCTTTTGCTAAAGGTATGTAGATACTCAATCCTTATATTAATGTAATTGAAAGAGGAAATTAATTTAGATAATGGGCTTTGCATGTCTCCATGTGAGTGTGTGTGTGAGATTAAATATATACGTGTTGAAAAAAGACACAAATAAACCCCAAATTGTAGAGTGTCTCTTCAAATCTGATAAAATAATTAGTTAATCATTCGTTAAAATTAGTTTTTCTTTTATAACTTAATCATACTTATTCTTTTCTTCTTTAGAATCGAAAAATCCAGTGTTTTTTTATATAAATTTATTTTGTTAAAAGATGTGTATGAAATACAGGTAGTCTTTCGATTACGAGCAATATCTGTGTTAGAGAATATTCCATTCATAGTGGTGGCCAGGGGGTGGATGGAGGGATATTGTCCCCTCCCTAAATTAAGCATTCTTTTTTTTTCATCCCGATGTTCCAGCCACCTTTACAAAAAGATTTAAGTATTACAGAAGAAAAACAAAACAAATGAACTTAATAATTAATAGGAAATATGATAGCTTTAAATGATAAAAGAGGCGTTCACACGTTGGTGCTTCTTCTGAAATTCTTTGAAGGAAATTATTGCTTTTTAAGAAGCCTTGTAAAATTGAGTTGTCAAGTAGGAAAATATCAAATTGATATGAGGTAAAAAGCCAGACGACATTTCAGCTCCTCTAAAGGCCTTGTGCATCCATCCATTTTATTAATCATTATTGATTTTTTAATTTAAACAAATAAATTTCTTGCTATAACCGCCTCCCTGCCTCCTTCCATAGGTCCAAAAAGGAAATTTAATTCATTTTCCCTTAATTTTAATTTCGCAAGGATCTTCGATGCAAGATGCGTTAAGCCTTTGTCATTTCACACGACGTAAAAATATGAAGTTACGTGTCGATTTCACCAAATTTAAAAGAGCACAGCCTTTCCTCTTTGGTTTTTCCAATTAAATTATTGCATAAAAGTTTCTTGCAGTTTATATGAGCTTGTAAGTTACCTACTATGTCTTAAATACTTTTGAAGGATCGAAAAATATTTAAGCTTTTTTCCTTTCCGTCTTTCTCCTTCAGTCCTGTGCAGTGCAATTTAAATAACAGACATGAGACAGTCTTATTATTGTAAAATCTATTAAACTTTAAGAATAAAAATATCTCAGCCTTTGCTACAGCTCTTGGAAGGAAGATATTAAAAGATGTTGTCGATTTCTTTAATTTTAAATATGGATATTCAGCTTGTTTAGCATTTTTGCAATTTGATAGACTAGGATTAGACACGTCTTCCTTTAATTCGCCCACAAGATCCTCATCTTTGATGATTCCTTAAATTATTGCCTTCCTTTGAATTACTGCCCTCTCCTCTGCTCCTAGGCTCTTTCTTCCTCTCCTCTTTGCCAAAATCTTCTCCACCCTCACAAAGAAAGGGGGGTCGTCTTCATGCGCTTTTTGGTCCATAAAAGGGTTTCTTCCGAAGTACAGAATGCCCTACTCTTCCAATCCGGACGATAAAAAATTGTTCTCAGAACCAAATAAAATTAGTCGAAAATCATGTTTGTTTTTAAAAAATTTCATCCAAAGCCTTCCTTTCGTAAAATTCGTAGAAGCATTTTTAAAAAAGAATTGAGCCCAAAACTGCCAATATTTTTAGGAAGTTCCAATTTTGTAATATTTTCTCTAGTAAATAAAAATTTTCTTATACTTTGGAAACTTTTCCCAATACTAAAGATATATTTCCAGTCTCCAGTTAGGTAGTATATATACTTAGAGTTCACATAATAGTTCCTCCAGCAGACCCTCCATACCCTCTTGGAGAAGTTCATATTGGCAGCTTTGAAAATTTTTGCGTTGAATTCAATCTTTCTCTTTCCATTAAATATTTCGTGTGTGTTCCTAGACTTGAGAATATTATAACCAAATGTTTTATATGGACGACGACCTCACATCCAGCCATGGATTTCAAATTACACTTATTGGAACCAATATCAAGGATTTTTGTCTTATCTTTATTGAAATCAAGACCAGATATCTTTTTAAAACGTTCAGAAAGCCTTAGGCATAGCCTTGCTGTATTCTTCAGTTCCTCTTCTGAAGCGCCTTCTAAAAAAATATAGTTGTGATCTGCGTAAAATTAACATGAGACTTTCTTATCTCCAAAATTGATTCCAAACATTTGATTGTTTTTTAAGGAATTCTTGCTTATTACTCGAATTATTTTTTGGTTAGAATAAAAAAAGTTGATGCAAAATAGGGGTAAATATTTTCTCATTCCGGTAAATTATACAGCAGAACAAAAAAATTTATATTTAATTTTTGTTTTTTTAATTTAATTTTTTGTGAAAAAATATAGGATTTTGAAAAAAATTAACTTTTTAGTGACAATTTTTTTTTTCTTTGAAAAAATTTAATTATTGAAATTTTTTCTAGCATTTTATTTCCAAAAATTTTAATTTTTCAAATTTTTTTCTAAAAATATAATATTTAAAAAAAATATTCCTACAAATTTAATTCCCCAAACCAGAAAATATGTATATATATAATCATACGCATGCACCTGATTCAGACATAAGTTAATATTCATTCCGTTTAGCCAAACAAACTTCCCTTTTACTCACTTTCCTGAACCAATAGAAGTTAAGAGACTGGCACTGTTTTACATACACACCCACCCCCCATTGTCTGTTTTTTGTCTCCAAGGGGAATCTTGGGATTGAAATCGGTAATGATGAATCCGTTCAAAAACATAAGAGATAAGTGAATGAAATTTCGTCTTGCCCCATCTACAGTATTTACGAATGAGTCTAATACAGATGCAAGACATAGGCTTTGAACATTTTGTATAACACACGCAGAGTCCTCCGTCCATCTCTTTTACAAATGTGAACTCCTGGAACTTGTGAGAAATTTAGTTAAGAATAAAATGAAGGAAATATACGGGCTGGAACTATATCAAAAAATTGCCGTGTTGATATGCCTCCCAAGAATCGATACCATTTAAAAGCGGACGCTATCCTTACAAAAGATTAAATATAAAGTTTACCAGAGGAGAGGGTATGGTAAAAATCTGAGGATATCCGGTCTGGATGAGTTAAAAGATATACAATTTAGGATTTTAAAACATATTTAACTGTGAATGCTATTTATTATTGTTTAACCTACGAAGGATTAAGATTCCGGTTTAGAATCCCTCTCTCTGTTGCGCGTGCTTCCTTTTTCGTTTTTGTTTGAGTAATATATTTCGTCATTCAGGTTGTATTTTATATTACCTCGTATTTTTTTCAATTCTTTCTTCTTTTTTTATTAGTGATCTGTAGTCCAAAAAGGAAGTTTTCCTTCTTTTTTTTGGCTAGAAAATTTAATTATTGAAATTTAATTTAACTTTACAAAAAAAAAATCAGCAAAATTTTAAATTTAATTTTTTTAATTTTATATTTGAGACTTTTTTAAAGAAAAATTAATTTTTAGGTACAACTATGGATTTTAGTTTTGTGAATAGCTATGAATATGTGTAAATTTTTGTGAATAGCAAAAGATTTGTGAATATTTTTTCCAAAAATTAAATATTTTAAATTTTCGAATAAATTTTATATTTGAAATTTAATTTTTTTAAATTTTTGTGAACAACTATGGATTTTTGAAAAAAAAAATTTCATATTTTTGAATAGTAGTGTATTTTTGAAATTTTTTCCCAAAAAATTGAATACTTTAAATTCACTGCTATTTACATAAAAAATATTTTTTTTGTAGCATAAATTTAATTTTTAGAGAATAGCTGTAAATTTTGAAATTTTTTTTGCCAAAAAAGTTTAGTTTTTGTGAAGAACAGTGAATTTTTGAAAAAAAGAAGCCAAAAACCAAGCCCCCACCCCCCACACTCACAAAAGAAAGTATATAATTCTTCGGACGCAGCTGGTCTTTAACATAATTTTTTGCTCATTGTGTTAATATTCTTTTTTTTTTTTTACACTAAGATGATTGAATAAATGAAGAAAGAAAGAAAAAATATTTATTTCGTCCGACAACCCTAGTACCATATGAACGTACATAAGAAATTTCCCAAAATGTACATTGTACATTTTGCCAGAAAATATATTTAGAATTGATTATGATTCAGCATTACAGAATATTTGGGATTCCCATTCCTGTAGCTCTAAATTTTTTGATGTGTTTGTCACCAGAGTAAATCATTATTTTCCCCCCATTAAGTGAGCATATAATTCATATATGCTAGATACTATTATAGGAGAATTGCCCTCAAACACGTTTGCCTCACACTCTTTTGCCTCGAGTGCACTCGCCGTCAAGCTTATTTTGCCCTCTTAGTCCCAATATTTTGTATGCTGCGTATGCCTGCTGTGATGAAGCTCTCCCTTGAAGGGTTTCCTTTAGTACATAATTCTACTTCAAAACCAACAGCCTAGGTTGATTTGTATGTGTTGTCAATTCTAACATTGTCCAGAACTTTCGCCATTGGTCTTCCATATACTTATAAATATTGACAAGTTATTGGTATTTCCAAGACATAATGGGCAATCTTAGTCCCAATATAATACTTTGTATGCTGCGTATGTAAGGTGGGTAACCTAAGATCATCTGTGATGAAGCGAGCTATTCTCCAATCCTTGAAGGGTTTCTAGAAAACTTTCAATGAGCTTCTTTATTATGTAAACCCTTTGTACCTATCTCAAATGTTATAAAATAAATACTGGTCTTTTAGATTCCATATACTTATAAATATTGACAAGTTATTGTTTAAAGTCAATTTTATATTTTTTGACGCCTAAGACAGTAATGGGCAATCTTAGTCCCAATATAATAATAAGAAAAACTTTGAACCCAAAAGTCATGCTGCGTATCGTTTTTTCTCTAAAACCTTCCAAATTTGTTGTGGGTAACAAATATATACTATAGACCCCTCTGCCCTGATGAAGTTTCTGAGCTCTTTTATTTTACTCAATTTTTACCAAAGGACTCATGAAGGGTTTCCCCGAAACATAAGTTATTTTGTTTCTTCAAATGACTTTAGTTTAACAACACATCGGGTTTTTTATGATAGCACAATGACTTTTTTTTTTTTTGATGACGCATGCAGTTTTTCCCCCCTTTGCAGAATTTACCTTGCTAATTCAATGGAAAGTGTGGATTTATGGAGATAACGTAGTTTGTGATAAAGTAAAATTCAACGAGTCTAGCGGACAAATAAACGGGTCACTATGGAATCAAAGTAGCTCATGGACAACGCACTCGGGAGAAATTATTCTCTTGAATTCAATGAGCGTAGGTTTGCACTCCAGTCATTCCTAGAGAAATAGCTATACTTTACGTATATGGACTTTAAAAACAATTCCTTATCAAATGGAGTAATTGTAATACTAGAATGTTTAGCCATACTTAATCAGTGCAACTCCATCTAACTAAAGGACTCAATGGAAAGAGTGGGCAATTAGTAGAAAAGGAACATGGTTTTTCCTTCTCTTTGCTGATTGGCTTAAAATTGTCAGCTGCCATCAGGTCAATTTTAAAGGTCTTCAAGGGTATTTATGTAATACATTGTGAGCTTAATTTAATTGTTTATGATAATTAGGCAATACTTATTAATTGCAATATATTTTTCATAATGGTACTTGAAGTGCAGTGTATTGTAATAATCGACTTTTTCGACTAAAAAGTTTTCTGGCTTATCCCCCAAGAATATGTTTAAAAGGAACAATAAAAAAAGGTGTCACATGTACTACTACTTTTGTGGTCTTTATTTTACTACTTGGTTTATGGCCTTGGGTAGTACTAGCTTCAAATTTAAAATAAAGTGCTTAAATTAAACATTTACGAGTATATTATTTACTATCTCATACCAGGATTTCCCAGAAAATTTAAAAAATGACATACCGCAATTTTGATGAAATACAATTTTCCTAACAATAAGAATCCCACTTACTAAGAAAATATTTGTTATGTACATATTTCTCTCTTTCGAGATCCCGTTTTCTCCATATTTATCGAGGTTTTACACCAATTGGAACCCCTGCATTTAATCATTTTATAGTATAAGTTTCATATAATTAATTTAATTACTATGTATCAACCCAAAAGACTAACATATTACGTATGAGTCAGGTATTTTATTTGTGATCGTTTCCCTATCTTTACTAAGATCCCGTATTTTGAATATAATATGTGTTTTGAATCAGTATGAATTGGTGCATTTCATATGCATTCATTTCAGAACATTAATTTAAGTGATTGTCCTCCGAGCAATATTCATTTTAGTGATTACGTTTAATAATGACATCATCATTCATCTTGTATAGTTTTTATATGAGAATGTTGCTGAAATGAGCAACTATAAAAAAGCTCTTCCAAATAAATATTTGCTCAAATGAATGTTGCTAAAATGAACTCTTTAAAATTAACCTTACTCGAATGAACAAACACGATTTCATATGTGTAACATTGTTTATAAAAAGAGTTACATTTATTCTAGTGATGCACGAGTCGACTTTTATCCCGCAGGTCGGATTGTGTATTTCACAATCATATTACATCAAGATCTACTAAAAATTACGTTGTTCATCATATATTATTTAACTATATGGGGGTACGGATATTAAAAATAGCTGGACTGGCAGCTCTAAAAAAATAACTATGTACTATTTGTGATAATTAGACTTAGGATTTGTGAGCAATCGATCAAGAAATTGCTTATTTTACCCTTATTTGTGTGAAAGTTGCTTTTTATTCTAAATTGATATGAAATAAATAGGAAAAATTTGGAATCTAACTAAATTATACAACAGCTTTTGATGATTTTTTGATGATATTTTAGAGGGAGCCAGAACAGCCACTGAGAGTAAGGGAAAATTTGTCAAAAAATTGGCTGTAGAATAATTCCCTTTGAATCTTGCAAGAAAAGGGAAATCATTCTTTGCACCAAATTATAAAATCCTTATCTTCCCCTTATACGAAAGGTTGGACGTATAATTAATCAATGGTGGGGATTATGAGATGCCTCCATCTAACAAAACTATGAAGATCTTGCCATATTAGCTCTTTAGTATCATTATTTGTTGAGTTTTTTTGTTGTTGTTTTTTTGCGTTCAAAGAATTTTGTAAATTTCAAATTATGAAAATGATTTGAAAAAATCACTTTTTGGTTATTAGAAATTAAAATAATTAACTAATTTCCATAAATTGCACCAATAAAAACTCTACATTGCAATTTTCAAATAAAATTTTATGTCAAATATTACATTTTCGATAGCAAATGCATGTTCCTCACTATTCCAACGTATAATAGCAATTACTGTACCAGTTGGTGCATTTAAATCTTAACAAAACAAAACAAATTTGGCTTCTCTAGCTTACGTGCAAGTCGAGAAAATGACACTTGATGGTGATTCCATTCACACGCTCTAGGGACCAATGTCTACGCTTTCAGCAAGTCTGGAAGGTTGAAAAAGAAATAGGGCTCTGTTTACAATGCCAAACTGGATCCGCAGGAGTTAATGAAAATAGCCCAAGCCAATCCCCTCAAGTCAAATAGGTCCCATGCAAGAGATCTCAGGGTTTCAGGTTAGACTGTCAAGAGTGCAATCAAAAAATGGGGTGGAAAGAACTTTTTGAGGGTGGAGAGTCTACTCTTGACACCAACAATGAAAGAAACCCTCTTCTCTGTTTGCAAGACTCTTTTGAGTTCTTTTCAACACTTTTTTTAGAATTTTGGCCCCTCTACATGCCCTGATGCCAACCCCCTCGACACGCACCTAAAAGGTGCGTGTCGAGGGGAAGGCCTGCAGTGCCCGTCATCCAAACACCTAGTCCGTCAAAGTCAATGTCAGCCAGCATTGGGACTCCATGAAGGAGGACTACATCTCCAGCGGGTGCCAGGCCTTCCGCTGCCTCCTGTAAGCCATCATTGCCACTAAAGGGGGCTACATTTATGATTAAGATAGCTCAGACACACATCTACATATTTATAGTATTAATTTTGTTGAAATTATATTGTTAATTAATAAATGATATCTGGTTGAAGTTTAAAATTCAAAGTGTTCAGGTTTTAATGGACCACTCTGTATTTTCCAAAAAAAAACTTTTAAGTCTCGCCCCTAAAATGCTATTAATTCTACGACTTGATTACCATGCATTCTAAAAAAAAAGGAACTGATGTTGCTGTACTCTGTAGATATGTCTTACTTAAAGATAATTTAGCATGATCCATTAAACCACAATCAAACAAACCAAAAGAATATATCTTTAGAAAACTGTTTTTTTTATTATTATCCAAACGATTTTTACATATAAATATATTGTATAAACCAAATAAATGGAGAAAACCATCATCATATTGAAAGATGAGGGAGAAGCTCATTCTGGGCAATGGGGATATTATAAATATATAAATAATTTATTATCGAACCTATTTTACTTGTATGTTAAGTTGTTGACCTTGAATGATATCAGGAGGAGGAAGGGAATAGAAGTACAGGGCAGGGCAACAAAACGTAGACTGTTATTTAATGTTTATTATCTCATTAATAAAGGAATGTTTTGTGATTATCTTTTGAAATTCTGGCTCAGTCATCCTTTGTGCATAAACAAGCTAAAATAAACATTTTATCATCTTCTCATCATGATTGAGCAAAAAGAGAGCATATCCCAGATCTTCCAGATACTGAAGTCTAGGATTAGGGACATTGTAAAGTACTCCATGATCCTAATTTTCAAGGTGGCCAAGATGAAGAATAATGGAGTAGACGTTGAGGCAAACATTTAAGATGGATCTGGAGTTCCTGTCTAGCTTGGAGAAGAGATGTGGCCCCCTTCCTTCTCAGATTTGAGCTAGCTGCACTTTGGGACACAATGGAGAGGACTGAAGGCCACTATAGTGGTTGTACGGAACAATATGCCTAAAGAGTTTCATATCAACTCCTGCTGGGCCTTCCAGCGACGTGTAAAGGCTGTGATAGATGCTGAAGGTAGGCATATTGAGTGACCAAGTTTGCAAAGGCTTTGTTCACAAGTTTTGTTAAAACTATTTTTTTATATTACTGAAAATAAATAATTATTGAACAATTTCTAAACCAATTTCTCGAGTCCACGCATTGTTCTCCAACCCTGTACAAAAATTCCTTTTCTTGAAGCATCGCTTATTTATGAGTGCATGAGTTATTTTTGATCTATAAGATAAAATATGAATGATAATTATTAAATATTCATTCAAGAAATAAAAAGAATTAATCTCATATTTTTGTACTTAATTAAGCGTGTGTTAATGGGTTTATTTGATTGAAATTGAATAATATACTGTCTTCCTACAATGTAATAAATAATTGTCCGTACCCTTTACTAAGTACGTTCACACATTCATATGAATAGATAAGAAACAATAAAAATTTATTCAACATTCATTAAAGGTATTTGTCAAAACAGTCTACTTTTATATGTTTCTATTATAAATCAATATATTTCCATAATCTAAAACTCAAATACAATTCCAGGTCTATATTTTTCCCTTCCCTCAATTACCCTCTCCAGACGGATGTATATTTTTGATTTAACAATAGTTGGGTTTTCTTCACTTAGTTATTGATAATTACGTAAGACCAACTTCCACAATCGATGGCGCAAATCGTCTAAATTAAAATTGCATGAGAAAACTATTGAATAATTTCTTCTTTTTTTTTTTTGCCAAACGGGCATTTTACCGAAAAACAATTTGCCGCATGGGTTTTTTGCGAAAGGACAATTTACTGAGCGGAAATTCTCTTAAACAATTTCAAAGCTACTGGAACATATCTTTTTAGGTTATTACTTTGCACATTTTCCAAATTGCCCTTTGGTGAAATGCCTGTTTGGCAAATTGTACATCGGCGAAATGTCCTTTGGCAAAAAAGTTTTCGGTCAACATTCCTAGAATCTGAAAATGGTTATTACTCATAAGATATTTCGTATCATAAATTTAATATTTTGATCAGATAAGATATTTTTTCTATATTTTATAGTTTTTCTTCAAACTAGCCAAAAATACAAGTCAGGCGGAGGAAATTTTAATAGTATTTAGGGTCATCATACTATAACAGATTATAAGGGGCAATTTTTGGCTTAATCAATTCTGCTCCGGTAATTGATATGTCAATTTTTCTTCTACATCTGGAAGGCCAATTGAAATCATAATAACATGTATAAAATGTAAATACATTTGCAGAAGAGACATTTGCCGGATGTGCATTTTGTGCAAGGAAAACAAATTCCCTGAAACAATTTCAAAAATAATTTCATTGATCTCTTTAGGTTATCACTATATTGAGTTTTTTTTTTCTCGGTGAAATGTCCTTCGACAAAAAAAAGTTTCGGACAACCGTCCTAGAACTTTAAAATTGATTTAACATCTATCTCTTTATTATGAAATGAGTGGCAAACGTTGCATATTGTTTCAGACCGTGCATAAAAAAATAAAATAAAATAAATACTCATAGATAAATATCAATAATATTAGGTTATTTTTGTTATGGCAAAAAGTATATTTCATCTTAGAATGCCCTACACTTCCTTCCCACGTATGTAGGAGGGGGTGAGTAGGGTAAAGTTTTTGGTTATTTCTACATATATGAATATATATTTATTACAAAGCGTGTCCCTAAGTATAACATGGAATATATAAAGTTCCATAAAAAATTATTATGTATGTTGAAAAACGAAATGAACTTCCTTGGTTAGGGAGTTAGGGTATTTATATATAACTATGTATGTACGTATAAAATAGAGTCTCAGTATGAGGGGAAGGGGGCGGAGAAGAGCCAAGGTAAATAATAATATGAGGTAGGGAGGGAGAGAGAGAACGAGGCTGAATACTGAATAATGGCATAACCCAAAATTGCATTTCAAAAGAGAATAAAATATTAAGAAAACAAATCCATTTAATATGATAATAACTTACAAATATTGTTTTGTTACTGTACATTAAAATGAATTTTCAAATTTTGGGGGCAACGTATAGGTGTTTGGTATGCTCGATTTTTTATGCTTTTTTTGTTTTATATATTATATAGAGCATACATATATAAATAAATTGGAGCAATTGCGTAAAAAGTACATAAAGAAACATTATAGTTTATACTTAATGCACCAGGGTGTAGAGTTTCAACTAATATTCTAAACATCAATCATAAAAAAGACAACAGTAAACATGCAAATTAACAATTATAATAAATATTTGTTAAAATTTCTTACCACCCTTTTTTAAAATACTTTGCTGATTCCGTGAAGTTCATGGAAGGTACTGGATTTCTTCCCCTTCAAAATTCCATGATTCACATCCTGATTGGGGAATTTTTATTGTGTGAGAGAGACATTGCGGGCTGATGCTGCCAAGATGATACCTCTCAACTCATCCTTCCGAATAGGCTGATTTAGTTGGCTGGCGATGAGGGTTTACAATTAAGAATTGCACAGTCAAGAGACCTTGTTACCTCAGAAGTTCCACCCTTCTTCTATGAAATTCCAAAAAGAACAAGACCTTTAACATATTTTTCTTCACCATTCGTCAGCCCTTTCATATTTATGGATACAAAATATTTCAAGATATAGATGGAAAGGCAGTCCACAAACGCATGAAGTGTGTCATTATAGGTATAGTTTTCCACAGACCTTGCAGGGGCTGGTGTATTTACTATAAAATCTGTAGAGATTTGTAACTCATGCGAAGATTACTTTTGTCAAAATTAAGCCGTTTCAGAATAAACTTCGCTGATACTCGTCTCATACACAAAACGTTCGAAAAAAAATTATGGATTTATGTTGTTGACGTGCTTGGGCGTCCAGAGCAAGGCTTGTTATTGACATCTTCCCGGCTATCTTGGAAGAGTTTGTACCACTTATAATTTTTTTTTTTACTGAGAACAGTTTCACCGTATGTCATTGTCAACATTTCAAATGTTTTAGAGAACTAACTTATATTTTTTACACCAAATTTGAGGCAAATTCTATTGATTTATGTTTTTCAATTGCAAAAAATCGCCAAACACGCAAAATACATCTCACCGTTATCCCTTTCACAAACAAACTAAACATATCATAAAGCTAAATCAGAAAAAAAATGGTCGTGGAGACTGTACTAAAATAAAAAAAGTCGAACATATCAAATGTGCAATGCCTGTGAAATTTGAAAAGTAATCTTACTTTTTGAACACACCATGTATATAAAAAAACAAAAATAGAACTTCTCTAGAATAACATTGTTTTTAACTAAGTTATTTGCTAATATCATTTATTATATGGCGCATTATGACTGTCATATTTATTAGTGTTTGGTTACGGTCTTACAATCCTAGACCGGTCTGAGACAATGATGATTTTTAGTGGACCGAACTAATTCAGTTTTGATCTGTGGTCTCATTAAAAATTTGGTCTAAACTGATTCATTAGATGAATTGTTGATGACGTTTTGTGTATAGAAATTGTGAGCATTCCCACAATAACGTCATATGAAGATTAATACTAGGTTTAGTAAAAATAAATCCATTCTTTTAATGGATTTTTTTTTAAATTTTGTTTTTGTATTAGTGTTTATCTCCTTGGCAATTAAAACAGTGCTTACAGTCGGTTGGACTCGACCATTTCCATTATTTTATCCAAATTTTCGACAATTGACCTTCAAGTGCATCTTTGAATTAAAATTTACTAGACCAGAATCAATGGAACCAAAAATTGTGCCTCATTGGCTGTTACAGTATCAGGATCAAAAACACTAGTCACATTCTTAGCCCCTTGAATTGCGTTTTCGCCTTGTTTGAAGAAAAACTATTAAATATGGGGTATTTTATCTTTAGTAGTGTCCATCTTTAATACACATTCAAAAAATACTGAGTCTAACAATTATGTAACTGTCAAAAAGTGTATTTTCTGTGGAATCTTAATTTCTAACACATTCTACCATAAACCAATCGTACTTATAAAATGCAGGATTAACATATTACTAAAGCCATCTATCAGAAAAATTCATAAATCCGAAAAGGGGAGAAAATAGACCCAAAAAATATCGGATTATATATTGAGACCGAAAAAATTGTACATTATTGGAAAACGATTTATTTTCAATCTACGGTCTGGAACGAAATATAGGTGCAAATAAGACCGAACGAGGTAAAATATATCGATCCTGTATATTTAGACAAATATTGATCACGTGGTCATCGTTTTGCCACTTACTTTCTAGCCTTGTGGAGGAGGGGATGAGTTAAATTTCTTCATCTTTTAAAGCACGTTGACATTGAATGACCAATTACATATTTTTCCTTTACTTTTTATAACAGAAAATCTTTATGATAAATCAGATACACCTCTAAAACACATTCATAATAATATTTCCCATCAGTTCTACTTATATTAATAATATGCATATATTGGATAATACCTGACTTTACATATATGGCTGTAAAATAGTTAAACTTGTCTAAATTATAATCTTAAAAGTCTATTAGAGTAATTAATATGTTCTACACACATCCATCCAATATGTACATCTTTCTATATACGCTGTGTGTATTAACAATAATGATAAAAATATGTTACCACTTTTGTGTTTCAAACTTTTTTTGAGACAAAAATAAGCAGAAAGTTTTTTGATTATTTTTCAAAGATATAGACAGAAAAGTGAATTGAGAAATAAAGAATAACTTCCTCTAACGAAAGAAAAACAAATTGTCTATTAATTATAAGTATTATCAAATTAATAATAATATCTTCTATATATTAAATGTGAATGTCCGAGTGTGTTTGTGTGCGTGTGTATGTTTGTCCTTCAATTACGGCCAATCCAATGGATGGATTTAGCAGATTTTTTTCATGTTGGTTCTTAAGGCTCCAGAAACGGTTCTGATAATAATTTATTTGGTATTAGAGGCCTTTAAATATCATATTTAGCACTTTACCTATATCACCTGAGGCCAGGTGTATTTTGGATATTAGAAAGGTTCTTTGATGCTCACTGTAGCGACGGTGGAAGAATTTAACCTGCCTCAGGGACCAGCCGCCCACAACCCCTGGACTTGGGTGTGTTCTAGCATATTAGAAGGGATTCTGGGTAACCTTAGAGGCTTTATTTTGAGATATTAGGAGAGTATTTTTTTTTTTTTCATGTTCCTTTAATTGGTTAGATGAAGTTGCACTGATCAAGTGTAAGTAAACCTTATAGTATTACAATTACTCAATCTATCCTAGGAATCTTTTTGTGAAATCCATATACATAAAGTAAATTTATTTCTCTAGGAATCACCGGGGCGCGAACGTACACACATCAAGTTCAAGAGAAGAGAATAACTTCCGAACGTGCTGTCCATGAGTGATGGCGATTCCATGGAGTTCCTTGATACTCTGAAAAGAGGAACCTGAGGAATTTAACTTGTATCAGCCCCATATGTTTACCTGTACAACACAGGAGCTATGGTGTATTAAAGGGAGGTCTTTAGTGACTAAAACACAGCGGGTGTAAATCTATTTTGGTCAAGCACTTCACCTGAACAATTTGAGAGGCGGTGTGTATTTTTGGATATTAGGACGATTTCTTGATGCTGAGGGAAGCCACGGCAGATAAATTTAATTCATCTCGGACCCAGCAGTTCGCCTGCACAACCCGTGGACGGGTGTGTATTATATCATATTAGGAGGGTTGCTTGGTGCCTAGAAGCGCGATAGTGGTAGATGTTTAAACTTTATTTTGGCTGAGTATTTCACCTGAATAACCTGATTGCCGGGGTATATTTTGGGATATTAGGAAATTTCCTTGATGCTCAGGAAAGCAGCTGCGAGACTGCAGTTCTGTGTCTGACCCAGAATAAAGCAACTATTTCCTCATCGGGTGAAAGAAGAGTGCTTATTTAATGCCTAATTATTAGTAAACTCATACTCATCAACCAACATGAGAATAACTCTCAAAATTTTACGCTCATTATTTTTTGTTTTATATTAAGCTTAAGTGTTCTTAAATCATTTTAATTTCTTAATGTCTCGGGCAACGCCGTACAAACTTATTTTAGTATTAATTCACTATGTCTCTAGATTAGACTATACCGCTATAACAAAAGTTCTTAATTTGGCATCACAGGATAGTTTATATTTTACTCATCTAAATAAGAAAATAACCATCAAAAACGTTTTTTGATTTGAAAATCTGTAAAATAGTTTTTAAAAAAGGATTTTTAAATTTATTCCTTTTAAAATCCTAGAGATGAATAGAGATAGAGGTAAGGGGGATAATATGAGACCTTGGGTAATATGAGACGCCCTAATATACACTTTACCGTTCATTCTTGAGTTATTATGTTTCACAAGCGCCAGTAAATGATATTATCTTTCAGCCATATGGTATTCAAGATAATTGTGCCACCCCCGGGAAGAAAGTATATATTTTATGTTTTAACCTTTTCAACAGATTTTTTAATTACACTCTATTAGTTTATTAAATTTGTTGTGCAAACAAAGGTAAAAGAGTCAACACAGAATACAATGTGAAGAATTATGTGGTAATCAACACTAGTTTCTAGGATGATACATTTTTTAAGAGACATAATAAAATATGTGGAATAACTCTTTTGGAAGATACTCATGCCTGATTTACTTTGATATTGGCCTTATTGTGCCGCCAAAAGCTCTGATGGTAATATTGTAATTAGACTCATGGAGTTCTCAGGTAAGCCTTGAGAGCTTCGAGATTCGTTGCCCTTGTCTGGCAGTCCCTGACCTCGACATGCAACCACAATGAAAAGTTGAGCGGGTTGGCATATGGCGAGTATATGGTAGCCACATTTTTTTGGGTAGAATGGAATGTTGGTCTCCAGAAAGGCCTTTGACACTGTTGTTGGTTGTACCACTGCAACATCTTGCTAAAGCTTGTCTAGAAACCAGCCTTTTTGACTTTGTAAAAGTGTATACCTGCCTGCCTAAGTCAAGTTTCTGATAGATTATTTTGTCTCTTTATGAAGCCATTTCTCGCTTGATTGTCTCAATTGAGGTGTCAATACATACAGTTAGTCAGCTGGTGAGAGAATTTTTCAATTTCTTTAATACATATTTTCTTATTCCTTACTTTTATAAGTGTCCAGATTTCAACTACGCACACGTTCGGTTCCAAAATCCAACTCAGTCGTCGTTCATGTTTATATTAAAATAAATTTAGTAATGATTATTACTAGAGTAGATTTTCCCGGCGTTGCTCCGAACATTCAGAAATTAAAAATTATTCTACTTGATATGAAACAAAAAAAAAAGCCATAAAATTATAAGAATTATTCTCACTGTATATTGCACACTTTTTTATAAGGAGATGAACTAGGTTTGCCCTGCGATGCCCAGGACATAAAGATTTTTTTTGATTTTTTTGTGACTTTATTCATCTAGAGAGTTAGATACAAAAATATATGAATAACTATACATTCTAGCTTAAAATTAATTCCCTAAACCAAAGTCAAACATCTTAAAAAATTGCTATATATGATGTAAGTTATCATTCCATTTTGTCAAAAAGTTCCTTCTATGAAATTCGACAGTAAATAAATAAACAAAACAAAGCCAAAAAATAGCTAAAAATTTCATAAAAAAGAATGAGCAATATTAATATAATATTTAAGTAAAATGATAAATACTAATTATTATGTAGATCCGGAATAGGTTTTTAATTTCTTATAACCGTGCATTCAACGGCACTAAAATTTTAAGTTTTTATCTGACAATGAGTGTTAGTAGTGTAATATGTCCCCAGCATATTTGACTGATGCGCAGTTGGAATCCTGACGGAGAAGGCAGAATATTGGACTGCGGCTGTGATTCGAATAGATCTGATTTCTTTGACTTTGATAGTCTCTACTACTGCCAAACTTTCCGCAATCATGATTTTAAATATGGGCCTCGTGATCCTTTTCTTCCAGGTTTTAGATAAACTCAAACAATTTAAGAATCTATCAAAGATTTTATCCACCTTTACTTCAGAGTTGGAGGGAAAATTCATCTTGCAGTGCTATGGAATTGGAGTGAGATGGATGATTGCAGCTCTTTTCAGTTGAAAGAAAATAATTATGATCAAGATTATGAACTGTGAAAATATTGTTAGATAACGCTGTTCATTCCAATTTTCTGGGTCTATATGGTTTTTAATAAAAACTTTTTATTACTATTCTGACACACAATGTCAATAATAGAAGAGGATTAAAAAAAAGGTGCCCCATTCCAAATGATCTTCTGAACAGCTCCACAAGAATGAGAGAATTCATCGATTTTGTCATCAATAAAATCGCTTCCAAGCATTAACCAATTGTAAGCAACATGGGACGAAATAAATTCACGCCACTCAGACTCTGAGTTTCTTGAAAGGTCAATTATAATCTTTTGATAAATTTTCTGAATAATTCTAGAGAGCAAAGACAATCCTCTTCCTATATGACTTTTGGGTCTTTTTATGGAATCTATGTAGCTACAATGAAACAGCTTATTATGCCAGCAACTTTCTTTTTCAATGACCTTTTCGCCTAACCAAATTAAAATTAATTATCAACTCTTCTGCCTTTTTTAAAGGAGATTATAAGATTTAGAGAAGAAAAAATATTCAAGTTGAACTATAAAAATCCTTTGTCTTATTTTTTCTTTTTTTTAATGTTTCTTTAATTGGTCAAATGGAGTTGCATTGATTAAGGATAAATAAATATTATAGTATTACAATTACTCCATATGACCTAATAATCTTCTTTGAAGTCCATATACATAATGTGCATTTCCTTCTTTAGGAACGACTGAAGCGCGAACCTAAGCTGATTGAGTTCAAGGAAATACATTCTCCGAGTGAGTTGTCCATTGAGCTACAACGTTCCATTGTTCTATTCTCTCTTTTTCTTCTCTAAATCCTATAATTTCCTTCTTTTTTTTAAGTGTGCAATGATACATACCAACATGCAGCAAGAATAAATTTTAAAATTTTACGCTCTTTATTTTTTGTTTTATATACAATAGTGGTTTGTTAGTCCAAAAATCGTTTCTAGACAAATACTATTTTACTACCGCCATGGCCTTGAATGGGAAAAAAAGGTAACCAGAACCATCTCTTGACCCTTAAAAACCTACATGAAAAATTTCAGGAAAATTCATCCATTGGTTTAGCCGTGATTCTAGGACTCACACACAGACAGACATTCATATTTAATCATAATACCTATATACATTAATAATTTGTGAGAGTATATGTAGTAAATAAAACATGAATTCCAAAACTACACCCTGATAATATAGATTGTAATTATACCGTTTTATGCAGGGTATGTGTGCTTTAGTTCAGAACATGACGGAAATAAATAAATATACTCTTTGGTAATGAGTATAACGCGGAATTAGTTTGATATTATTCGTCATTTGACCACTCAACCTTTCTTCATAGTATGTAGACTATACATCAAATATAAAATTGCATTGATTCCAAGGGCTATATTGCTTATACATATAAAAAAAAGAGTACTAACTAAGTAAATAATAAGACTTGATTAATTCAAAAGATATAAAAAAGTGGTATATCATTTTAATTTCATTTATATTCTGCATGCAAACATTGTTGAAGTTATGATTTGAATGCATTTTCTTCCTCTTGCAAATATGATTAAATTTTTCATTGTGGCAAAAAATAAGAGGAATATATATATATATGTCTGTTCCTTTGCAAACTTTGTGCAAAATGCATGCGTGCTTACTCTACATACATGTACACATAAGAGAGAGACTAAATAGAAGGGAGGAAGGGAAATTGTAAATGCAAGTGAGAAGAAAGCATTTTAATTTATTAGAAAGGTAAACTTAAGTGCAGAATTGTTCCTTCCCCCTTCGTCTATTTAATACTAAATACTTTTTTAGATTTACGGTTGTATGCTCATAGATTGGATTTCCTTCAATATTAAACTTATTTTTTTATTTTTCTTTCTTCAAATGTAGGTATATACCAGTAAGAAAGTGTTGTGGTGGTACTTATTTAGGATCGAAGGTAAATTTGGAACTACTTCTAAGGCAATGGAAGTTGCGATTGAAGGACGTAGATATTTACTTTTGAAATATCGTCCTGATTATTCAACACGGGCCTCCCATACATAATGACCTGCAGAAACGTTAATTAATTAATTAGAGTCTCTGACTCTACAATTCTCAATATTTTTTTATGGTACAAAAACTTATACTATACATGAGCATAAGCCCCTGTAAAAAAATAAAACAAAAAATAATCCCCCAAAAAATCCAGTAGCTAATTGCATAGTATTGCGCCACTTGAATCATTATCAATTATATTTATTACTTTTTTCGGCAAAGTGTGCATTCGGCTATGTCGCCATTCGTCAAAAAGTTTTCGGCAAAGTGGCTTCTCATACCCCCTATAGATGGAATTGAATTGAGAAAGATAAATCATTCTATATAATTAAACTGTTTCAAACCTACATCATTAATACAAAATATTAAGAGGACACCATTTTCGAGTTTATTATGTTTAAAATAGGAACTTATACTTTTATAAAAATTCCATTTACGTAGTAGTGTTTCCATAAAGCCTTTTTTTAAACTTTTTATACATAAAAAGTATAGGGGTTATCTGCAGTAAAATGCAAAAGTATTAAAATTTCAGTTATATTTTGAGTTAAAAATTAGATTCAAACTGGATGATGGTTATTTTACTGAAAATTTAACTAAACAAGTATTCCAAGAAATATTTTGTTAGCATATAGAAAACTATAAAGACTGTTTGATGACAATAATAGTCACTATGATGCTTTTTATCAAGTCAATTAAAATTTAATACACTAAGATGAAGTCAAATTTCTGTCAAAAAATTCAAATTATTCCGTGATATAATTTTCTTATCCACATTTCATAATATTTTCATTCATAATAATCGTTTCAAATCATGTTTAGTTTAGCCGCGATACTAGCACCATGCATCTGAAGACTCTATAAATATTTATAGAGCATAACAATGTCGACTAAGTTTTTAGAACTAAATATCAGCATTATTTAGCTATTAGTTAAAAAATAGGTAGTGGGTATATATGCTTTCGCTACTATTAAAACGGGATCCAGGCGTCTTTATAAAAATACTTTTTACAATTACTATATTTTGCACAGCATTGGAACATTACCATACATAGGGTCTGCCAAAGTTACAATTCCGCAACAACTTATATTTTGTATAGGTGTATTTAATATAAAAGCACGAAACCTTGCACATTGACAATGGGTCCAAAATACTTTAAAAAAGTTAATTTTGCAGTATATCAACACAACGTTACTGAGATAGACCAAATCAAATTTAGGAACCCATAAATCTGCACGGTAGGTCTTTGGTGACAAAAAAGGGAATCTTATGCAAATATAATTTTCACTCATTTAAATAAAAATAATTGGCTTTCAAATGAGCCCTAGGATGTCTTTCCATCGCCAAAATTAAGGACTTGGTTGGTTTGTGTTCCTCTTTACAATTCCAAGAAATGTTTTTGCAAAGGTTCTTTCGATTTGGCAATTTTTTGACAAAAATAAAGGATGAACTTCTCATCTAGAAAAATTTTTCATGCATATATGTTGATATATTGTTTGAAGTTTACGTAATTTTTTTTTAATTCATTATAATACATATATTGTAATGCTCGCCTGCACCAAAAGGATCTTTAAAAAAAATAATAATAATAATTACCAAAGATGTTCCAAATGCTATCCACCGGTATGCTAAAAAAAAAAAAAAAAAAAAAAAAATTAACGTGGTACCCCTGACAATTTGAAGAATTTTTTTGGAGAGGAGTAGCCTAACTGTCATGACATTTTATTACATTAGTTGTGAGCAGCCCTGAGATAGATGGAAAGGAAGTAAACACAACTCGTACGCCGTGTTTAGTGAAAACATTAGCAGGAATCACTTGGAAGTGAAATATAAACTCTATTCATAGTCCAACAAAAACTTTTCATCATACCCATAACTTCCCAACCAATGTTGTTTAGCGTTACAATATTAATCCATTATCTTACTCAGTTTTTATCAATGTTGAATGACTTACAATGAATGACTTTCCAATTTGAAGAAAAGGATCTAGTCCTTGATCATAAGCGTCCAAAAATGGCATTGCTCTCAATAAAAGCATGAGTAGATTGACAATATGGATCATTGACATTACAATATGAAATGGCCATGTCCTCAAAATATTGAAACCATATTAGCCTCTTAATTATGAAATTGTATTTGGCATGAATATTATTCAATATTATGTAGGACGTCTAAGAATAATTCCTTTGCCATCATCAAGATAAAAAAAAAAGACAACCCGAACTGTTTAAATGTAATGGAAATTTCCGAAGTTTGATTAGAAATTAAATATTAATGATGCCGAATTTTTTTTTTTTAAATATATTCATTCTAATATTACTTAATTTTCTTAAGAAGAATTTGAGCATGCCTTAAACAAAATATTATGAGTGTAACAAGAACAAATAAATATAAAACAAAATATTTTTTACAATTAAATAAAATTTTATTATATAATGGTTATATAAATATTAATTTCTTTTTTTACCGATAATGAAGTGGAAAAAGTTATGACAATCCAGTATGGTACTGTATTATTGTCAAAAATTAAGAAATAACTTTTACGAAATGATAATATTCTTATCCTAGACGAATCTACTATCCATGACTGGGGTATTAATAGTTTGCCCTTACTTAATAAACTTGGAAGATGTTAAGAAAGCTAACAATAGAACCATTACTATTAACAAAGAAAAAAGCCTAAACAACGTTTTGGACTCCGTTTTCTGTGGCAAGATTTCAGTATCGATGGTACAACTTATTGTATAAAAGCAGTCAAAAACCTTAAGCAACATTTTCCAATGATGGTCCATGTCACTTGTCTTACTCATAGTCTGAACAGAATTAGCAACGATCTGTCCTAATTATTTCGAAAATACCAACGCTCATATTTCTGAAGTAAAGTTTTTATACCTGTATTCTGAAGATTGTATACAATTGATAACTACGCCAAGCACTTCAATTCAGTCTCAATGGTATGGACAGCGATGCAATCATAATATCAACAACGATGATAACGTTATCCATTCATGGGCTATAAAATCTTTGTTATAGGTAAATTTGTACGCGCAACTTAAATGTGTACTGATGAGTGAGGTCGCTACACATTTTCGTAGAGGTTATCATCAATAAAACCTACATAGTACAACCAATATGAGAAACCAAATATTAAGATATATTTTTAATATTATACTTGTATCTACTTTTATTCATAATTACCATGAATTATTTTGCATCTTTATCTAGATCCTCTTCATATTCCATAAATAATTATTAATTACTCATTCGAAATAGTAAATACTAAATATAATTAAAGAAAAGAGTAAATATCCAATAGATTCCAATCGAAACCTACATAGTACAACCAATATAAGAAACCAAATATTAAGGTATATTTTTAATATTATACTTGTATGTACTTATATTCATAATTACCATGAATTATTTTGCATCTTCATCTAGATCCTCTTCATATTCCATAAATAATTACTCATTCTAAATAGTAAATGCTAAATATAATATTAAAAAAGAGTAAAGATCCAATACTCAGAGCTGTATTTGAGTCCAACTTTTCCATGTTCAGGTCAAGTCCGAGTCATCATACTGCAGGTCTATCTGGTTTGAGTCCTTATACTTCCGTTCTATCTGGCCCGAGTCCTCATTTTTCGGGTTTTTCTGGTTCTGAGTCCTTGGAAAATAAGTAATGTCTGGATCTACATGTAGTCTCATCTAAAGCAAGATATATTTCCCCACAATTTATTCCTTAATCTTTGAACACACTAATTTTAAATCCGGACTCCGTTGACTTAGTGATGGCGTATGGACAATAAAAAGATTAAATGAATAATTATGACTGCTTTGGTAAATAAAAATAAATATTAAGGCAAGGAGCACTCTCCCAGAATCATGTAACAACTGAAAAAATCCGAGCCCTCTTTTATAATAGCTTTTTGAATATATCTGGTAATTACCATTGTCAATGTGATTTCTCGTTCCCTCCTTGACCCAAGCACGCCAGTAACTCTTTGCTAGTACCTACATATATTTACTAGCAATATATTAATGGTCTTATGTAATAGGCATAATAAAAAAAAGAAGAAAAAAAAATACTAAGTAACACTAAGAGTTATTAAAGCATATTACGTCTGTCCGTCGACGCCTAATAAATTGGAGCAATGCCGTCTACTACCACAAGTAGCATTATATGTATGAATGTGCTGTATATAAAACATGACTTATTTTAATGCTACGACAATTGGTCCATATAAAAATAGATCCTATCTCTTAACTTATTCGTTAATAAGGCTCTGCAGTTCTACATAACACATTAAACTATAGTTACATACATATTAAATGAGAAAGCATTTAGATTATCTCAACCAAAAATAAGCTATTTTTAATAGAAAACTTTATGCATGTAAATATTCCCTCTGAAAGTGTGTCACTTGGATAATGAATTAATTGAATTGTTTTAAGAAATTAAGAATTTCATTCAATTATTATCCGGAACATGTTTTCTTGTGGGTTATTTGATACTTGACGAGGTACATATATAGTAAAAATAGTTGTTTTTTTGTTTTGTTTTATTATTAGAAATCTAATTTGTATGCAGTATGAATAAGTAGTCCCAAACAAGTTTGTATTTTTTTCCCTCTCTCTGTTAAAATATGATTTTTTTTCCAAATTCTTATTGTAGGTGAAATACCAACATGGTATGCGTGTTATATGTATGGTAATCACAGAGTTTATTTGTAAAGTTAATGGCATTCCATGTTATACCTTTTTAAAAAGTAGAAAAAATTAAGGACAATGATAAATTATTCTTGAAGTTGGGTTTACTTTTGTTCATTCAAGAGAAGTAATAAGCTGTGTACAATTGAAGTCAAGGAGGTTGTTTATACCTACGGGGAGTTAAGATTAAATCGGTGCTTGCGTGTGCCGTCGATTTTTATAATGCAACTGTCTGATGGTGTTCTTTTTTTTGCGGCCAAAACGTTGTTGTATGAAGAAACATTAGTAAAGTTTTGGGCATCATGGCATCAGCTGCTCTATATATCAAAAAAATTGTATTTACAATATGAAGATTTCAAATTGAGTGGCCTCAAATATGCCTGGTTTCTCAATCCGGATCCTACAAAGATTTATAAGGCTGTTATGGAGACTGACAGTCCCAGACATATCTGCTATAACTTCATATGGAAGTTCCAACTTAATCAGATGGATTATTTTGTCTGGGGTTATGTTTAATCTGAAGCAAAGCGAACATCTCAGGCCATCAAGGACTCTCTGATTGGCATCAAGGAGACTATGACCAACATTCAGAGAAACTATTAGTCAACGCCTGTTCCTCCTTCATAGCCCAGTTCTAGGCTACCATTGATACTGTAGTCAAATACATCAAATGAGCGCTTTCTCAACATTCATATGTACAATTCAAGCCAATTCAAAAGTAAATCCGCCCAAAAATGTGGCCTTAGCGACATTTTTTTTTTTTTTTTTTTTTTTTTTTTTTTGAAAAATTACGCCGATTCCATCTTAACAACCTGTACATCATTTATTTGTAGCCTTTGTTTAAATCTTTAACATCGTAGGTTAGGAGTAATAAAAATGACTTTTAATATTTCTAAGGGAGATAAAAGTTTTTTGCTTTTTTTTAAGAATCATAGGTGTCAAAAATAAAAAACTTTAATACCTGATTAAACTAAGGCAGTTTTTGAAGATGAGAAAATTATACATAAAATACATTAACAAATTTCCTTGAAAAGATAACTTTTCTCCAATATTTTAATTAAAAAATTTGCTTACTTTTGTATTTCCAGTTTCAATAACATACGGTGTACATTAGTGTAACGGGTCGTGCAAATGTTTTGTGACTAAAATGAACGATTTAAATAATGATGTATAATTTTGTACACATTTAAAATCCTAAAGAATATTAGAAATATGAATTACAATTATGATATTAAGGATAGTTCATCTTGAATATTACCAACTTAGGCAGCTATAATAATTTCCAGAAGGCGGCGGAATATGATGTAAGAGCTTGTAAAGAGACACTACCAGCCTCTTTGAAGCGTATTGACAAGGTGGACCTAGAGAATTTGACAACCATTGGCCCTCTCCGTCATAGAGATATCCAGCTACTCTTTCAAGGCTTCGAATGCAGTTTCAGTAGTCAATTTTATTCGACGACCACTCTTTGGATCTCCAGAGAGTGCATTATCCTTTATTCTGGTACTCCTTTGATTGGATAGATGTTTCACTAACAGTCATTTTTGGCTGCTGTCACTGTTTTTCCCGGTGGCAAGAAAGGTTGCAATCTAATTATTAAAAAAAAAGGATAATAAAAACTAATGCGATAAATTTGACTTAAACAACATGAAGAGACTCTGGGCTCCCTCTAAAAAGGGAAAAATAATCAAACTATTGTAGTGTACACTGATTTATTAACTTTTTTAAATTGTCTTAAAACTTTTGTACGACCCAGTACATACATAAAAGTTGTTGCTGTCGCAAAACTTGTTTATATTCCGATGAGTAAGGAAGAGTTCGTCTTGCCTCTTTCTTAGATTGACTGGCGGCGTCTAGTATCACGATATTGGATCTATGATATATTTATACCCTTTGATGTTCTGTACTACACCAAAGACATAGAAAGAAATTTAATGAGGCTCTTAGATTCGTAAAATTTTCTTTGAAATAAGTCTACTATTTTCCTGCATATATAAATATTAATGTCTTGAGATCACTGTTATTGTATGATTTCATGTAAACTCTTGGACAAGGAACTTTTGATTTATGTATAGATATAAACTTGAAAATCTTACAGCATTATAAAAGGAAAGAAAGCGAAATAGCTGAATGAAATCATGTAATAACAGCGACTTCAGGTCAAATCACGGCTGTTGTTCTTGGCTGAAGTTGTTATAAAATTATAATTTTTTTCAAAAATATTAAAAAAATCTTTTTTTTTAAATTGGCATTAAAAAAATAATTAAATTTATCCCCCCATAAACAATCCACAGGGATGTCACTCCCTCCCGTGCCAATGGCCTGAGGTAAAAGCATCAGTGTCACTGAAGAAATGTCGAGTGATTCCACTCACTAGGCTATTTTTTGAATGCGATCTTACTCGTTTTTAAAATCAAAGAGCACACTCGAGTTTCCTTGTTATATTTTCTGATTTTATATTTTTTTGGAAGATAAATTTCCCAATCTTTAATAAGCGAAGCACATTGAATAACTAGGGTGCTAGTTATTTCTCTCGCTTATTTTAATTCAAAATAAGCACACTATTGCTCATTAGTCTTGAGCCCCGCTCACAAATGCTTTGTTTGGGATACATACTTATTCATTACTAAGTTAGTAACCGATATTAACCAGAGTTATTAGACGCCGTTGAACAGACAAACTTTGCCTAAAATATATAGAAGATAACTACCCAAAAAATTCTCAGTGTTACTCAAAAGTTTTCATGAGCACACTCACACGTAGCTACTCAATACCTAGATGTTCTTTTCTCAAGAATGAATAATAACATAGCTTGAGGAAAATATATGACGTTATGACTGATCCATCAGGGAGTACTTTAGTCTCTGACCCGCTACACTTACCTTAGCTACACACACTCGATGTTTATATGTAAAACACCCCGAAAATTTCACAAATACGACTACATTGTCATTTCTTATATCAAAAATATGAATCTGCTATACATCAGTGAGCCGTATATATAGTGCATCAAAAATATGAGTTTGATATGTTTTCAAACACCCAAAAATTATTTCTATATGCCTCTAAAGTTGAATGAATATTAGTTTTTATATACTTTTTTACGACAATTAGCACGATTAAAAAAGAATATTAATAATAGATATTTCACTCATTTCAGTCAAATTGTATCAACTTGCTGAAAACTCAAGTTGTGCCTCATGTTCACATAATGAAATTCCCTATTTGCCTTAATGGAATGAAACTTTGTTTCATTAAATAAAATGTATAATTAAGAATAACGTCACTATAGTACAGAGTCGTTCAGGTAAATCCAGAACGTAATTTACTACATCCTGAATAATAAGGAAAGCCTTTAACTCGGTTATTTCAATTTTAAATCGAGAGGTTAAGTGTTATCTTTAATTTAGTTGCCCAAATTTAAATTTAAAACAAGTATTTACGATGGAGGAGACCCGGAGGAACATCATGATTTGCTTGCGCGGGAAAAAGCCCAGCTTACAGGAAGAATTTTCTCTGTTATCCAAAGAACACAGTCTACGATCCCTACAACCACTAGAAGGAGGATATACCACCAGTGCAAGAGTGATAATAACACACTCCCAGATTCTTCGTAGGCCTGAAACGGTGCTTGAAGATATGTCATGTCACTCCAATTAACCCTCTTTCCAAAAAGCACCAAGAAGTCAGTGTGACAGTATCCAGGGACATAAATACTAACCTTCTTTTAGGGAGAGTTAGAAAGGAAAGTATCTTCCCATTCACACAACAGCATCCTTGAAGCCCTCCAACATTATTTAATGGCGCAAAGTCTCCCCCCTAGATGTGGTCAAAGCCTACAAATCCGTTAGGCCACTTATCGAGTGAACGATTGGCAAAGATGGCGGACACATTGAATGATTTTTTTTTCTTTTGTTTTATAAAACATGTAAATAAAATTTCCAACCTCTACTTGCTTCCCTTATTGATCAGAATGCAGTTAAAGGAGGTTCTGGATTTATCCCGAAAGTACCCTGTATTCTTTTCCTCGCGGCATATGTAATGGACTCTTCCTTCCACAATTAAAAAGATATTGAGGTTGTGTAGTTATGAGGTAATACCCCTAGTGGCTAAAATAGGCCATACCAAGGCAACACATATGTAAACAAAATGACCAAATGGTCATTATTCCATCACGTTCTTTTATAGCTATGAATTGCATGAATGCAAAAAGATCAGGAAAAACAGATTGAGCACATTTTTGCTCCAAGAAAAGAAAATAATTTATGTCCCAAAAATTTTAAGGGTTATTTTTCTTTGGAAATCATTTTTTTATAATCCATTATTTATTTAATTAAATGACAGACAATTGACAATAGATGACAATTGCATACATCATTGCTTACTGAGAATCAATTTAATAAAACAGCTGTCTGATCTATAAAGGTATAAAAATCCAGCTAGAAATCCATAAATCCTTTACATAAAATGTATGGTGTCAATTATTCACAGTACATTTACTTTAATCTTATTGAAGCTAGTAAGTTAGTACACACATATCTTCATCCAATTACCTAATTCAATATACGAGTATATGTATGTATAATGTTAAATTATTGAATTTCTATGCTATATGCATTGTACATGCACCACAAAGAAATTTATAACACAAATAGACATTTTATATCCTCACATTAAAAATCAAGCTATATTAAATATTATTTTAATGACTCATGACTTACAAAATTTTATTTCATTAATTTAAGTTATTTGATATTTATGCCTTGTGATTTTTTTTTAATTGAAGCCATTGGATTCAAAGTATACATAATATATATGTATTTGATTTAAAGTTAATTGGAAACGAGTCACACTCCCTAGTTGTCCACTTTTCTGACAAGCTCCAATTCCTTTCCCCTAGATTTTATATGAACAAATACATAATGCGTCCTCTATTTAAGAACCAACACGATTTTGGAGTATATGGATTTTCTTCTCAACTAAGCATCCAATTTTGATATAAATCAATGCTAAATAAAATCTGGAGAAAAAATACTATTAATGATGAATGGAATGTCTTTAGACGTTAATAACGGCCTCGACTTGACATTGGAAACAGGATCCTGCACCGGCTTGACCTTGCGTGCCTGAGAAGAGTCCTGCTGGAAAGTGTATGGCCTTTTATCAGCCACTTCATTCATCCAGGAAACTACCATGGTTTGCAGGACATCCAGGTATGTGTCTTTGTTGACACTCTGGCCATTCGCAAAGAAATAAGGTTGCATGACGTCCCAACCTCTGTTGATCACGGCCAAGAACATCACTGAGGCTGGTTTCTTTGTTTTCATCACTGGCTGTACTTCATCTGGATCCTGGCAAATCCACCGATCATTCCTACGTTTGGTTGAGGTAAAATTCTTCTCATTGGAGAAGAAGCGCTTAAAGCCACCTATTGTCTTCATGGCATTGAGGATCTTCTTCCCCTTGATCACTCTGTCCACTTTATTTTGCTCTGTCAAGATGTGCTTTACACTTCGAACTCTAGAGAGGAATCCAAGGGCTTCTTTTATTGCCCTTTTGATTGTGATTGGGTTGACATTACGATCCTTGGCCAACTTTTTGATATCGACGGTACGACTGGACTTGATCGATCGTTTCAGTCCGGCGAGGAACCTTGGGGTTCGAATTTTATCTTTCCGAGGCTTGTACTGGGCTCTTGTTTTATTACCATCAATGTCAAAGACTGCCACGGCGTCGTAGACAGTCCTGCGAGGATACTTCGTGATCTTGATGATGTCCGTTGTACTCTGACCCACCCGACGCAATTTAGTAACCGTTGTTGTTCTTGCTTGTTCCATGGCGCCAAAAGACAAACTGAACAACTAAAGATGCTTGGGTAACAGCTGACACATTGACGCATGAGGAAATAAGGAAATTTTCATCATACAACCTCTTGTTCTTGATCTATATAAAGTTGAACTTTGTGTGAATTTACCTGTACCACCCTGTATGTAATTTAAAGTTAATTGGCAACGGATCACATAGTCTAATTGTTCTCCTTTGTGACAAACTCCAATTCCTATCCCTCCAGATTTTGTACATATACATACATATGTATAAAATTACCTCATTTGACAATATATATGTACATACAAAACTTTGACGACCAAAAAGAGGGAAAATATCAAGTTACATCATGTCTATTATTATGTTGTCTTGTTAACATCCGTTACGAGATCAAATAATAATTTGACCATTTTTTTTTTGTAGTAAATCAACAAATGTATGTATGCTGTCCTTTTATTTTTTTCAAAAGAAAAAGTTTTTTTTTCTTCTAAGAAAAATAAGTTTTTAAATAAAATGTATATCTTTTGTAGGAATAGAATTTGAGTCAAATAGGCAAAAATATCATATAAAAAACTACTATTCAAAATAAATTTGCAAATAGACAAATGACAAAATTTATTAATTTTTTGAAGAATCTATTGATTAAAGGCACATATATTTCAATAGTTTTTGCACCCTGTTTGCATCGTGTTTTTATACAATGTTTTATTGACAGTATAAAATGTTATTTGTATTACTTATTTTTTTGCTAATTTTTATAAATATTTTTTTTAAATTATGTCCTTCACTTATTATTGCAAAACCAAAACAAACAAAAAATGACAGGGAAGTATTTTTGTTGTAACTTGAGTTTAAGTGGAAATAAAACGCAAGCAATGTTATGTACTTCGTCTCACATTATAAATACACCGATATTACATATGAACGGAACAATTATAGAATGGGTAAGACAGTACAAGTATCTTGGTTTAGTTATCGATAGAAGATTAAATTGGAAAGTGCATTTGGATTATATTATCAAAAAGGCTAAAAGGGCTTTATTCTCTGCGTGAAATGAATTTAAGAAGAAGGAATAAAAAAATGTGGGCTCCAGTTAATGATTTGTACCTATAAAAAAGGGAAAAAACTTGATTAAAATTCTTCATACTCATGATTTTTTATGATGATGATTCCAAAAAAGGTTGAGAGAAGTTGACTTTATGAGGATTCCTATTTCATGTTTATTTTTATGTGGTAAAAAATATGTAGGTATCTGAGAGTATATAATTATAAATGTTATTAAAATGATAGATGGCAACTCAAAGGTGAGTCACGGATTCCTGATAGGTAGTTGATAGAAATTTAATCAAGAATATTAGCATAATATCAATTTGTTTCTATTCTTGAAGGGTCCCAGGATTTTATAATGTATTTATATGATTCGTAAGTTTATAATATCATATACTAAAAATAACATAAATTTGAAATCATTTTATGCGTGATATTCTATGCTTAAATCATTGTTGTTATCAAATTTTATTCCAATTGTACATAAAAATTTTCGAATAATTACTCAGGGGTATGAAGTTGTAAAAAATTCTTGTTGTGACATAGAGCAGTAAATAATTCATTCAATATACAAAGGTTTGATATACAATTGTTCATAGAGAAGTCCAAACGTAATATTATATGGACTTCAAAGGCCATTTTAGGTCATATCAAGTAATTGTAATACCATAATGTTTACTTTTACTTATCAATTAGAGGAACATTAATCTTAAAATCCATATTTAATTACTTTCAATGAACAAAAAAGTAAAAGATTATTAGAGTACATTTTTGAGTACTTAGAATCACAGCTTTTTGTCAAATGAGATTAATTTTTCTTTAAAAAATAATTATATTTTCTTCATTTTAACATGACTATACTCCACTAACCACGTTGTTACCTTTATAGTATCTGCCAAACTTTCCTACACAAAAAAAACGGTAAAAGGACAAAAATCAATTGACTGCTTGCCAATTATTCTCAACTATGGAACTATTATTCAATATATTATTCACAGTTTAACAAGAACTAATTCAAAATCAACCAATAAACGTTCAAAACACCTATTGGAAAATAAAACAGAAATGGAAAATTCACAACATTATATTGTGTACATTTTTTGTATTAATTAATTACTGAGGTAACATGATATAACATAAAAAAAATGAACTAACATTTTATGTCAACTATCAAGTTTTCTCCTTTTCTACCTCTTTATTAGTATTCTCAACACTACGTAATTGAGCTAAAATTAGTTTTTTTTACAGTTACCTTAATATTTTATGAGGAATAATCCAACGGTTGAGAAAAATTGTACAACTAACAGTTTATAGTTGCAATAACTTTTTATTCTTATTCACAATACAATACTCATAATGTCGAGTTAAATCATGCTGATCCTTTAGTTCATAAATAAATATTAAATATACTTTTTTTTAAATGGAGCAGTGCTATCTCTCTGCCTAGTGAATATATACTCAATTTTTGTCAGCTGGATTTTTTCTGCTCTTTACTTTTATTATTACAAAGTCCATTGCAGTCCAGGTTTTGCAAGGGGCTTTCATTTTGAGAGACTTTCAGTAGTTTATTTCACTAGAACAACATCTAGTTCGTAGCTCAGAGTCTGAGAGTTTCGAGCAGTCCTGTATATCCATGGGAGAAATTAACCGGGCTGTTCGAAGTATTGATGAATTCAAATAACTAAATATGATTCAAAAGCGAATGTGCATCTCCTCAGCATATCTCTTTCGACTGGCACAGCTATTGGTAGGTAGGAATTGTTAAAATCAAATTCCATTTTAGCTTAACTTTTCGGATGCAAACGCATCTTATCGGACGAAAGTACAATGGTTCTGATCGTTTGATTTTCCGAAGTATTTCGTTGGGCTACAATTTGTTTTTTTTTAAATGAAAAAAGGATTATATTCTTACCTATTTCTTTAGAAAAAGAGCTTTAATGAAACTTTTGAGATTGAAAAACATAACTTTAAAATTCAAACTTCTAAAATTCAGCCACATTACAAAAATAGAAACTTCTGAATCCCTTATCAAAATAGAAAATTCTGTTAAAACAAGTCATTTTCAAATTACGTTAGAAGTCAAAAACGAACTTTGAAGACTGGAACTTAACAAATATTAATTTTTCATTAAAATACAACATGGGATCGAGTTAATATGTCAACTTACAAATTGGACATCCAATTACACGCGTTAAAATAAAAAACAAGTAGAAATTGACCTTTTTGTGAACTTTGACCCTTTATATGACCTTAAAACTGTACTTTATAAACTAAAAATGTTATATAACTATTGCTTTAAGCAGAAAAATGCTTTAATGATCACGACATTTGCGAGTTTTTTCTTATTACTTTGAAAACAGATAAAAAAATACGCATTCATTGGTGGTGAAAAAGTAATTTTCGGGGAAGAGGGGGGTATTTGGCAGATTTTTTTTTTTTTTTTTTCAAAGTGCTTAAAAGATTCTTTTGCATCCGAAAAGTTGGGCTAAAATGTATTTTGCTCATTTTGATGAATAAACACCTTCCCCCGCCCCTAATTTTGGCACTGATTAAAATCGGGAGCATCTTTTAGCTCACTCGGGTTTTTTTTAGAGTTGGCAAACTGAGGAGTAAATTTTCTTTTCCTAAGCTCTAGTCATTATTTATTTAATTCACGAGGAGTAATATCCTTATCTACTACATACAAGCTATCATTGATGTATACGAAATCGCATCAAAGCTACCTCTCCTCCATAAAATTGTTTAAATTGTCAGTGTTACCATGTTGATTTTATTTTTAACATGCCCAAAATGCTCCCAACTATTAAATAAATAATTACTCAACTTAATTGACAAAAACCTTTTTTTTTATCTCTTTTTTTTTTTTTTTTTTTTTTTTGCAGGAAAGGTTCATAGATACAATCATTGTAAATGTGACTTCTGTGTTAACTCTTCAAAATACGGATCAAAATACATATTAGCTGTAGTAAAAATAAATGCATTATTTTTCCTATAGATGGCTTAAGTAGTGTGTATCTCACGCTGGGATCGGTTTATGCTAGAGGGCGATAGAACAATAAGTTATCTTACTAAAATACTTTTTAGACAGTTTTGTGATTTTTTGACTGATTATTGTTTTAATGGTCGTCAAAAATGAACACCAGCAAAGAGAAAATAAGCCAATTTTTGAGTTTTTCTTCGAACAAGGTGAAGCTGCAAGCCAGGCTTCTGAAAATCTGAATAGTGTTTACGATATTGATAATATAACAGCCAGTGACGCGCAACTTTTGGTTTCATCCATTCCGTTCCGGTAATTTTGATGTCATTATCCACAACACTCTGAAGTACAATTGTAGAAAATATTGATAAAATAATAGAAATGGTCGAGTCCGATCGTCATGAAAGCACTGTTTGGATTGCAAGGAGATGAAAATTAATGCCAAAAAAAATAAAAATCCCCAAAAAATAATATATTTATTTTTACTACGCCTTATATACATATGTCAACAG
The DNA here is from genome assembly GCF_016086655.4 of Lepeophtheirus salmonis. Taxonomy (NCBI): domain Eukaryota; kingdom Metazoa; phylum Arthropoda; class Copepoda; order Siphonostomatoida; family Caligidae; genus Lepeophtheirus; species Lepeophtheirus salmonis. The sequence goes on from NC_052137.2 coordinate 33,652,794, forward strand.
AAAAGAAAACAATGACAAAGCAAATTTCTGTTTGAATCAAGGATGAGAAAGCAAGATATTTTTCTACCATAACAAAAAGAACGTATTCAAATATCTGGTCATTAACAAACAATACTACTCTGAATATACATATATGTATGTATATCTATAACAACTGAACTTGGCTCGGTGTCGTTTGTCCCTATGGAATGATGATATACCTATGTACACATGAAATCAATCCTATCAACCATCTTTCATTCATTTTATCAATGCAGTTTTGTTGTGTAGTATGTACAATGTACATAGACTATGTAAGCAGTAGTATGTTTTTCTGTTTATTCATCATAAAAGTTGATTCAAAGTTATATTGTGTTGTGAAATATTACACATACATTATACATATAAAAATACAATATGTCTATCTTGTCATTACTCATATTTTCAGTTTTGTAGAAACGCATACAAAGTTAATAAAATGTTGAATTACCAAATGGAGGAGTAAAAAAATGAATTCATTTCTTAAGAATTCTACACCACTGATAAAAAAAAATAAGGATAAGCTATTTTACATACGTACATTGTACTTAAGATAAGAACAGCTTATTTATATACATATAAGTAGATATAAATATCATGAATAAAAGTAGATGCTTTGTTTTTGGTTCTTCAAATATAGGGTAAAGATATAGATCAAAAGAGGGAAAAAAGTATGGATTTTGTCAAGGGCTATGGCTTATATTCTATACTTATTTCTAATATGAATAACGGATTTTTAATCTCCTAAATCGTTAATTAAAATATAACACAATACCGTGATCTACAGAGTTTAAATACTATATTTAGCTATTTTCTCTATTTATTGAATATGACCTACTTCACAAGTACATATAACAGCCTCTAAACGCCGGTGAACAGATTACCTGCTTTCCATGATAAAGGTTCTGTCCATGGCGTACCACGCTCTCATGATGGCAGCATAAGGCGAATGCAGTTCAAGCTTCAAAGTCTAGGGGATTGAGGTCAGGGCTGGAGGAGGACCAAATGTAGGTAGGCCAGAGGTCATCCATATTGTTGCTACAGAAGGGTTGGTTCTTCTTAGCTGCATGGGAGTCTAATAAAGCTCTTGATGATATGGGTAGCTCGGATGTAGTTGCCAACGGCCTCTTCAGCCTTCTAGGCACTGGCATTGCCTTTTTTGTTGCTCCTCCGACATTTTTACACTTAGAGGCATGGAATGAAAAATGCTCATTTATGTTTGTTTCAACTGTCGTTTGGTTGCCTCGTTGTTTAAAATAACGGGGACAAAATCGTAATTAAATGCTACTGAAAACTTTGGTTGTCTATACTGTATATTTTATATATTGTACTCACATATAATACAAAACACTGATTTTTTATATTCTTAACTATTAATTAAAATAGGACACAGATCTAGTAGGGTCCTAATCACACAATCATGCTTACGGCAGTATCTAGTCTTGTCATGATACCAATATTGTGTTACCGTGCAGTTGGATTAGCCTAAAGGACATTCAAATAAATTATTATTTATGGAATATTACCGAAATACCGATGCTTTATTTTGGTACTTTTTTGATCATTTTTCGATTGATAATATTTTATTTAAATGTCCTTTAGGCTAATCTAACTGCACTTATAACGTACTAAAGCTCATGAACTCTTTGCTCACACAATCATATTTAAAGAGTATATGAAAAATACAAGAATCAATGCTGGTTTAGCTAGATCATAGAATTCTAGGGACCTGGAATAAGCATGCAGACTTTAAGGCGAAAATAAAAGGAGTTATGGGTTGAAAAAAAGGAAAAGAAGAATCAAACCTATTTTTTATTCCATTCCTTCAGGAATGGAATAAAAGAAAAATAGCTAAGCTCATGAGTGATTATTATTCCATGTGCCTATAATTCCATAAAAGATCAAGTTTTGAGGCAATTCTTCACGTCCGGGAAACAATTTGACAGAATCAAAAAGAGCATTGTTTCATTTAGAATATGTTAAAAATTTAAATGGAACTCAAGAGGTGAAAAAAAGAAACTTCTAATAAGCACTATTTTATCAATTTATCAATGAATACACCAAAAAAAAAATTTAAATCGGAGTTTTTAATACTTAAATTTTAGTTAAAGTGGTATTACTTTTATGAAAATAATATCATTGTGATAATTCAAAAATGTAGGGTTTTATATTTATAATTAATACTTGTTGATATGAACAATATTATTCAGACCGTTCAAATGGCAATAGTTACTCCGTTGGAATAATCACGTGACTCGATTAACATCTCCGAAAGTGTATTAGGGAAGACCATATCGTTTTTGATTATGTTTGTGGTTATTAACTCAGAAATTTGATTACTTTTTTAACCCTTTGTTAATAAATATCCTTTTTATAACGGAGTTGTTGAATTGTGAAAAAAAGAACCCCCATAAATAAAATCTTTAAATTACATAATAATTAATTCATTTAAATTGAGTATGGTTTTTCTTAACTAATCCATTCATTTTACTCTCTAAAATATCAATTAAAGTACAGAAAATACTCGTATTTGAATATAAGTCATCCAAAAATATATATCCTTATTTTTAAATAATTTTAACAACATCACTTTATGGTTTTAACGAGATATAGTTTATATTCATATTGTTATAACATTATTTTTTTAATTCTGATAAAAGTTCCTATGACATAAATAGCAACAATACTATATTTTTGGAGCAATCTTTGTATGCCTTATTAATTAAACTCACTAAACCTCGATTAAAATCGCTAAATATACGAATGAATCATGCACAAACGACATTCTATATATAAAATAGTATTACATATCATTTGATGTAGTATTTCTGGAGAATACCGAAGAGTATTGGCGATAAACTAAAAGAAGTTACATATTAATCTAATAATAGGTCATAATTCTTAAAGTATGTATGGATTCAAATGAATTGAGGATCACGTTTACAGCGGTAGGTAGAAGTATTTAGGAAATATCTTCAAGTAAGTTTAAAAATATAGTAGATTGTATTTTAAGACAAAATTGATTATGAATCAAATTTAAATTGAAATTATTCAATATGATCACCCTCAGTATTAATAACCAACTTTAAACAGGACATAAAGGCTGAGCAGGTTTTTATTACACCTTTCTTACTGAAGCAGGATATGTTGCTCTACATAAATAGCTTCAGAGATCTTAATGAGCTATGGGGTGTTCGTCTACCTTCCATCTCAGATCTGAGCCGCCATGACATTCCTGTCAATGGTGATCAAGCGAAACACCATTATCTTGGACGGAAACTTGACCTTCATCACAAGAGGAATATTACCTCTGTCCTCTGCCAGCCAGCGGTCATTCTTTAGGTTGTAGACAGCGTCCAATGTGAAGTTTGACTCATCACTGAATAACTTTATGATGTCTGGATTTGATTTACAAATTTGACGGAGTTTATTGTATCTTTGCAACCTGATATCATTCTTCTTCGTGGTAAGAAGGTGACGCCTTCCTCCGATGTAGGACTTCAACTCAAGGTGGTCTTAGATAGCTCTCTTCCTAGCGTGATCAGCCATTGAAATGGAATGATTTGCTTTGACAGACCTTTTGAGGCCAGCCAAGAAGTGGCCAATGGAATTTTTGGCTTTGTGTGAAGCACATGAGGAATGGGAAAGCCACTTAACTCCCTTTCACTTGCATACGTCAGAAACGGTGCTTCTGCCATAGTTTATATTTCTTATGATTGTCTTAGCACCGTTGCTGGCCTTGATCGATTCTGAAATGACGTTTGTCCTCTTTCTGCTTTATGGTAAAACTGACATAATTAAGTATAAAAACAAAAGATGTTGCCTATGACAGTATTTTCAGGTAAAGTTAGAACTCAGCATGATAAACGCGCTAGATTTTTAAAAAATAATTACAAAGAAGTCAAATACTTCTGCCTCTACCCCTGTAGATATAAAGAGTATCACATACCCAAGGCAGCATTCCTATATGTGTGCATTATACATACGGTTTTGATTACCAAACTTCAAGTATGTGCGTATGTATGCATGTGGTTTCAAATGTTTGCATATTTATAAGTACGTAATTATGTACAATGTACTTACGTATGTATGGCTGTAATTAATTCTAAGAAAATTTGTGCATCACATAGCTTTTTTGGCTTCTTCTTCACTGGCATTGCAATGCTTTTCTATCCATTATTGCTTTTGTTAATATTATTTTATCTCCATACTATAAATCTTTTTATAGTATTAGTTAAACATATTACATATAAGGTCGAATTTTTTAGCAGCGAATAAACAAGAGGGATCTCTAAATCTATTCTTCGTCCACAATTATCATTAACATATTTCATTTGTCTTACCAATATCTGAAGTTTCATACTATACTACATACAAGTGCTGGATATGAGTATAACTGGAACTAAAAAAAAAACAATAGACTTTACAAAAGCTGTCAATTTTCTTATAAAAAATTACTTCAACTCCTCCGAAATATTTTTTGGGAAACTCGACTCTTATTGAAACTGAAACATTTGTGTAATTAAATACTAGTCAAATTTCAAGAATAATCACTCAAAAGAGCCTTAAAAAACTACAGTATGGAGATCCAAAACTTGGAGTAGTATAGAATACCGATTTTATTCCCGTTATTTTTAATAACAAAATACAATTACGCAACCAAACGACAGCTGAAACAAAAAAAAAAACTAGTTTTGTTTTGAGATTATGTCTTTAAGTTTAAAAATGTCGGAGCATCAACTAAGTAAGCAATACGTTTGCGATCTCCTTTATCCCAGTGACAGTGCCGTGAAAGCTACAGACTGTTGACATCTCCATCCAGACTCCATACAACATAAAGTATTCAATTATAGCTTCATACAGACAATAAGAACCAATACTTCTGCAGCAACAATATGCCTTACTTCTGCCCTGCCTCCATGTGGCCTCCTCCATCCCTTATCTCAACCCCCAGGGCTTAGCATATTCAAGTGTCTTCGAGAGGAATGCCTGCTGCACCTCTATCCAAATTTAGATTGTCTCCGAGCTCCTATGACGGCAGCCTGGTACGTCGTGGACACGGCCTTCATATTCAAGAACTGGAAATCTGTTAACTGGGGTGCTGCGGCTGTTATTAATTGTAAACGAGGACATATTAAATAAAAAATGTAGCTAAATATAGTATTTTAAAATATCATAACTTGGTATTTGGAAATGTATTTTCTTGATACGATAAAATAACGTTTTTCGTAACTAAGTTATACTAATGCAAGTTTTTGGCCACCAGTACGTATGTGCAAACGTTATTTTCTGTTCAAAAGAAAAGTATTTATATTAAAAACCCAAAACAAAAATGAAATATCATGTGGAATTCTCAAAAACTCGTAAATTGGTATATTGTACAAACACAAATTCAAAAAATTAGTCTTTAATCTAACTTTACTATGTTATAGGATTTTTTCCAATCTGGGAAATTGTCATTGAGCGGGACACCGTTAGTATATAGTAAAAAATGTGAAATTTAAGCATTTCTATTTAAATTTTAAGTAAAAAAATGAAATTTTGAGCTAATATTACTCGAGGTTAATAGAAATACAAAGTTATACCATAACGCGTGTACGACTTATGTTTGACTACCACCACGCTTTTAATATTGACGGCATAGAAGATGAGAGGTTGCATGTTTTGTCAAAATCTGTTTTTCCTGTCTAACAGTCGGTATAATACAATAAATTGGACATTCTAGCAATATTGACGTCATAGGCTATGAGGGATTGCGTGTTTTGTCAAAATTTGCTTGTCTTCCCCCGCAGTCGGTACAATACATCAGGTTGAAAATTCTAGCAAGCCCGATCACATGATGGTCTAACCTTGTATTTCTATTAACCTTGGTATTACTTATATTTTGTATTTTTCTTCGCCAACAAAGTTTTTTTTTATGTTTTCACCTCCAATTGGATTGTTTGTAACCAGGAACAAGTTAAATTTCTATTTTAGTAAAAGATTATAGGAATATGTGTATATGTCAACAGTAAGAGCCCTTCAATTTTGAGAGATCAAGATCACACGAAACGTTAAAAAGATATAATCGACCATAACTTCTGAACAAATTTAGATACATAACTCAAATTCCTGACATTTTCTTGGTATTTAATAATAATAAAAGCAGTTTTTAAACAGCATAAAGTTAAAACTCAAGGTCATCCAAAGGTCAAAAATAAAAATAGCAAACTTTTGAATAATAATATAAAGGAGTAATAAAAGTTAATTTTTTGAAGAAATTATTTCAGGCGGAGGGGTACGCTCTGCTGAGTACCCAATCTAATTTTTAATATGTATTCAACGTTATTTATTTAATTACATATAGTTAAATGAAGCTTATTTATCAAATAATAAATTACAGGATTTTCAATAGGTATAAAATCCCAGGAGGATTCGAATTTCTTTAGTGACTTCGTAATGCAGACTGGTCCTGCACTTCGGATAAGAAATAATGAAGAAACAAACTATCTTTTTTTTTCTTTATACTGTATTGATATATTATATACAGCAGGGTGCACTATATTCAGTGCACCCGGTAAACACGCTCGATGCTATATACTAAGCCATTGCAGGATATGCATTGACTATATTGTTGTTATGTCTTAGATCTAAAACGCTCTCTTCTAGTTCAAACATTCAAAGATTCATACATACATACAGATCAACTTTGCTTTCTTATAAACTATATATACATAGTATTTTATATATCTGTAAACTATTGAGACCCTATTTGAGTTTTTTCTTTCCTTCTATTACTTTTTTGTTCTTTTTCTTTTTACTGCTCTTCGTTTAAAGGCTTTAGGAGACCATATTCAAGTTAGGATAAGACGACGTCTTAAAAATACATGTATATTGTATAAGTATATGTGTATACGTACATATGTATATATTATACACATTTAAAGTGAAAGTCAATTGGTAATTCGTGATGTACCGGGCCAACGTTATTATTTATTCATCTATATTATACAAATTTTGAGAAGTTAAGAGTTAATTTTTTTACAATTTTCCAAAAAACAATATTGTAGAACATATATTAAGCCGTCGATTTCTAAGAAAAACAAAGTCCTAGTCGTCACGATGAGCGCATATTACGAGAAGATAATTGAGATAGCATCACTACTCCACGCAGAATTGTCCCAGAGAACCATCCGGCAACAGACGAGGGCCTCGATAAAAGATGATTTATAATATTCCCATAGATGGAAGAAATTGTAAATCGTCTTATGGTGACAAACTAGGACAATCTTTTTCATAGCAATCGATAGCTAATTATATGATTTACAACAATGCCCATAGGAGAACTGTTGGAAAAATACTCTCAACCTCTCAAAAATAGCATTATCGAGAGGATTATATAATAACTGTTGGTCCTGTAATAAAATATATACATAAAATTGCCAAAAAAGAAAAAATATATACCATTACGTTGCTAAATAAGTAGCAACGTGGGGTATAAGCCCCGGTTTAATAATTGACAATTAATGAACTACAAGTTGGTTTCCATATATTGAATTTTAAAATGGTCTTAGTAAACTTAGGATCTTTTAGTCTTAAGATGACGTAATAATGAGGTTTATTAGACATCAAATATTATATTTTTAATTACGTTCATTATAACAACTATTTACATTGCCGAAAATTGAAATTAAATATTTACCTGGAAATAAAATTAATTTTAGGAAATCTTTGATATGGATAATCTTTACAGTCCGATATTTTTCAATCATCCAGCTGTAAATACCTGAAGAATTTATAGAGAAATTCATGCTAGAACAAATTACTAAGTATAGCAAAAACGTCTCAAGAAATATATTTCAAAAGTATATAATTAATATCCTTTAGATCAGTGGCTCTCCAATTGTAGTAAACAAACTCCCTTTAGTGATAAGTGAAGAAGTAACAAGAGTTATGTATTTTACAGACACTTTTTTATTAAATTAAATCAAACTCCATGTCTATTATATATAAAAAAGTGTCATCCAAAAAATTTTGTTTAGCATTCTGTCAAAAATGATCTAATTTTAATAGTTTTAGATAATGGTGGTACATAGGGATATTGATCATTTTACAGATGATACACAATGTAAACAGTTTGAAAACAAATGCATTATATATTTGAAACAAGAAATTTCAACTTTTTCAGTAATTAATAGACTCTCAGACTTATCATCTCTGTTAGGAGATACATGGGTTGTTCATATTCATATACAATGATCTTAATTAGTATTATTTTGGACATGTTAAAGAAGGAAGTGAAAAATAAACGTCCTGACAATTTGAATAACTTTTGGGAGGAGAGCCATCACGATGTTTTATTTGATCAGCTACAAGGAGGTTTAACTAAGGGGGAGATGGTTATAAATATGGAAATGAGTCGAAAAAGGACTTACGACTATACCTCTGGAGCAAATCCTGAGGGTTAATCTTTGTATTTTATGTGCAAAAGCTAATTTTCAATCCATTTTCTTATATATCAACGATAGCTTGTTGTTGTATGAAATAGTAAAGGAAGTTCATTCCTTATGAGTTCAATCATAATGATAACAGCTTAGATATACGAAAAGAAAATTAACTCTTTAGGTTGTCAATTTCAAAAAACAGGCGAGCAAAAAAAAATGATACAAATTACCATCCTTATGTATATGACTTCACGAGCTCTCTTTCAAGCACATAGTACCTTGATTATCTGTTCCCATGGACGCCAGTTTTGCCAGTATAGAGTGGATAATCGTTCTTTACTTTTAAAATAAAACAAAAATTAAATGATTCAAGCACAAAATTAATCAACATAAATTTTTATCAAATTGTCTTTTAATTAAAAATCAAAATTTGAAATTTGTAACCTTCTCCTTGGTTCCTGACTGAAGCCGACTGAAAGTCATTTGCTTGGATTAAATGACAATAAAAATGGTTATGGATGTAGTTTAATCTATTACTTCCAAACCCCCTTAAAAATCATAAATATTTCAATATTTCATCCCCTGCATATGGGCTCTAGGAGCACGTACTCTATGTAACGCACGGGTATATCAGGTATAATTTCTATATTTTGACTTTTTCATAATTATTGTTACATAACCAGAATTCATTTTCATAATATTTTTTTTATTCTCTAATTTTATTAATATTATTGAAAAAAATTATGCTGATTTTGTGTGGTAGGCTTCAATGCATGTTTAATTCACATCTTTTACATCTACATTAAGTTATCTTTTGAAATGGGTCCTTTCTTTACACAATTGACAAAAACTCTTTTTGTGTCACCCTTAAAGTATATCAAATGGTTCCCTTTGATCTTACTGTAGTGATGTGCTGATGTTTGGTACGTTTGCATGCTTGCTAATAGCAGAAGATACGTACCTTCTAATGAAGTCTATATTACTGTTTTTATCCTTTTCTATGGTTGAACTATTTCGGAACTAATTCTATAAGCCCCATTATAATCTATTTGTTCTGATTGATAATCTGTATTTGGCTACTTCATTGTCAAACAAGTCTTCCCCTCCCACATTACTTGAATAATTGATTATGGAGTTTGGGACATGGAATTCTTGATTTCCTCATTTCCCTTGAGTATGCTGGTTTTCAGACCCAATTAGGTTCAGCCCTAGAAAGTTTGAGCCAACAAATACGTATACAGATTCCTTCCAAGCGATTACTGCTAAATGGTTTTCATATATCCTTTCTCAAGAGTGTCTGCAGGCTTACATTTTAAATAATAAAATAAAATTCTGCGTTCAAAAAATCATCATAACGATTTTTACTTAGTTCAAAGCAAAAATTCCTTGATTTGGGAGGCTATATCCCCCTCCCCCCTCCCTGAAGATGCCCCTGTTTCAAGGCTTTTCCTACTAGTTTATTCATTAGGTCCAAGTAAGTAAATAAATTAGAATACTATAGACATTTATTTATAATAAGTGCCAACACTAACTTTGAAGAAGGTAAAAAATGTTACATACTACTTCAGGCCGAAATAAATATCAGTCAGTAAAATGTATGTAAATCAGTTATTGTACATAATATTAGAACAAAAATAATAAATATCAAGCATATTTTATTATCAGATATTAGTTGAGCAACGATGGTTATCAATATGATTTGACATTATGAACAATAACGAACTTGATGGAGTCACTGCTCAAAAACTATGGAAATAAATTACACAAAATATTTTTTTACGTTCCTCAAAGTACTTTGGGCAGTAATAGTTTAATATTGGTCCATATGCTACTTTTTCAGAAGCCATGTTTTAAATAATGTTTTTATTCTCTTCATTGCAGTTTGAATACTCTATAATATTCAACCAATCAAGGATCATCTTCAAGTGAGGAAATTTGAGGATTAGTTGATTAAATTTTCATTTTTTATTCACAATGCAAGTTGTCTCTAAAACCCCTTAATCAAGCAATTGTGAAAGCAATTTGCATTTTTGGCTTTTATTTACATTTTTACACTTATGTGCATTTTTAGGTAGGAAATGTGTATTAGTACAATCGTTCCATAGTAACAGCCCTGATTCTTAGTTTCCCCTTCCAAAACAAGAGAGCTCTGTCTCTTAGGTACCCTACCCTCGTTTATCCTATCAATCTTACCACCCAAAAAATTTATATTTTTGCAATCAATTTGCCTCTTTTTCCCAAGAACTCGCCTTATTAAAGTAAAACTTCAAGCTCCTAGAGGATAGCATCACTCAAATTTAGGGAAGATTGTCTCTGGTCCATCATTAAGAAGTTCAAAATTCAAAAATGAATTTTCATATATATTATATGTCTTCGAAAAAAATCTCAAAAATTAAATTTCACATATTTCTAAATCAAAAAAAAAAATTTCAAAAATTTAATTTTTACATATTTCTAAATTAAAAAAATAAATTTCAAATATTAAATTTTTTTGGGAAAAAAATTCCAAAATCTAAAGCTACTCACAGACAATTAAATTTTTCGAAAATGTGTTAAAAAATCCATAACTATGTACGTAAAGAAAATTAAATTTTTTGATAAAAATAATCAAAAATTACATTTTTGAGAAAAAAATTTAAAAAATTTCAAACATTTACAGCTATTCACACAAAATTTATTTTTTTAATAAAAAATTTATACTAAATTACAAATTAAATGTATCCTTTTTTCAAGAAAAAATTCAAAAATCCAAAGCTATTTGAATTAGACCAACTCCTGCCATGTTATTTCTTCTCAAATAAGGCAAAGATGTATCCAATAACAAGTATGTTGAACCCATTGCTAGGCCAATGTTATATCATTGACATGATAACATGAATACCTATTTATGTAGTATATAAGTATACCAACAAACGAGTACTCAGAAGAAGGATCGATACTCTTACATATGTACACAATATACATACATACATTGTGGATTTATATTGCTGTTATTTGACTGCGGTAACAAAGAACTGTCATTTCTTAAGTGAGGTCCATTTGAAGAGGATCCTTCCTCCAACAATGGACAATCAATCACCATCAATTGCAACTCTGCACATACAATGCCTTCCTTCAAATAGGATGGATAAATATATATATATAAAATGGGGGATCCTAAGATGTTTATATAACAACTTAAAATAAAAAATACATATATATTGTTGTTACTTTTTGATGTTATCTGAGTGTGTGTGGAGGGGATATATATAGTGTGTGTAACCGAAATCTGAACAAATGTTTGTACAAAAATATTTGATCATATATATCTCAAGAACAATCAGAGATAGAAACTTGAAATTTTATTTAATAAATAATCAAATAATTAAGTTAAAATTTATTGAATATAATTACCATAATTATCTACCACAAGAGCTTCCAAACGGGTCCTAAAACAGAGCAAGTCTTCCTAGAGGCGTCTGTTTTTTGGGGGGAGGGGGAGGCTTGGTTTTTGAACTTTTTTTTTTAATTCAAATGTAAAAAATTTTTGGGAGAAAAAAACTCAAAAATCCACAGCTGTTCACAAAAAGTTAAATTTTAGAAAATAATTTCAAAAATTAAATTTTAAATTTTTTGGAAAAAAATAATCAAATGTACAAGTCTATTCACAACAAATTTAATTTTGTGGAAAAAATTTCAAAAATGAATTTTCAAATTTTAAATTTAAAAAAAAAAATCAAAAACGAACTTTCATGTAATATATGTCTTGAAAAAAAATTTCGAAAATTAAATTTCACATATTAAATTTTTTGAAAGAAAAATTAAAAAATCCCTAGCTATTCACAAGAAATATCATTAGTAAATTTTTTGCGCTAAGAAAATAATTATTTCAAAACACAATTTTAACCCCTATTTTTGAGTAAATTTTTTCATCCTTACCAAACAAAATTCTAGTGAAGAGCAAGATTCCTTAATTTGGTGGCCTTGATATAGGCCTCATCCATTTTATCCCATGCTGCAATGATAGAAGCCTTCAGATCATCCACCGTCCTATGGAAGGCTCGTAATCCAATGGATTCAGATCTGGTGATGAGTAGGACCGTATGGATACAGGCCAAAAATGACATAAATTTTACTCGTGCCATACTTTGAATTTTAAGCCTTATATGTAGTTGACCCAGATGCCTCAAATCTGTAGTTAACTGCATATACAGCGATGCAGGAGTACACAACTGTTTGGCAATATTCCTTGGTTTTGTTCCTGCGCGGAACACAATCAGGAAGTTGTTTAGATTTGTTTGTTTTGTGATTTAAATTTAAAGAAAATATTAAAAAAGTTACTTCTAAATTGTCTTCATAAAATCGCAAAACCTCGCTAGAAATTTCAAACATACAACTCTACGTCAGATTTCGGTTACGCACACTATAAATTGTAGTGTGCATATTTATGTACATAATGTATTTATATAAAATAATAGAATGTACCCTAGGGTGCATCAAACGCCCATGATTTCAAATGTGTCATCGCATTTCATTGTCGATTCTCTCAAATGTGAGACCTGATCATGATGAAAACAGGTATGCAAAAAAGCAGCAAAATCCGAGGTGATCCTCCGACCCCCTAAAATTGTATGGTTTATTTAAAAATGTTTGTCTCTGTTATCAAAGATATTTGCAAAAAAGAAATGCTATAACAACAAAAATTATACGCTTTATAATCTTAGTTTATTCATTATACATAATTTTTACATGTTTTCCTATAAAAATAATATATTCTAGAAAAAAGAAAATCTATTATATTAAAATATATTTTAAGTACTATTTTAATGAATTTCTTAAATTTGGATTTATTTTCCTATTTTGTTCAACAACTTGCAAAGCATTTTGATATTTTTTTTCTTTTATGGAAGATGGAAGAAAATATGCAGCAGCTCTTTCTCCTGAATCATTAATTACGTTGATTTTCTTAGATATTTTGAAATCTTTGTTCTTCTCCCATGTTTCTATATTTTCTTCAATGAAACTCATATTTAAATCTAAAAGATCTGTGGTACACCAAGAATCCTTGCTTCCTAAATTAGCTAAAGTTTTTTTTGACACTATCTTAGGAAAAAAGTTTTTCCATAGCCAACTCCATATCGGTGAATTGGAGCACACGACAACTTTGTTGGCTTAATAGCTTTTAAAGTATCTGAAAGTGTCTGACGTTCTAAAGCTGGTAATTTATTACAAAATAATGGCCTCACACCCATTTCTTGTGTTAAGTAACATATATGTCTGTCAATGGCTTTCAAAGCATTTATTAAAAAAGGAGCAACGGCTTTTGTGTATTCTAGTAGAGTCTAATACATCCACAAATCCGACCCAGGTGCCAAACAGGCAGATTGAGCTGTGAGCCACCAACCCCAGTAAACGAAAGCAACAAAAACTACAAAATCCTTTAATTTATATTGCTGATAACTGGTTGCTGCATTTCCATTTAAAGAAATTTGCTCTTCAAGCAGACATTTTTTTATTGAATAGAGAATTTTAGACATCCATCTAGCTTGATGCATGTCTCCTTGTTTGTAAAGCTCTTCTTTTGGTATATCTTCGCCAGTCAGAACAACTTTACATAGTCGTACCATTTCCTTTAAAATAACCTTTTAAATAAGGGAGACTGCAGATGACTTTGAGGGCTTAATTTCAAGACATTTAAAAACATTACTTAAAATTATCTCTCCAACATGATGCCGACATGCTGACCAGAAGAGTGCACTGTCAATTTTAATTTGAATAGAAGTACAAGCAGCTGTAATATGTACAGTATTCAAAGGTGTTGTATCGAAACACCGATTTACTACAGATTGCTTGCACTGACATTCGTTTACGAATTCAAAAGTATGTTCTGCAATTATATCGCTTGATAACCTTCCACTTCTTGAGAAATATCTTACTCCACCAAGTAATGTGATTTCACTGGCGATTCCAATTAAAATGGGTAATCTTCCTTGAACTATATTTTTGTTTTTTAGTGTGGGTAGAGGTTTCGTATCCCAGTGTAGTGTTACGAATACGTGTGCATTCCAATTTTCTGGAATTTCTTTGACAATAGCATTTGTTGTTGATCTCCTGGCCTTGTCTGCAGTTGAGTACGATTTAGAAATGCAAGAGATATCCCCTCCTGATTCCTCAATCACTAATTTGATGAGTGCAGCCTTTTGAGCAGGACTGATATTCAAACGAGTCGCAACAGAGACTACCGACGACCCTTATAAAATGTCGTGAGGAGTTAATGCAGGTGTTCTGGCATAGATTAATCTGTGGTGGCAACGTTTCTTTTGTTTGGTGATTTCCTCGATCCTATCCGAGCTCCCAGTAGACTGAGAGTCACTTTCAGAAAAATTTACAGGCTTTGGAAGATACTTTGAGTTTGAAGATTTATGCCGTTCTAATTTTTATACTTCAGATTGATAACAAGCTTCATTTTAGCTGCTTTCTTACTGTCTGACACACCAAATGATGCCAACCGATCTGATTTGATCGATGAAAAAAATGCTTTATCTTAATATCACTGAGCCATGCCCAAAATATTTTGTCAAGTCGTGATTTTTCAGACTCAAGCTTTGTCAAGGTTTTTGATTTCCCCGACGAGACGCTGGAATTTGACGTAATTTGCTGTTTTCACTCAGAAGATCAAGTATGAATTTAAAACATTGATGATCCGAAAGGATAAGAATATTTAGCCTTTTGTAGAAAATTTTCAGCTAAATGAGGACGGTCTTGAAAGATTTCCAATTAAGTGGCTGCTATGGCTTACTTTGCCCAACTTCTTTTTGAACGTGCCACATCAAGTATCTAAGTACCTGCCAACAAGTTGGAAAACGGACTCCAGTTAATATACCATCCTCCACTGTTAAGTCATAGCCAAGACCAAATATAGCACTTGTTGACCTACTTTTGTTAGTCTCCATGGGCACAATTTTAAAAGAAAAATTACAGAATTATGTATCACAAATGTTAGTAAGTAAGTATTTCTTTTTCTCAATTTTAAAGTACCACAACTGAGGGATGTAATTTTTATCCTTCTCCTTTGTTTCAAACAAAGGCATCAACGGGAAATTAGATCAGCATGTCTATACAAGGAAACACAAAAATTATTTATAAAACAATACATTGGATACCATGCAATTTAATGTAAGGGAAAAGTGAGATATGTAATTTTTACTATAGTGCAGCTTAGTTCAAAAACTTCAAGAACTTGGCGCTCACACAGGACCACCTCCGATTGTGCTGATTTTTTGTACATATGCTTTTTTCACTAAATCATAGTTTAAAAAAACTTTGAGACACGGGGAATTGATCTTGTTTTATGAAAAAAATCAACTTATTAGCAAAACAAAAATACTTGCTCTCCAGAGTGCAAGTTTCTGGTCTGACCAGAATGAAACATAGCCTATAGTACACAACTCCGAATTTTGAACAACTTTTATTTTATGTTGAAGGGCTGTATTTGTCTGCTTTTGAAATAAATACCATATCCTAAGCGTTTTTATGAGCAGACCAACATACTATCACGTACTATAATATTATAGTATAGTAGATAATGTGTTTGGTAAAGCAGAAGAAATAACGAAGTTTCTTAACCAGCATAAAATAATATAACCATAATGAATATAATTTTATTCTTGTTTCTTTCATGATATGAACATACATAATCATACATAGATTGTATGTAGTTTTAATATCCTAATATTTTATGGTGGAATTGATACTGATATGTACTGTATATATTTGCTATGGTTGCTGATGAATCATGAAAATAGCAAACATATCTATTTATAACAGGAGGAGCACAAAAAATCAATTATTTTTCCCCTTAATGGCTTCAGTAATGTGAACCTCGCATTATATAAGCAGGAGCGTCCGCAGAGGGAGGGGCTAATCCCTCTTCCTTCCCCAAATTAGGAATTTTTGCTCTTTATTAAAAAAAGTTAGGTCAATATGAAAAAAAAATTGACTATACAAATAGGGTACAAATTATTTTCAAAAAATAATAAAATATTTCATTTCCTTTTCAATAAAAATTAACTTTTCTGTAAGCAGCTCAGGATTTTTGAAATTTTTTACATAATAAATTAACCTTCTTTTGAGTGATTTTTTGAAAATTTTTTAGAAAAAATTTAGTATTTGAAATTTATTTCCAAAAAAATGCAATTTTTAATTTTTTTCCCCAATTTTTTTTAACCAACCAAACCGCCTCAAAATATAATACTGTGGACGCCCTTGAGAATTACCATTGGTTTACGCTAGATGGCGTTTGAAAATTAAGTTTTTGTACTAAAAAGATTTTTAGACAAATTTTGTTTGAGTGCACATTAAAGATGGGCACAAGTCAAAAGTAAATACTCCATATTAAGCAGATTTTCTTCAAACAGGACAAAAATGCGGGTTAAAAAGTGAGTAATATTTATGGTATTGATACTCTATTAGCCAATCACTCGGTATTTTAGTTTTGTGAATTCAGTTTGGGTAATTTTAATGTCAAAGATGCATCAGGTTCTAGAAGGTCAATTGTATGCATAAATATGCATATAATAATATATCTCAACGAGTCCGCCGTCATTTAAGCAATGTTTTGATTGCTTAGAAGATACACTTTAATGGAAAATATTTATTTTTTTAAATCTATTAAAAGTAATGGATTGTTTTGTACAACAAATATTATAATATTTTGTATATTTTTTGTCTGGGATTTTCAAAGTTTTTGGAAATCAAAAAAGCTTTAAATATTGAATGAATAGCTGTGTGGAATTTAATTTCATACTTTCTGACATACATTTCATTTTTTCTGACTAATCTAAGAAAAAAAATTATTTTCCCCAAAAAAATATTTGTCCCTTTTTCAAAACATTTTTTTAGTATTATTGAATAAGTTTTTTTTCTAGGAAATAACTTTTTTAATTACCTTTTTTCCTTTAAAGGCAGACCTTCCTATGCCCTTTTTAATAAATAGTATCATTATTTCCATTAAAAAAGTCTTTTAGAAAGTTATATTTAATCCCAGTCAACACATAAATAATCAAAATTATCACCCACTCCTCTAACAATCCACGGGGTATGCCACCTCCCCCATCTTCAGGATAATTCACTTAATCATCATAAACACCGAAATAAGAAGGACAAGTGACCGTTAATCCACACACTTTTATAAAAACAATCGTCAGTAACAATGAAAACTAGCGTGATTATATTGGGATCAATATATGACGACATTTTTAATAATTTTGTCTTCACTTTTGAACTGTTTCTGCACCTCTGCGCCACAAAAATTAATTTGATTTCACTGGGTTTTTGCTTTCTTTTTCTTAGTTTACAATATGTTTTCTAATATGGAGCCTCTCCCCCTTGAAGAACTAGGGGGTTGGGGGGCTAATACTCGCAGTTTAAACCCCCATACTCGAAGGAGACAGGTTAAAATAGAGAATGATTGAAACTTCAGTGTAGGTAAATTAGGGTGATGTAGTTCCCTCCGAAATAAGTAATCATTGTCAGAATCACTGGAACCTAATTTTGGTACTGCAAAATAGATAAGTAGAACACAAATACAAAATTTTATTAAATTTGGTTGACATTTAACACCAACAGAATTGCAAGTTCTAAACACGTATGAAGCTAAAAAAAATCAATCAAATATTCATATCAACAAAAATTGATAATAATGTTTTATAATTATTTTTATGACTCTTACATCCTTGATTCTACAGAGTAATAAGTCAATAAAATAGTATAGTGGACTATTTTTTTTTTCTTATTAATTATCCTTTTATGTAATCCTACTTAGTATTAAAATAATTTATTTGTGTTTGATGTCTCCCCCTTAGAAAAACAATGATTAAAACGCATTTATTTCACAAACGGAGACAGATACAGACTTTAGAGAGAAGATAAAAGTTGTTCGGAATTTTGAGTTACGTAAGGCTATGTTTCATTCTGATCAGACTAGATTCCTGGGCTCTGGAGGGAAAGATTGTTTTTCCACTAATAAGTTGATTTTTTCATATAACAAGATCGATTCCCCGTATCTCAAAGTTTTTTTAAGGTATTGTTTGTCGATTAGAAAATGCACAAAAAATTAAAAATCCAAAAAAAGTAATTATTGTTATAACAGAAAAAGGGAGAAATACGAATTAAAAAAGGAATTAGGAAGAAGACGAGTGAGTTAACCTTGTATGTATCTTTAATCTTCATTATGGTTGAAGAAGGAATTTGACAAGTTGGCAATGACAATCACAATAAATATATCCCAAGGTTAAACATTTTAAAAAATTGCTTTATATTTACCAAAATCCGTATTTTCACATGGTCAAAAGGGATGCAGATTTAATTACATTTACATCAATGGACAGAAAAAAACAAAAAATGTTGTATACAAGGAGGTTTTAAAATAGAAAATGACCCATTATATATTTATAGTAGATCGTTTAAGTTTATAATTTTTACATAAACAAGTTCAATATAAATAAAATTTTCATTAGCTATCTTTTGAGATTCGTTCGTGGAAGTCTAAGCTTCTGTTATAAGATCCTTAGAACCATTTTATAAGAATATATATTCTGTTTAAAGCAAAATGAGTATATTTATGCTTTATTTTTAAAATTTGAAATAAATTAATCAATTAATTCAGACTAATTAATTAAAACAAAACATTTTTTTTATTTCATATAACAAGTATATAAAATAACTTAATAATATTTAAATTTAGAAACAAAATGATCGATAAATTATTTACATTGAGAACTCAATTTATCAATTTTATTAATTGAAGTGCGGATGAGACTATTTGATTGTTTTTGGACAGAACAAATCATTATTAAATATATTGATGTATAATTTATTGAATGTTTAGTAGCAATATATATTAAATTCCCAGAATAGACAAGCCCACCTCTGTTGATAAAATTTGTGAAAGACTCTTTATGTCCATAAGAAAATTGCAAAATTCCTCTTCAACTATTTCACTATTTAGAATATTGTCCTTATTAAATTTAATTATTCACAAATTAGTTGCTTTAAGCAGTGATTTTTTGAAGTATATGTCCAACTCTTCATATTGTCCATTGAATGGCACGGAAGAGCTTCCTTTAACAAATATACATGTTGATTGATGCATTGTGTACTTAAATATAATTGAACTAGAGGGACATTTTATACTAATTGATAATTTGAAAAATATTATTAAACATCGTATAGGAAGGAGTATTTTTCTCTCCCTACATTACGTTAGCTCTAATCAGAGTTATCTTTCATTAGCTTTTTTAAATGATTAAAATCCATTGATATTAGGTTGTCTTCATAATTGGGATAAGTAAACCTCTTTTTTTTTTTGTATGAAAATGTGGTAAATATACTTAAATTTATGAACATAATCAAAACATTTAATAAAATTGAATTGGGAGATAATTGAATATTTTTGATAAATTATTGTCCAGCTTCTCACTCTATGAAAATAAACTACTTATTAGCCATATCTCTATAAGTAATGTAATTAGAAATCCATGTACTGATAATTTCGTTATTTATCCAATCCTATAATTAATTAAAACAGATCCTGTTTTGCAATTAGGTACAACACAACCCTTATTTTTACCCATATCTATAACTAAAATATATCGATATTTATTACATAAATATTACAGCTAAATTCACGGTAACAATCATTTTCCTTTGTTTAAATGTTATACTTTAAACCAAATTGTTTAATAACATAGTTCTTTAAACATAAGATACTGCGTTCCTAGTCCTGTATTGACTAATAACCCACAATTATTATTAAAATCCAATTATTTGAGATTAAAAAAATTAAATAATATTAGCAGCACACTCTTTAAATAAGACTTTTTATTTATTTACTCAATCATTTTTTTTTTTGTTATATAAGCAAGTCCTTGTATGATCAGTTAAAGTTTCAATTGATATCATTACTTTATAAATACTAGCAAAAATTATCTTGTACTCCCGTCAAGCACTCAAAAAGATGCAATGATGAACATACATTGTAGAATGAGCGTGTTAAAAAAATTAACCAAAAATAAATATGGAAACACTGACGATTTGAAGAATATTTTTGAGGAGATAAAGAATAATGCTCATGACGATTCATTCGATCTGCTACAATCAGCTGTGACAAGGGAGGAAGGAGAAAAGGATAATAACAAGGACATTGTGTATTATTTCTCCGATGTAAATTCCCAATTCTACTCTGAGTCCGACAAGAGGTTACAATTATAACACCTTAATTCCGCTCGGTATCTAGCAATGATTTAGGTAGAAATTACTGCGATGTCGATCTTCAATTTTACTCCAAATTCATCAAGGACTTAAACTTAAAACTCTGCGACAAATCGTTGGGGTTACTCTTTGTCTTCCTCACAGAAGTAATTACTTAATTATTAGATATTCTCTCTTCAAGAATAATGATAACAGCTTAAGAAAATATAAAATACTTCTCCGGTTGCAACTACAAAAAGTATCCCACTCTTCCATTGTCATATTTTTTTCACCCTGTTTATTTCCTTCATCTCATAGCTGCTCACAGTTAATCGTCTAAAAACTCACCATTCATGACAGCTTAACTACTCACCTCCCAAAAACATTTTCAAATGGTCAGT
This sequence comes from Lepeophtheirus salmonis, assembly GCF_016086655.4. NCBI lineage: Eukaryota > Metazoa > Arthropoda > Copepoda > Siphonostomatoida > Caligidae > Lepeophtheirus > Lepeophtheirus salmonis. The sequence goes on from NC_052137.2 coordinate 33,673,864, forward strand.
GTGACCCTGTTAATTTTCTTTGTTTTTAAACATGACGATAGGTATATCATATAAAAAGTCTTTGATTAAATTAACCAACAAAGCTTTCTTTACAATCTGTCTGGGGTGTCCAGGGAGCTTTAGTTATAAATCCATGAAACGTCTGGTTCTATTAATTTCATCAAGATTCAAAATAATTGTTCCTGAAAAAAAAAAAAAAAAAAAAGGAATCAGCTGTTTAAAGATTAAATAATGAAGTAGTAATTTAGATAATCTAATTTTTATACAGGAGATAACTCTTTTTTAAGGCCTCACTAGAATAAATATATCAAAATTAATGTAGAAAGTTTGTATTTAATGAGATAAAAATGAGTTACTACGCAATCATATTTTATTTCGAATAATATTATTGTTTATTAGAAGTTAATTGCTTCTCAAGAAGAAGTAGCATACTGCAATGCAATATTTTTATTTATGTGTTGGTAGATTCGGTATTAGGTTAGTTGTTAAGGATTAGAAGGATGAAATGTGAGTTGGATTATTGCAATACTTTATTATCATACAGTATTCTATGAGAGAGTTGATTAGTGACGAGGAATTCCCCACCAAAAAATATAATCCCGCCATTTGTAATCGCTCGTCAATATGTGGGGTAATTTAATAGTTTTTAAAATTTAACACTCTACTCCTAAAATTGACGCTGATTCTCTTTTTTGGATATCAAAATATTCTCATTTTAGCAAAGTTCATCTAAAAATTAGGTTCTATTACGAAGGAATCACACAGTTCAAAATTTTAATTCATAAAAACGTCACATAATTTACAATTAAATTCATCCACAGTAAAATTCATTATTGATATTTCATTCCATCTTTAAAGATGGATATTTAGTGACGTCATACAGTTTCAATCCAGAGAGGAAATTAAAGTAGGTGAGTGTAAGTGATCCTGGAGAAGGGTGTGAGGGTTATTTACGTAGATTTGAGCTGTGAGAAGAGAAAAAGGGATGATGAAATTTATGGGAGGGAGTAGTGGTAATGATAAACGATCACAGGAAAGAGTAATGACGTCATTTACTTTTACTTCCCTAGGTCTGAACAATATCATCGGATCGGGATTCCATTTCTACTCACTATTAAAGACTTATGATGACGTCATTTCCAATCCATAAACATAATATATTACTCATGTCCGTTTACTATCCATCACAAGTCATCAGTCATCTCCAGTGCTAACTGCCTGGGCCTCCCTTCATAAAGATCCCCTCCAGTCCACCTTCTGCAAACACCCCTGGTAAAGTTGTATTATCTCTAAAGATCCGAGACATAACCAACGTTTTACGGATCTTTACAAGATCCGAGGGATTTATCTATGTCGAACAAACACTCTGTTTTTCTTTATTAGTGATTGGAGCGACATCTATATTTATAATTGAATCACGTAGTCATTCTACACGGTGTTACCTTATGCACAAGCACAAAAATGCACACTCTATTCAGTTATCAGCTGTATAAGTTTCTTCTTTTTTTCCTCTAATCCGTATTCTTAACATTGATTGGTCGGATATAAATTAGTTTTTTTAGGCTGTGAACAGTTATCAACTATTATTGAATAATAATCCTTGGGATAATAATCTCCCATCAGTAAGACTCCATTAAACTAATTAAAGGAGCATTAAAGAAAGGTTAATTTGTAAATAAAATTGGTTATCAGTTTAGTTCCGTTCAAAAATAAAGTTATTTCGAAAACCATATTCGTCGAACATTACCTATTTTAAGTATGTTACGTCAATTAGAAAGAAGAATCTTTAAATTATCACCCCTCATCAATCACCATCACTCTTGCCTTAATCATTTTTTATTTGCTCAGATTAAATCATCAAAAAGTTCATCTTTCCTTTCTTGTAAGTTATTTATTTTGTTCTTTCTTCGTGACGTAGGAATCAAACAAGTTTTTTGTAGTTTTTTTTCCTTCTCTCTCTTTTATCCATGCATAGATACAAAGCTTTGTATATCATTATAGTGTATATGCAATTTTAAAACATTGTATATGTGTTTGATTGGTATTGAAAAAAAACTGAAGAGACTAGAGTCATATCACTCCGTTCATAATAAGTTACTTTTAATGTATCACGCAACCTTTCACAAAAAAAAAATAGGGAAAAAATGGCCAAAATCATCTGGTAGTCAGACTAATAAGTCAATCACACCAACTGCTATTTATCTCTTAAAATCCCCATATATTTCATAATTTTTAAAATCCTACTTAGCTTTTTATTCGATACTGTATTATAATATTACATAGTAATATTATATTAAAAACGTAGCCTTACATTTATATTTCTATATAATAGGCAAAATTTATTCATATAAATAATAAATGTCCTAATACAAGATAATGGATGAACAAGAAATTATATTCCTGTCCTTTTGGAAACGGAGCATAAGAATAGAGCAACTTATTAATTCTTTTATTAAGCAAAAAGAATAAATTATGAAGTATCCATGACGTATCAAGTAATGAGTGAATCGACAGCTGACAACAAGATAAATAGGTATTTTTGTGTCTGCAGCATAACGAAATTAGCCAAGAAGATTATATATAAGGTGTGTCGATAAGAGATTTCTTTGCTTTTGTTTACTGGCTATTTTGATGACGTCACAGAGGAGCCCATTTAGGTATAAATTCCATAAAACAAATTGTATTAATACATAATACAATATTTTATCTTTTCAACAGAAAATACTAAAAGTGTAAATTTTTACGGTACTAAAATTGTTTTTTAAAAGTTATAAAAATAGGCTGCCGTGAACTGTGTTCAGCTGTTCAACATAACCTTTTTCAATGTAAGTTTAAAATAGAAGATGTGTGGCTAGAACTTATTATTATATGTTCTAACTATCCTTTATTATTTTCTTCGTTTTAATATTATTCAATCCTAGCTAAAGACCGTAGGCCTGCAGGTATAGGTACTTAGGACAGTTAAATGATAAAAAGATCGGACCGCTAACAAAAAGATTAAAAGTAGGGAGGAAAAGACTGATTAGGCAATCAATCCTAGGACTAATCCAACTTTATTATAGGACTATACTGACAAATTGTATTAGGAACAGACTGATAGAATTAAAGTCTTATCATCTTTTTTATACCGATCCAACACTAATCAATAGTGCTTGCATATCATATCGATCTATAAACCAATCGATGGTTCTAAATAATATGTACTTTAAACAAACAAAGCACAAAAAAACAACAGGTCATTCAGAACCCTGCAATAATAATATCATTATCATCAATTATTACTTTTTCATCATACTCTCATCAGGGATTTCATCAACTTTTGCACATATACATACATTAAATTAGTAAGAATGAGGTCAGACGACTGTTACTAACTCCTCTATTAATATGTATGTACTCTTATCTTTTATGTTTACACAAGATATTTGCCAAGACATGAATTCTCCTGATTTAAACTAGAGCAACTTCCTATAAATACTCTCAAATTGTAGACAAAATACCTACCTGCATGAAAGGGTAAAGGGTGAATTGAAAAGGAGATACTTATGGACTCAAGGGTGATAGAATATGCAGAGAACTGTGTTAGAACAAGCTCAATTTTCTGGAATGTCAAAAAAGCTATATCCACAAAATTTACATTATAATTGTGTTAGGGCGAGTCATAAATAATTTGATTGTACCATTAAAACTCGAACTTTTATAAAAACACTAAAATAAAGGTACATTCATATTACATAGTCACCCTGGTCATGACAGTGGTCCCGTAACTTTTTTACTGGATCCAAGAGTTCCTCTTCTCTCAACTTTTTCATCGCTGCTACTCTCCAGACAGAACTTCTTCAGGGGCGTCAAAATCGTCACCCAGAGTAGATTTTTGATCTTCCTGAACAGAAAAAACCCATTAAGGTTAGTTGGGGATGTTGTAGGGTTGTTTAATGCCCTAGATTACTCTTGATGAGGTCTTTGCAGCACTTTGAACTACCAATCTTGTTCCTCTCCGACAGTTTGAGGGGTATGCAGATATTTAAGAGCTATTTTTACCTTGGATCGTGCATCAGGAACTGATGAACGTTTTTTTAAGGTAGATAACCGTCTATTACAACTAGTCGAGTGTTCAACTGTTGTTGGAGTAGATCTGGTCGAAAACACGGTTGATGTTGTAAAGGCTCCGAGTTTCTCGGGGACGTCCTATGCGACCCTTCTTCTCCCGAAGGAAAGTGCCATACTTCAGGGCTATAGTTCAGTTTAAAAGAGTCTTCCTAGTAGGAGAGAGTGTTCTGGTTCAGTGTTGAAGAGTTCCTTGTAGATCTATGTGAGTGATTTTCTCATCTTCATGCAGAGAATAAAGAATAAATATTTGACATATTCTGATTAGTGGTTTCAATATCTCAGGAACGTTGAAGATGGAGAGCAAATTCTTCAAGGACCAGGGGAGCATCTTCCTGTTTTGCAATGTAGCGAGCGATATTACTGATCATATCTTCCGGAACTGTGGGCTTTAAAAGGAGTGACTGACGGAGATATATTTTTAGGAATTTATTGTGGGAAGTAGGAAACGCCATTACAGCCAAAAGTTAGTTCTTTTTGCATAAACTGTTTGCTAAGAAAGACTCCAACCTTACAAACATAATCCTCATTATATTTTGAAGTTATTAAGGAGATAGACTAGCCCTTATTTAAAAAAAAGACAAAAGTTTATAATGTTATTTCATGTATAATTGTTGTGTGGTTATTTTTATCTTTAATTTTATTTTTCTTATTTTTAGCATTATTTTTAAATTTTGATGACTCTGCTTTTTCCCGTGTTTCTTAGTATTACAAATCTCAGTTTTGTGGTGTGTGAATCTTTTTCCTTTTGGAGTATGTAGGGATGTTTATGTTTGATATGAATAAAGTTACGCCAGCTGGCCAAACAAACAAAATAAAAGATCGTTGTGGAAAAACATTTATAAATTTTGTCAACTTATCCTTTTTAGGGATAAACTAATTTTTTTGGACAATATCTTTGTAATAAAAAATTATTTTTTTATTTTACTTTTGAATCTTTGATTCTTTTGCTATCCGTTGATATACACTTATCAAAACATTAAAACTGACTTATGAAGGAGAAAATTATTTTAGGGATTGTAAAACTCAATGCAAAAGAGACACTTGTGAAAAGTATTAATTAATAATAGCAGTAGCCCGAGTCAAAGACGGTTTTATTAGGACATTTGCCTCGCCCGACAGTTGATTATACAAAATAAAGTTGTCATAAATTAATTTTGAAAAAAATATATTCTTAAAAAGACCTCTAGTTTGGTTGTTGTTTTTTTCAAACAAGGATTCGATTTTGTATTTTATGATTCCAAATTTATTTTCTAAAAAACAAAAGTAGATAAATACTAATTTTTAGTGTTAAAACTATTTTTTGGGCTAAGCAAATCTTTGTAATAAGTTTTTCATAATTTTCTTCTCTAACTTATATTATTTGAATCATGGATTCTTTTGCTATCAGCTGTTATAAACTTATCAAAACGTACTTATTTTCCAGAAATTTTAGGTCATGTAACACTCAAAGCAAAGGAGACAATTGCAACAACTGTTCGTTAATCATTGCAAGGTCTAGTTATTTTTTCTTCAAAAAATATTATCGAGAATAATTTTCTAAATTCATTACTTAAACTCGATTTTTAACTGTTGTGACCATCCTCAATCTCTACTGCAACATTTTACAGATCGTATTCAAATGCAATTTGTGCAAAAACTTCTGGCTCATATAGTTTTTAATAAACTTAGTCGGTATCAGACCTTTAGGAAGTTCAGAAATTATAGTTATGTATATTGTGTTTAATTTTAGCACGTTTAAGTCAAACCAACCTATCAGTCCTTATTTAGGACTGAAGATTGCACTTCAGTCCTGTATATCAGTCCTAAAAACTTATAAAATGATATCCTTGATGACGTCACTCAACTTTTTAGTCTATTTTTTTAACCAGTTCAAGTACTGACAGTCCGAAGGGCCGTTCCTAAGGTTGGACTGGGCAAAATAAATAAGGACTTACTGGAACTGATTTTTAAACAAGTTGATTCACATAATCAAGGATGGAACGTTATAAGTTCTAGGACTGAACGGGACGGGACTGCAGTCTTCAGGAGTCCTATATGAGAACTTACACACTACTAGTTACAACTACCCCGGTCTACTATAGATATACATAGTGTATACCTTTCAATGTATACATGATTCCAGGAAGATGCCCACATGCACACTTTAGTAGAACGTCTTCACTGCCTACATTCCATATAATATATGTGTATATTATTTTAGGAACATGAAGAAGAAGAGAAAAATTAAACTCCCACATTAAGGCCAAAAGACAATGTCATATATTTGTACGCACTTTTATTCATGAACTAGTTTAATACATACCTTTATATACTCGTACATTGTATAGTTTATAAACCCCTTGGACACATTCAGGTTTTGTCCCTGGAGCTTGTCTCAAGGAATAGAAAAGATATCATGCTGGATGTACCTACAAGAAGGAGGTGGGGGTTGGTGTTAAAATCAAATACAATTTTAGCCAACTTTTCAGATGTAAAATAGATTTTTTAAGCACTATGAAAAAAAAAAAATCCTGCCAAACCACCCCCCTTCCCTACCCCAAAGTTACTTTTTCAACCAATAATGTGTATTTATTTTTATTATTTTCATAGTAATAAAAAGAAACTCGCGAATGTAGAGATTATTAAAGCCTCTTTATGTTTAAAGCAATAATTATATAACATTTCACATTTATAAAGTACAGCTTTAAGGTTATAAAAAGATCAAACGTCACAAATAAGGTCAACTTTTTCTAAATTTTTATTTTAGCGTGTACTAGGGTATCCTTTTTTTTAGCCAGACCTGATAATTCAATCTTCTGTTGCATTATAAGGAAAAAATTATGTTTTTAAAGTTTCATTCTTCAAATGGCGTTTTTTTTTACTTCTATAGCCATTTTGAAAATGACTTTTTTTTAATAACATTCTCTATCTGTAAAGGGATTCAGAAGTTTTAATTTTAAAGTTCTGTTGTTGAACTCTTTGGAAGTTTGAATTATAAAAGGTATGTTGCTGCATTTAAAAAGCTTCATTACAGTTCCTTTTCTAAAGTGAGGTATAACAATATAATCCTTATTTTTCATTATGAAGAAAAACAAATTGTAAGCCAAGGAAATATTTCAGATACTCAAACAATCAGAGCCTGTGTACTTTACACATTAATGAGTGAAAAAGTAATTTGGGGGAGGGGGTGTTTTGCCCGGGTTTTTTTTTCTCTCTCTTTTTTTCAGAGTGCTTAAAAAAATCATTTTGCATCCTAAAAGTTGGGCTAAAATTGAATTTACTCATTTTGATGAACCCCCCTACTACAAGAGCACTAAAGTAGAAAAATAGGTATAACTCACATCTTCCTTGAGTGGGAGAAGAGGGGATATATTATAAGTTAGTTAATGCATTATTATTTTTTTATTGTTCCCCACTCTGCTACATAGTACGAGCAATAAATCATTTTCAAAGAAGCAGAAAATGAACTTGCATTGTACATCATCCAATCATACATACAGTAGAGAAAAAAGTATTAGATCCCTTGCGATTCTGTAGTTTTCCACACTAACAAAATAAATAACTATTTTAATGGTAGGTTTTTTTAGTAGGAAAATTCATTATATGTACAAACATAAAGTATTAAGAGAAATAAAAAAGCCGGGTATAGCCCAAAAAATCTCCATCTCCACCGTCAAGCACGGGGATGGAAACAGTGTCTCAGAATTTTATAATTTAGTATCTTTTCAAAAATGATAGCTCTAAAAACGTCTTAAAAGGATGGAGTGACTACTCAGAATTAAAAACATACTCAGGAAAAATGATTCTTCTGAGCTCAATATGCGTGGGTTTAATAGGCGCTCCCTCATCAGGGGCGTCCGCAGGGGGTGGACTTGAAGTGCTTTAGCCCCCTCAAATTAAGGAATATATGCTTTTAATAGAAATATATATATATATTTTTTTTTTTTATAAAATTTCCTTTTTGGAATTTTTTTGAACAGCTGAGGATTTTTGAAATATTTTTTCAAAAAATTAATTTTTTTGAATAGCTGTGGATTTTTGAAAAAAATCAAAAAGTTTATTTTAGAAATTTTTTCCTACAAATTAAATTTTTAAATTTTTTTTTTTTTTTCAAAAAAATTGGAGTTTCTTTGAAACAAAATTCCACTAATAAACCCCCCAAAAAAAAAAAAAAAAATATATATATATATAAATATAATCCTGCGGACGAATCTGCTCATTAAGAATGCCAGATTTTTGTATTTCTCCGACATGTAAAAACAAATCATCCGAGTTATGTATTAATATATTATAATAACATAAGTTCCCATCGACTTTCAAGGAGAGAAAATAGATAACGTCCATCAAAATGTTAGGGCCGATTATGCTTATCTTTTTAATACCGAGAAATCTCTCATGCTGAACTCCTTAAAATATATAGTAGACGTAGGTGGCCTCTTTACATTATCAGAAGTATTATATTTACTAGTTTTACTCCACAAGAAGACTTTATTCGTTAACCATTTCTAGAAAGACATTTAGAATAACCATATCCTAGGAAAATTAATTATCAATTCAAAAAGCAATGAATATTTATTTTTTGCTACTACTACTCAGCTGAATGAGGTGGGAGATATAAAAGAATAATGTAGATTTGATCATAGTTTTTGTAACAAAGCAGACATCATATATACGAAAAATGCGTTCTGCATTCATATTATGTCTTGATACAAAAAAAGAGAGATCCTTTTCGGCAAAGTTATCAGAAGAAAAACTTTGATAAGAAAGATTATACTACTTAATGCTGATCAAAGAAACATATCAAAATTGTACATTATACATATATACTTTTTAGTATATTCATTATGCAGTCTAATAATATTATTGAATAAAAATCTTACTTAAGTAATGTTGTTTTTTCCCCAGCTGTTCCAGTCATTTATATTTATTTATCAGCTACAAATCATCATTAACCTTATAATTTATTTAATTTCGTAATAAAGTTTTTCAAAATATGCAAATTTTGAAAATAATTATAAGATTTATTAAATACGAGTGGCTCTATTTGTGATGACCACTAATGTATTTGTTTATTTTAGCTATTCCATGCCTTGTTAAAGTATTTTATAATTTAAATTTGTAAGGTTTAAAATCCTGCAACCTCTCTAATAATGCCACATTTCAGAGATTCGATCATTTTAAAAACCTCTAATATGTTAACTATTTTATGTAGTTAAGTATATTTATATTTCAACTTAATAATTCTCTTTCGCTGTAATCATGATTCATCACTTTTAAACATTTAAACTTAAAGTAATATTTAAATCTTCTTTTCAATTAAATGGAAGAATAGTTATTAATTTATGATGTTATATTTACAAAGTGATAATATGAAGGTTGCTGGCCTATTGTGTAATCCATGAATATACATAAATGTCGTGTCCTTTTGTACAAATTATAACTCGTACAAACAAAATGTACAAGTTGCAACTCAAAAATGAGATGAAGAATTTAGAGTCCTTTGATGAGGATAATGTAAAAAAATGACATATTCTTTAGATTGTCCATATATTGATGGTATAATTTTTCACATTTCAATTCAAATTAATAACTAAAAACACATATTCTCTGGTATTCTATAAAGTTCAAATGCCCACTAAAGTTTGTATATATACTTTTAGTAAGTCATTTTTGAGTGTAGATACTTGAAATAAAAAATATCAATATGTGCATCTCATAACGCGACTAACCAACTAATGTAATATCATCAGAGACGCTATCCATGCTGCATATCCCATGAGTCGAGCACCATTTTTTGTTCTGGAAAGAGCCTCGGAGTATACTGTGAAATTTATTATTTTAATGATTTGGCACATTAACTATTTTTTTCAGTTATTATGCACATTAACGATCTTGTTTAGTTATTATGCACATTAACTGGTTATTTTGCATATTAACGGATTTCTTACTTTAACTCTAACATATTTATTTATATTTCCTAAAGCTATTATTATTTTTCCATTACTCTTGAGGAGATAACATTTAAGTATTGCGTAACTACGTCTGAGTTTGCTCATAAGAAACTGAGAGTAACACTGACAATTTCTTGGGGATTTATCTTCTACATCATTAAATCAAAATTTGTCTTTTAGCCGACATCTAATTACTTCAGGTAATGACGGGCATTATTGCTCGCAATAAATAAGTTCATTTTATCAGATTAATTGCAAAATCGTATCTATTTTTTAGTTGTTGTTTTCTTGGACCTGATAATCGGACGAATGAATTTTCTTTTCCAAATTTGTTGTCATTATTATTGAACTCCTGAGTAGTGAACTTACTATTCTACTACATTCAATTATATTCAACACATGATTGAACATTCGTTTGTGCCCATAAAAGACGAAGAATAACCTTAAGGATATGTTACAGAGTTATAATTGTAAGTCCTTGTTGGACTCGGAGTAGCTAATCTAATAAAATGTCATGGCATCTAATCTGCTCTCCTCAAAAAATTATTCAAATGATCAGGGTTACCATGTTGAATTTCGTTTTCTTTTTTTTAACATGCCCAAAATACACGCAATTTTCATCACTACCTTTTTATTTTTAGCCAAGAGGCCGTCAACTTCTTCTTCACATGAACACTTTAAATTTTTTATCCCTCTGATATCCAACAAGAAATTAATTTTCTATGTGGTAAAAATTTACATTTTAAATAGAGGAGTGAAGGAACAATGTCGCAGTACTTTGATCTATTATTATTGTTCTTTTCTTAGATAGCTTGTCATTCATGAGGGGACCAAATGTATATATACTCGTATATACAATATACACAACCATTCCTACAAGATCCTTATCCCAAATGAGGTAGAAGGAAACTACAATGAGTATGAGAGGGGGGAGATTTAATGGCCTTTTTTACTTCTTTTTTATTATTATAGTCATCGTTGTTGTTAATTCCATTTATCGAATAAATGGAGCATAAAAAAAGCACGGATTGTATTCAACATATTATTTTCTAAGTAAATTAGTTAAATGATCTGCTAAGAAAGAACGAAACAGAGAGGAAAATACATTCACTTTTAGTTTTGTTTTGTTTTTCCTTGGACCTTTTTACTTCTCAGAAAAATCAAATTCATGAGCAGGCTTGTAAATTGTAAGGAGTTTCGAATGTAAAAAAGAACAACAGCTGATATTTTAAAAAGAAAATGAAAGTGGTCACCCTCACAGTTTGAAAAATATTTGAAAGGAGAGCAACTTATTTGTCATGAGGTTCCATTAAATTTGATGTGACAAGCTAAAAGAGGAAAGAAATCAGGTAACTCCGCGTGAGGTAGGCTGGACCCCTCCCCAAACTTGGAATTTTTGGTTTTTTACTAGAAATTTTTTCGTCAAATTAAGCAGCAGAGAAAAAGATTTGATTATTTGTGAATAACTATGGATTTTTGAAAAAGAATCCAGAGAATTTAATTTATCAATTTTTTTTCCAAAAAATTTAATTTTGAGTGATAACGATGGATTTTTATTTTTTCCCCCCACAAATTTTATATTTGAAATTAAATTTTGGGAATTTTTACCCAAAAAATTCAATTTACAAATATTTTTCCGAAAAATTAAGCTATATAGCTATGGATTTTTGAATTTTAATTTAAAAAATTTAATTTTTGAATTTTTTTCCCAAAAAATTTTTTTTTTTAATTTTGTCGAAAAAAATAATTTTTTTAACCAAAAAACCAAGTCTGCCCCCTTCGTCAAAAAATATATAATCCTGCGGACACCCCTGGAAATAAGAAGTAAACCACTCCTCATCTAGCCTGAACATATACAGGATCTATTCCGATGTCGATCCTCAATTCTACTCCGAGTCCAATCTGGACTTACAATTATAACTCTGCAACAAATCCATAGTGTTACTCTTTTCCTTTCATAAGTACATACATTATTGGGTACTAATTAATTACATTCTTATTTGAAGAATTAAAAAGTAATTATAACAGCGTTGGAAAGATCAAAATAAACTTTTAAATTGCAAACTAGATAAAAATTTCGTACAATGAAGAGTCATATTATTTTATACAACTCTAGGGGTGATGAATGACAATATTTCGATCTCTAAAAGAGAAAAAATATGGTTCCATCAGTTTCAGGGCTCTAGGATACTGCTGACCGTTTGCTAAATGACGATTTTTTTTTCATTATCAATTCAAAAATCCTACTCAAAAAAAGTAAATTTTTTGTGAACAAAAATTGAAAATTTAAATTTTTGGAAAATAACGACCAAAATTAAATTTTAAATATTAATTTTTTTTTAATTTTTTCTTGGAATTTTGCAGGAAAAGAAATCCGGTACCTTCCATCAACTTCACGGAATCGCTTAAGTATTTTAAAAAGTGTGTTAAGACATTTTTACAAATATTTATCATGATTGTTAACTTGCATATTTACTGTTGAAATTCTACCCTGGAGCATTAAATATAACCTATTATGTTTAGTTATGTACTTTTTACGCCAATGCTCCGATTAATTTATACATGTACATATGTTTTATTGTATATAAACAAAATAAAGAATGTGCAAAAAAAAATCCCTAGCTATTACTATTAATTAAATTTTTAGAAAAAATATTTGAAAAATTATTTTTTTGGAACAAAAATTCGTACAATTAAATTAAATTTCAAATATTAAACTTTTTAAAAAAAAAATCAAAATTTAAATTTTCTAGTAAAAAGCAAAGTTCTTTAATATGGCGGGGAAGACTACAGCCCCTCCAGCCCTCCCCTTGAAGACGCGTCAGATAATTATTCTTAATTTTTCTCACAACGGTTCTAATAGAAGTTCGAGCCAACTGTTGAAGCATCATCATAATGAAATAACTCAATTAACACTGAATAATTGCGATTTCTGGCAAAGAATAAAACATTTAATCTGTTAAAATTTGAGTAACAGGAATGGAAATCATATTTAAATAGTTTTACAGTATGAATTATCATAGTGTATTTTTATTAATTTTTTTCAACAAAGTGATCGTTCGGCAATGTGCTTGCGCAAGGAATGTCGTTTTTAATGAGGAATATATTGTTTTTAAATTAATAAACTTAATCAAATATCCATAAACTTTGATTCTCAATATTTTGGATTTTTTTGGTATGAATATTAATTAGACCTTATTAATAAATTTGGGAATTTTATGAGTTTAAAAAAGAAAACATACCCTTACTAAATACAATAATGCAAAAGCTTAGCTCACATGACGTTTACTAAATTAGAGGCGAGCTGACATGAGAAGTAAATAAGTTATGTATATCACGGTGTACCCTATGTATTTTGTTTTCAGCTATTGATTCCCTCCTCTCGTTTGATACGTCATGGCTATTTCATAATATATTCTTTTTGATCAAAAAACAAGGCAATAAGTTATTCTATATTTATGTTCCATTTCCAAAAGAACAGGAATACAATTTATTGTTGATCCCTCGTCGTTTATAACAGTTCTTCTCAATAAGGGGTACGCGTACCCTTCAGGGTAATTGGAGGCAATCCAGGGGTACTTGAAATTTTAAAAGAATGTTTGTAAGGGGTACATGACTGAAAGGCGTCCGGAGGAGGTGTTCTGAACGGGTTTTAGCCCTCCCCCAAAATTAGGGATTTTTATTTTTTACTAAAAAATTTAATGTATGAATTTTTCTTCGAAAAATTTAATATTTCAAATATAATATATTTTTCTGACAATAGTAAAAAATTTCCCAAAAAAATTTCATTTTTTTTTGAAAAACTGTGTATTTAGATTTTCCAAAGAAACTTATATTTTTGTGAATAGCTAAGGATTTTTGATTTTTTTTTCCAAAAAAATTTAAGATTTGAAATATAATATATTTTTCTGTAAATAGTAATGAATTGTTAAATTTTTTTCTAACAAAATTTCATTTTTTTGTGAAAAACTGTGGATTTTGATTTTCCAAAAAAAACTTAAATTTTTGTGAATAGCTAAGGATTTTTGATTTCTTTTATTTTCCAAAAATGTAACATTTGATTTTAATATGTTTTTCTGTAAATAGTATTGGATTTTTAAATTTCTTTTCCAAAAATTTTTATTTTTTTGTGAAAAACTGTGGATTTTGATTTTTTTTTTTAAACTTAAATTTTTGTGAATAGCTATGGGTTTTTGATTTTTTTTTTTTTTGTAAAAATTTAACATATTGAAATTTTTGTGAAATAATTTAATCATTGAAATATTTTCATACAATTTTTATTATTGAATTTTTTTTTTAATTATTATTTTTTTTTTTTTTGATTATTTTTTTTGAAAAAAACAAAAACCAAATCCCCTTGAAGCTAAAAATGCTTAATTTTTGTTGAACAAATATCCTAGAAGTGGTACATCACTAAAAAAAGGTTGAGAATCCCTGGTTTATAATATATATATATATTGGCCATTTTATTATTTAGATGAGGAAATTTTGACTATCATATAGCAAAACAAATTTATAGATACGCTTTTAATAAAACATTACGAAGCAATATTATAATACAGGATAGAATAATTTACTATGTAGATTTCAATATTACGAAATATATAGGTATATAATTCATTTTAAGAATAGTAAAGAAGTAATATGACGGTGTTAGTCTGTGATTAATAAGAGATATATAGCATTTTGTATCATTGGCTTATTTGGCTAATTATCATAAGATTTTTGGCCTTTTTTTTTGTTTCTCTTCGGAGGAAATGTTGCCTGATATAATCAAGGTAACGACGTGATATAGATTGGGCAACTAAAAGAGGGTGTATTCTCGAGTAAAAGAAGACGGTTGTTTATCCTACCAACCATGTATTGTAAATAGTCATATCAATAATGACTTCTAAGATCCTGTTGATAAATTAATATTGTCTCTTGATATTCATCTTAGAGGGTTTCATTTGCTAAAAGTTGTATTTTCTTTGTTATTTCCCAGAGAAGGAATAAACAAACTTTTCTTTGAAAAGTTTGTTTATGAGGAAATTTCAATCTTTAAAGAACGACATTTAGAGAACTACATTTTTTAAAGTTATATTTTTTTTTTTTAAACTCAAACTAGAATAGTTATAAAAATTATTTATATTTATGATATCCTCAGGCATCCACCACTCCTATGTATTTTTTTAAAGTCCGCTGTCATTTTTTTAATTATCTTATCCCTTTATGGTGTTTTATGAATATTTATTGGTTGAACTTGAATAAACTGATATTTGGAGAGAATTGGCTAAATTTATAATTTCGTGTCTTTTCTCTTTTAACTTTTAAAAGGGAAGTTTGGGAGATAAATATATATACTGCTATGAGATTTATTCGTCTAGATGCAAATGTAATACTTTACTTGAATCAATTTACAACACTTGATAGAATCTGTTAGTCGGGCTACGTGCAGCTCATAGACCGTAGTTTCCTCACCTCTGCCTAAGAAAATATTTATGACTTTTTATTGTTTTAAGAGGGGGAATTTGAAAAAGGATTTGAGGACTCTAACTACTTAATGAAAAAAGAAAGAATCATCTGTGTCCGTTTTAGAATAATATGCGTCCTTTTTTGATAGAGCAGACAGAAATTTTAATGAGTTGGACTAAAAGAGCGGGACCAGAGCACCTGTCCCCAATCGTGGATATGTATTGCATATATACATACTTCGTCAACACAAAAGCAAGGTTTAATATTTTTTCTCAAAACTGAGTCTAGATTACATTTGTATCCTTTAACGATTTATCGACTATTTCTATCAACAGATTACTAAGTTTAATCCTTTAAAATCACAGTAAATTGCATTAATGCATATTACAAGAGATTATTATTATTATTTTTTTTTTTTGCGGTAGATAGGACATCTTGTCTTAAAAGAAAAATTAGGTGAATAAAAGAAGTATTGTTTCAGTGAGGTTATCATGGATTTAGAGTACTCAGATGGTTAAACCAGTTAGTAAAGAGTGAATTGAAAATAAAGAATTGTGAATGTCAAGTTGACAGATAAGATTAGGCTGGGACTACGAAGTGGGAGGGAGTTTGGGGCCTCTTTAATCGATATTAACCCATGATCATGATTACTTCTACTGGGAGGAACGAAAGGGATTCATGGATTGTTTTTAAGATGTAGCCTTTCCAGAGGATCGACCAATTCACTGATTCAAGATCCATGGGTCTTCAATTTCGTCATTTCGACTTCCCTTGCAGCAGCTAGATGACTCTCCCATCTCCCAAAATCGATAGCTGATATGCTATCTCTCATAAATCAGGGCTACCAAATTTATATTAAATTATCCCAGTTTTTTTACAATAAATAAGTGTTATTTTTTAGAATTTGACTCTATCAAAGAAACAAAAGGATTTGAAAAATAGATTAATCTGTTAAGGAATTAATACTAACTACAAATTATCGTCACAATGAAATAAATATAAATGGATTAATTTGATTGAAAAGGCCATGCGGATCATAATAAAGGCTAAAAATATATCTAATAATCTTGAGTATATCAACTCATACCAGAAATTTGAATACAATGTCTTAAATTCACCGAAATGGGCTCATGAAATATTCTACGGTACATTCTACGCAAGCTATCTATGCCATCATTTTGGCACGCTCTCTTGAGCAAACAAGGGACTTGGGAAGCTATTTTTGTTTATTAGATAGCGTGTCAAAACTTGCAGAAGTAGGAAAAATGGAATCAATATATGAATTTGCTATCCCAAATATCTGGAAAAGGCAAGAAACCATAACTAGAATCCGCACCGGGAGCAACAACATAACAATTGCTCGATCTCTGGGACTTAGTGGTCCGTTCGTTCGTATACTTAGGAGGAAATTTGTGGACTTTAAAGGTCATGCAAACGAAGTTGCCACCTCACGTGTTGGTGTTTAGGGTGGTTAGCTCTGAAGGCCACGTCAAGCTACTCATGTGTTCCTCCAAGGTCATCACTGATACATACCTGTACGTACTAGAGATCAAGATAAAGCCCCTGGATCAATATGGTTGCCAATGGGGGCCTTACATGAGATAGGAGGACTAGTCTCCAAGCCACACCTCGAAAAAAGTTTCAAATGGCTCAAAAACAACTTTTATGACTTTATCTCACCGGACTTTTGGCCTCCAAACTCGCCGTATCTGAATCTTTTTGTGTGGTGTGTGATATAAAGAAAAACTAACCGAACGCCCTGCAACACCAAGAACGAACTTATCAGTCGGATCAAGAAAGAATTCCAGGATTTACTAAGTGACCAAGTGGCAAAGACCTGCTTGCGCTTACGGCCTCGTATGGAGACTATAATTGAGGCTAGAAGTGATTTTATTAAATTAAGTTAATCTAAATCTATCAAGCTTTCAGACTCTAGTTTTATTTTTTTAATCTGGTAATTGGTACATATATTGGCAAACTGTATATATCTATGTTGTAAAAAATATATATTTTCCTATTTCTTTTATTTTTGTTCAAGATTTGTTTATGTGTTGACTCACCGTATATCTATTATAAAACTTTAATTATTTTGTGTACTAATAACTACACAACTCCAATTAATGTTAAAAACTCTTGCAAGGGATTTAACTACCTAACTAAGTAATAAGTAACCCATTACTACGGCGTATACAATAATGTATTTTATTTTCTGTGATAATGTATGTATATACCGATTGATAATAATTAATATCCATGAATGTAATAATTCATTTATAAGCAAGAGAAAAATATAGTATTTATAATATAAATATGTGTACATATAATATATAGTTATTAATCAAAAAAATTGTCAAAAAATAAAAGACAAAAACTGATCGTAATAATAAGATTTTAACATCATAGCATTTAAATAAAAATAATAACATGTTCAAAATATATAGGTATTTAATAAGTATGTATATTATACTATGTAACACACTCTTGTTTAAAAGTAGTAGAAATGGGGCATACCGAATAGGTATAGCTATATAGGATCCAAGAAGTAAACAAAGCCAAAATATCATGAAAAATTAAAAATATTAATAATTTAAATAAAGCTCCTTTTTTTTCTGTGTTGCCGTCTTTGATTAACAATCAGATTCTACAAATGAAATATATAATTATGTCGTACAAAAGGTCCATCAGATAAACTCATCACTTTAAAAAAAAAACCCAATGATTATAATTAACAGATGGTGTGGCTTAAACAACAGATAGTTAACAGTCCCCTCATGTAAACAGCTTACATATACAATCCTTGTTTTTCATCAATTAGAGTGAGTTACATCCTCATTCATCATCATTTGAGTTATAATGATACAAACTGAATATAAAAATCAAATAACTTGTACAATTTTATTTTTCTCAAGGACGTGAATGAAACAAATGCATTGACCCACGCACACAAGGATATACGGGCTCCAAGTGTTCTATGTATTTCTAATTTTTGGTAATTTTAGGGGCTTTCAAACTGTAGAAATTTTTTTCTTGGGCCATTATGGGTACAGGGCCGTCTCTAAGGTGGTTTCTTAGGGAGAAAGGAGAGGCTTTTTGACTAAACTTGGACCATTTCTTGGGGGAAAAAAACGAATAAATAAAAATTAAGAGCAATCAATTTTCTTAATTTCAAATTGCAATCCCCAAAAAATCCAAATTTTCACAGCCTACTTTTATATTTTGGCAAAAAAAAAATAGTCAAGGGGGTGTCAAACCTCTCTCCCGGCGTCACATAGCCTGAATGACTATAGATTTGATTTTTTTTAAATCTGGGGGATTTTTAAGAAAAACAAAATCAATATTTTATCTTAACTTTATGATGTTTAAATTCTTAGTTTTTTTAAAAGTAATTTTGAGAGAGTTTAAAAACCTCTTGGTATAGAGCATTGCTTCTCAAACTGTGGAGTGACCGTGTTAAAAGTACGCACCGGACCAAGGGTACCAAAGAACTATAAATGATGGCCACTTGACCATTTTTTGTCCCAAATTAAGTTGGCTAAGAGAATGCTTTTGTACCTGCTAGAAACGTGTTGAACTATTATATAACTAACTACACATTCTCTATGGATTCACCCTTTTAATAGAACTTACAAGGTTAATTCCGGAAAAAGAAATACTAATGATAAAGTAATGCCTGTATACATGGACACTCTTTATTTCTTTTCCTATTTCCCCACGTAGTTGGTAAAAATGTGAGCGATTTTTTGGAGTAAAACAGTTATGAAATGAATGAAGGAATTAAATTAAAATATGAGGGTAATGAATGTTTGAAGGCAAGGATGTCCAACCTGTGGCCCTTTGGCAAATTATGCACTAGAGGAAAAATTTTAATTTTTTCAAAAAATTCATACAAACCAATACCCCTACCTATATATATATATATCTAAGCCTACGTACCCCTGAACAGGGGCTTTTTTGAAGCAATTTGGCTCTAAAAAATTAGATTTTACCATTTTTTTATATTTAGCCTAAATTTGAAATAAAGTATGTACTTAATAGTTTTGTTTTATGAGGCCATTTTTCATGAAATTTAATTTAATTGGTTTTGTGGCCTATTAAATGATTTCAAGTGGGAATGTAGCCCATTATATCTAAAGGTTGGCCATGCCTGTCTTAAAGGATTAAAATATTTTTTTAGAGTGATCTACTGGTTGTATGTTATCATAATAATTGTTAATAAATAAAGTTCTTTTAACTCCTTCTGACGTTTACTACACAATTTTTCAATTCAATTCCTTCTTTCATTTAATTACGGTTCTACTAATACACAATTGAAGAAACGACATTTTGCAGGGGGATAAGTATTTCTTATGCAATGAAATCTTGTCAAGCTCCTCAAGCCTGGTTTGTTACTTTGTTTTATAGCTTTGGTGGATCCCATGAATGCGTCCTGGGATTATTTAAAAAAGTTTGAGAAACACTGGTGTAGAGGAGATTTAAAGAAGAAGAAAAAAACATATTTCACAGAAAAATTATAAATATATTATCACAGTTGTCTAGTTTTTGTTTTTTTTTCTTTCTTCATTTTTTCCAATAATAGATTAATAGAAATGTCAATATTATAGAGTATCTCTTCCAGGTCTCTTGGAAAAAATTCCATCATCCAAAAAGAAAAAAAAATATCAATCCTTCTATTTCTTTTTTTTTTTAGATAAAAATCACAGCCAATTTCTTTATGCGAGTTTTTAATTTTTTTTAAAACAAAAGTTATATTCCTATTTTTTTCCTATGGGGTTGTTTTTTTGTTTTCCCGAAGGACTTCACAGATGTCTTTTCGTATGGAGTGCTAAATGATCCGACCTTGAGAAGCTTCTATCGCAATGGCAGCATTTGAAGGGTCTTACACCAGTGTGTTTTCTATGATGTCTTGTGAGTTCATCTGATCGAGCAAAACGCCATTCACAGCCTTCCCAAGAGCAACGATAGGGCTTTTCACCTGAAAGAAATAAGTAAGATGTTTGTATGAATAGTCTTGTTCATATAACAACGTTGTTCAGAGGTACATAATAAAGTATTAACAATAGTCAGTTGTTGTATGTGCATGGATAGATAAATGCTACGTAGAAACGTAGAAGAGACAGACAGGAAGGAAGTTATGGTTATTGATTTTCTAACCACCACGAAGAAGAAGGAAAAAAACAATGAAAAACGAAATCACCCCCCCCCCTCATTCTGAATATATCAATACATACATATTTAAATGCAATTAAGCACATGCATATATGTATATATTGTACATAGGTACTTCCATGTAATTACTATGTAAAGAACTCAGATTTTTACCTGTGTGTGTCCTTTGATGAGCCTTCAAATGGGAACTTTTCGTATAGACCTTAACACAATTAGGAAAGTTGCATTTGTGTACTCTCCTTTTCGCAGAGTCCAAGGTCGCCGTGGGTGACGTTGTTGTTGTGGATGACGTTGTTGATGAGTGGATCGTTGCCTTTATAGAAGCAGAGCCATGGATTTTAGCAGGTGAGGATCGGATAACGATGGGGGAAACGGTGATTTTGCGTAGAATCGTGGTTTTAGTTGGATGAAGATGATGATTTGTTGTTGCTATTGTTGTTGGCAGTGACTTTGGAGTATCTGGAGATGATGGTGGGCTACTCGTATTCGAAGAGGAAGATGGTGGAGGAGATATTGAATGGCAAAGGGAGGGAGGAGGGGATTCTTTGAGAGGAGAAGTTGTTCCGAAAAAGGATAACCAGGAGGTTTCTTCTTCATTGAAACTAAAACGATCCTCTGAGTCCGTGTCGTCATCAAAGGAAGCACGACTAAGTTTATACGGGGATGAGTCCTCTCGAAACGTGAGGGGTTCATCCTTTAAATATCGTTCCATCTCGTAGCATGTCTGAATAGCAAGCAATACAAAGGACAGTAAATTAGTTATATGCTCAAACAAGGATTAGACAATCAGTTAACATATTTATTGGTTAATTAAATTTAAATTAAATTTTCTGCATAGTAAAAAGCAAAAATTCCTCCATTTGGAGATGGGGCACAGCCCGCCCTGTGAGGACGCCCCTGCTAATAGTACATTATAAATAAAATATTTCATAAATGAATAATGATATTCTATCATGAATTGGAAGGAGAAGGTACATGCTCTTAAAATACTCTGTTATTAACAGAGTACAAACACCACCAACGACCCTCTAAAGAGGTAATGTAATTGTATATTCCCTATACAGTACAACGGCAACAGACTTTGTACATATGTGTAATGTTTTACTCAAGAGACGAATAAGACGGATTAGTATAATATGTATACACTACATATTATATACAAATACCAGAGGATTGAGTCACACTCAGAATGGTGTCGTTCTCTATGAATAGCGCCGGCGATGGGGGTTGATGTTGGATCCCTTTATTTATTTCTCCCTCCATTACTAATATTATAGTATGTCAAAAGACTTATAAAATGAACTTCTTAATATTCTCAACAGTGCGCAGTTCCTACGTTTCCTTTTACATGATCCTCATAAACTTATTAAAATGCATTTCGGGGGAAGGAATTGTAAAAAGTAAATAGGTATATTATGTTCTGACAAGTTATAACTTGTATAAGTAGGGGTGTCCCCAGGATTATATTGGGAGGGGGGGGCACTAGATTTTTGTATTTTTAAATCCATTTCATTTTTTTTTTTTTTTGAAATCAAATTACAAAATCCATAGCTATTTAATTTTTTTGGAAAAAAAATTATATTTAATATATTAAACTGTTTGGCAAAAAATTTTAAAATCCATAGCTATTCACAGAAAATTTAATTTTTTTGGAAAAAAATTTGAAAAATGATTTAAAAAATTAAATCTCATTTATTAAATTTTTCGGATAAAAATTTCTAAAATCCATAGCTATTGACTGAAAACTTATTTTTTTGGAAAATAAAATTAAATTTCAAATATTGAATTGTTTGGGGAAAAAATTCAAAATCCATAGCTATTCGTAGAAAATAAATTTTTGGAAAAAAAATTGAAAAATTTAACTTTTTGGGAGAATATTTAAAAAATGAAATTTCAAATATTAAATTTTTCGGGGAAAAGTTTCAAAAATCCATAGCTTTCCACAGAAAATTAGTTTTTTGGAAATAAAATTTAAAATATTACATTTTTTCAGCCTATATTTGCTGCTTTTGTTCTAATCCATGTATATTTTAATAACCTGAATATGATTCTTATCTAACTACAGACGAGAATAACAACAGTCGATGCTAGGATGAACCGTCTTCCTCTTTTCTTCTTTAAAATTGATATCTTGGCATAAGGATGTAATTCCTTACTGAACGGAGCTCGCAAGTCAAAGCAATGTATCATACAAGAAGTGACATTGAAAAAAAAACTTAAAGTGGGTCTCGCGTTATGTCGCCAACCCTCCACTAGTTCGTATGTCAACCCAATTTTTTTTTTTTTTAACTTAAAATCCAACGATCACCTTGTATTTAAAAAACCTTTTATGTTAGGGTACTCAAGTATCAAGGGTTTTACTGTATATTACTGCCCTCCCCCAAAAAAAAAAAATAATAATAATTAAAAAATAATACAAATTTATTACTGTTTTATTCTTGAATTGTATTAATTCCAAAATATTTATAATAAACCCTTAAAACTGACACTGATCCGGCCACGAGTCCTCTTTTACAGAAATCAAATACAGTCTTACATTGAGATACGAGTATCACAATGAGTTTAGGTATACGAGACGGAATCTGCTATTTCTCTATGGCCACCCTAGTCATACTTTTGACTAATAGAATGACGGCTTATGAGTACTTATTGTTATATATGCATTCTGTGGGACAACGTCATCCTGAGTGTGAGAGGAACTACCTGAAAATAACAAATAGTTTGTATTTGTTTCTTCATTCAAAAAATTATACCTAATTGAATGGCTTTTCGCACGCCTAAGGCATTGTATTCATTCTTGAAAATATTGCTGTTCTTGTTCAAATAACACAAGATATCTCACAATAACAATAAAACCACATCAATAAAACACTTTTTAAAGTCCAAAACATCCCATGACTGAATTATGGACGGTTGAATTTGGGTAATTGAATCCCACTGGAAATGTTTCAAGAGTGGAATGGATTTGAAAAGGATTTTGTTTCAATGGAGATAAATGAAATGAAATGTGTCAAAAGTGCCATGCGTGCGTGTGTGTGTGTGACACTACAAAATAGTAGTGTTGGGACTATCAGTCCTTATTTGTTCCAGTCTTATAACTTCAGGGGCGTCCGCAGGGGGTAGGCTAAAGGGCTTGTAATCCCCCCCAAAAAAAAGGCATTTTTGTTTTTTACTAGAAAATTTAATATTTAATTTTAAATTTATAGTTAAATATAGTTTTCAAAAAATATAATATTTATAATTTAATTTTAAAAGAAGGGACGGAAGGATCAAATAAAGGGATGATCTTGACAAAATCCTGACGGAATTGGTGGAATACGGTCCAAAATCCTCCATTACCTCAATGGCGAAAGAACTATGAGTCACAGCGATGACAATAGGTTTTCAACTTAGACAGAGGTCCTACGTTCGCCCTCCCATTCCGTATCTAAGTGAAAAATTGAAAACCAATAGCATGGAGAGGTCAAAAATGTAGTCATCCAGCATACCAATAACATTAAATAAATAAAAAATTTCGTCAAATGCTGTGGATATTTGAAAGAAAGAATCAAAATAATTTAATTTTTAAATTTTTTTAAGAATAATTTCAAAAACCAAGTTCCCCCCCCCAAAAAAAAAAAAAATATATATATATACATAATCCTGAGGACACCCCTGGACTGGTCTTATCAGTCCTTCGGCCTGCCAGTACTAGAACTGACTAAAAAAACCGTTGAGTGACGTCATCAAGGACTACAATTTAAAAGTTTTTAGGACTGAACTGGAACGGACCGAAACTGACCTGGACAGCAGGCTTCTGTACTAAATAAGGACCCGGCACAACACTATAAAATAGTTTCTTTGCAACAAAACACAAAATTAAAAGTAAAAAAGAGCTTCTTGTATTTCAAAAACAATAGTCATTGTAATAATGTACATATTCATTTCCTTCCGAAATCCTTTACAAAACAGCCCAAGTCATAAGCTACATTCAAGCCAGAGTCAATGTATTTCATCCAAACAACATTTGTTATATAAGAATAATGAATACATATATATTCACCAAATCTTCCAACTCATCAAAAAATAGTGAATCGTAATCAAATATTATGGATTGCATCAGAGAGTCAAACAGAATAGGAGTATTTTTACCTGTTGCCAATGTTCCTCTGGACTAACAGTGCCACTGAAATATCCAGTATCATGCACAGACTGAAGCTCAAGGAATATATTTCCGCTAGGAAGTATTGTGTCCATGGTTATATTATAAAGACGAAGAATCCGCCGATTCACAGTCAAATAAATAGTAGTTTAAATATGTATTCTATATTATTTGAAGTATATTGAAACACACACACACACACGAACTTAAAAATTCACGGAAGGAAAAAAATAAAAACAAAACTAGGGAATTCGCACTTTGGGATACCGACTGAAATCAAATTGTTTCTTCTTCTTTTTTTATTATTTATTTTATTGTTGTTGTTATTATTCCTTCTTTTTCCTTCTTCTTCTTCTTAGTCCTCCTACTCCTCACTACAACTACTACTACTACAACAACTACAGCAATGTAGTACACTTCTTTTTTTTCTCGGACGTAGAGCGCGTCATCCTTTCACATGCCCGCAACTGCGTTTTCTTTAATGATATGCGGTTTGCATTATATATTAACTATATAATATAGTTTATATTATTAATTAAATGGTATTGGGAATGTTTGATGAATGATGTACAAGAAAAAAAAACCTTGAGCGCCCTCTATTAGCGGTACACGAACTATAGGGGCAATTGGGCCCCACATTTTTTAAATATTTTTATAGTTCCCACAAAAAAACTATTCCTCTCATCTAAAAAAATTAAATGTGATGATTTAAAAAGAAAACAATTTAATTTTTTTTATGATTTATTCCTTCAAATTTAATCTCGTCTGAAAAATTTTAACTCTACAATTTTAGGAAAAGTTTCTTTTCTAAATTATTTGTCAAATTTGTACTTCATATATATTTATAAAAACGTTTCAGACAAAATTTTCCAGAAAGTCAACAAAAAAAAATTGCCCCTGATGAAGCCACTGATGGCAAAATCATAGAGGTTCTCAAAGTTTAAACACAAATAGCAAGTCGAATTTCGGTAGATAAATTCAAACTATTTTGTACCATCATTTTCCTGTGATATAAAGTTTGCATAGGGCTTGGATTTTTGACATTTCATAAAGTGTTTAGTAATAATTATGGTTTAAAGGGCTGTTGAGTGTTGCTGTGATACTAAGGTTAAACGGACTCAAGGTTGTGCTCAGTTCAGGTTGAGCAGTTGTATCGGTTCATTTATTTCAAACGTTTCACTTTGGTAACAGGCACTTAAAGGGTGTCGTTAGAAAATTTGGGACCGGCCAGGAATTGATATTAGAATGAAACAGAAATGCATCAGCTTCCAACAGGGGCCCCAAAAACTTATATTCCTGAAGAAAACGCTGCAATTGCACAAAAAAACCCTAGCGGTAAAAGAAATGAAAATGCTAGAAAGATAAGGGCAGAACCTTGTAAACAGTACCTATAACTTGATTATAAAATACAATAGGGTTTATAAGCAAAAAAAGTCTGGTTTCTTTTTGCAAACATTATATCTAAAGTAAGGCACAATATACCATTAAAATGACGTCATAGTGTGTATAATTAAACAATGCATCCGCTAGCATTTGTTTGATGTAATTTTATATGGAAATGTTGATGAGATTACACCAAAGGCAACGAGTAGTAAATTTACTTTGCACCCAAATTTGTCCTTCTGACAATGCAAGGATTGTTGGCATCTGGTGAATTCGAAGAATCCGAGTGGATTTGGAGGCTGGGAAATATCCAACTGGTGTAGTCACAAGACAAGAAGAGACAGAAGGATCAAATAAACGGGATGATCTAGACAAAATCCTGACGGAATGGTGGAATACGGTCCAAAATCCTAAATGACCTCAATGGCGAAAGAGTTATGAGTTACGGCGATGACAATATGCTGTTAACTTGGACAGAGGTCCTATGTTCGCCCTCCCATTCCCCCAAGATAATCACAATAATTTAAATTCTTCCATTGTCCAAGAATGGGCTTTTGTTGATTCCACCGAAATTGTGAGAGCATGCAAAAGCTTCCAACCTTTGTTTTTAGACGTGTGTGGATGCAGATGGTAGAGAATTTGAATTTTGAATCTTAATATTGAAGTTTTGGATAGTTTGAATAATTTTTTTTTGATATAGTTTCCAGTTTTCCAGTAATGACGCTAAGAAATTACTTAGCGCAGACCAACTTAGTTGCTTATAAACCCTGTATATGCAGTTGTGGCGGGAGGGGACGCTTATGCCCTCGCATAAATTTTATCATATACATAAATATGACAAACATATTTAAATAAGTAATTATATTACGGTGGTGATTGGGGGGGCTAAGCCTCCACCCCATCCTCTCTACATGATGGAAGCTAGCAAAGGTTAATCTTGTGGCCTTAAATGTGGCAATTGATTCATGCAAAATCATAAATAATGTCATAACCTTATATTTTGAAACAATGGCTACAAAGAAGTATGTGACGCAATTTGATTAAACACTAATCAGGTTTTTTAAATTACATATTGTTTTTTCAAGGCTAATTATACATTAATTGAAGATGAGTTTGATGTCAATGTATCTAATCTGAACGAACATATTAACCTTTTTATCCAGTTTACATAGACATTACTGCTCAATTTATTTTACTTTCATAAGCTGCAGAGTACTTTAACAGACCACTAAATACATTTACCTACTTATGAATCTTTGCCAATCACAAAGGAAATCTGATTACCATTTTTCATATAGAGGAGTTATGCCATACAAGGAAGGTTCTCATACTGAAAACCTCAGCAAACTCTGATTAAACATATAGACCAGCATTTGAGAAACAAAAATTACCACCTGAACTTTGTTGAGGATGGCAACTAAAATTTGCTGTGGCACAAAAAAATGGTACCGTTCTCTATTCTACTCTGGATTTAAAAAAAAAACTTGTGGAACTTCTTTGGTCATTGCCACCTATAATCAGATTGCACAATGACTGTAAATGTGAAATTTGTATAATTGCAAGTACTCCGCCCTTAACTAATGGGTATATTTTTATGGAATATAACCAACATTAGGTCATCTACTCAAACAGAATGCCTGAGCTCTTTTTCGAACAAAGTTTCTGCCAAATGAGATTGTCCAATATGTCGGGTACTCTCACATCCCTATTCAAAAAGATTAAATTTGAAATATGTCAGAGCACTGTTTGAACTCCCAAAGCTAAAGAACAATTATTTAGTTCTCTAATCAAACAAAAATCCCATCAGTATGGTGATAATTTTGCCAACACTATGTGACACTCACTAAGAATAGCCGCTTATTTTGAATTTGTAAAATGTGATATATTTTTCAGTCCTTTTTCACTTGATATAATTGCAAAACGCAAACTATTTTAAATTAGAGTGATAGGAAAACGATTAAAATGAGTCATATCATCAGAGAAAGGGCTTGGATGTAACAAGTAATTGAACTTGTTTCAGCTGTGAGAGATAAAGGTAAATTAATGACTTCCCATTTCAATATAAAATTCATCCTATGAGAAAACCAAGAAAATTTTGCAACACAAGAAAATAACTCACATAAAATAAATAACTAGATACTTGATTACTCAAAACTCGTATAAATATTTCGAGCTTCCGTGTTTCGAGCTCAAACTATGTGGAGTTTTTCAAAACCATATTTTGGACGATTTTGAGTAATTTACAAAAAAAAACATTGTTTTTAGTAATGTTGAGTATTTTTCAAGCTCGATTAAAAATCGAATCCAACTCTATTTTTAGACCTTTCAAGCTATTATTTTCTATGTATAATGGGAAAAAAATACTTGGAAAGTAGGAATTGCTTTTGAATACAATATTTTGTATCCTAAGACTTTGAAAATAATAAAAAAGTTTTACTTGGAAGCTCATAGAAATGCTTTAATTACATAAATAAAATTTTTGTATTCAGAGAATGAAAAATTCTAAATACGCCACATAGGACGTATTATTTTAGAATCTCAAAATATGTGAGTTATATCAAACTACTGTGAAACTCAGTTAACATGTTTAAAATTAATTAACTAATTATTATATATTAAAAGGGATAATTTTGAATTATATCAAAAATTCCCCCTAGAAATCCAACAATATATTAGTAAAATAATACAAATTTTCTAACATTGTTCTTCTCGTGTATCCGTGTCCTACTTAAACCTGTGAATATAGTTGGTGTGGAATAAAACCACTTTGGGACTGTTGATGCTTCTGGACTTGATTCCTTAATGACTCATGCAGCAAAAAATTGGTTGAATTATAAAAATATCTATAACTCATTTGTATAGAGGACTAAGATTTTAATTTTTTTAAATTTGGAACACTAAAATCATGAAAATTTAATAAACACAATCATATTTTATAGAGATTTTTTTCGATCCTATTCATGCTTAAAACCTATAATGGGGCAATTGGGGCTATGCTCTTTCAAAATCTATGCTTGTTCTCTGACAAAAAGTGTGTGAAGAAATGGTGAGAGTTATTCAGTACCTATGGTAATAAAGAATCAAGATCCTTATATACATCAACAGCTTGTTATATGGTTTTGGAGAAAAAAAATGAATTACTAATATATAGCAAAGACCCAACAGCATTTAATATAGCATTAGTGCAGAAAGGGTTAAAGCCAACAACTGTTTTTCCTTTTATAACTTTTAAATGTAGTTTTTTCATTACAAACTCATTGGTGTAGTTTACGCTTAGGTGGTTATTAGGGTGACCAATCTCCTCACACCCCTCCCTTGGGCATGTCCCCAATTACATACTGTCCTGAACGTGCAGGAACATTTTTATAAATTCAAGGAATGAACGATTTATTGTGGATAATTTATAGTGTAAATAAATTGAAAAATCAAATAAAGAAAGGGAAAATCAAAATTTCCTTATACAAAAATAGGACTTAAAATCTATTTTCGAAAATAAACAAGAAGAACAATTTTTTAAATTGATTAATTTCAAGGTTAAAACCGAACCAGATTAGTGTCCTCTTTTTTGGAAATAGAAACATGGTGACTCTAATGGCTATGGACCTGTCTTTGATATGCTAATAGGGGCTTTATAAAAGTTAAAATTTTTGCAATCCCTCCTCCGATGTTGTTTTTGACCACTGACATAAGTGTATGATAAGTAGGTCCGGACTAGACCTATGACTACGAGTTGATAATAGTTTTAATGTAAAATTACATAATATTTAAAAATAAAGCAATGGTGGCTATCAAATTATCTAATATATTTGTCAAAAAATGATCTAAATATTTTTTTGTTCAAATTTCTAAATATATTGTAAATAGATGATCAAAAATTTAAATGATGTGTTTCACAATAACAATAAAAAGTCCCATTTATAGAATAAAAAGTTTTGCAAAAAAAATAAGTCATTGTCAAACTTTAAAATATTTTCTCAAAAAGTATCAAATTTTGTATTTAAAAAAAATTATTTTGATAAAAGGTCAACTTTTTTTATGAGCTACTCAACCCACTCCCCCCTTTAAGAAAAAGGCCCTGGGTTCAGATGATTCTTCTTTAATTGAGTAGACCAGGGGTGTCAAAATATGAACTACGATATGGAACATAAAATTAAGTCAAGTGATAAATCTGCATTTTTAAAATTATACTTTATTTAAATTAGGGTTAAGGCACTGATGAAAAATGTTTTAGATCATACTGTTGAAATGGGCTCCGTGCTGGATGCAATTGAAGGAAAAAAATTAAACATAGAAGCTAAGAATATATATATTGTTTTTTTTAGATTGGAAGGAATATTATTTTTTTTTAAATAGGTTTGATCTTTGAAATATTCTAAAATTGTTTTATATAAAATAAACATCATTCGATAAATACAAAAAAAAATTCTAAAAATCCATTTTTTTTTTATAAAAAAATATAATTTGAAAAAGAAACATCTCAAATTTATCTTTCTCTCAGATATTCTAAACAATATCCTCATCTTCTATCCATAAGTACAAATCAAAAGGGTGGTTTGACACCCTTTTATCCAAGATTCAAAAAAATTTAAATGTCGATATGTTAAAAAAAAAAGACAAAAATTTAAAAATTACATTTCAAACGTTAAATTTCTTTTAAAAAAATTTAAAAAATCATAAATCCATAGCAAAAATTTTAGTTTTTGCTCTGTTGCATAATTTACCCAAATGAAAGAAATTATTAGGAAATAGCAAAGATTCCATATTTTTTTTTGTTGGGGGGGGAGGGGCACAACCCCTCCAGCCAACTACATGCAGAAGCCCTTATCTTGATGTAGAGAATGTAGTCCGTTTTTTTTAATGAATGAAAGTGTAAATCTACAATATATATTTATATATAGACACGCTACGGTGGTGCTACATATGTGAGGCTAGGAAGAGAGAATAATGAACTGATTGATAATGTTGTTCAATAGCTGTACACTCATAATTCAATTATTTATAATCATTGACAATATCGTTGATGATATTACATTAGCATCATCTCACAATACGCATAATACACTAGAATTTTTCCATGTTGTTGCATCAGACGCTTTGAATATCATTTGTCATTCTTTGAAGGAAGGAAAAACGAGTACATTTTTATTTGAAGAAATCCACACTTAAAGAGTCGAATTAGGACGCCTCAGTCTAGTGAAACACAATATTCTTCATACATATTTCAAGCTCAATAAATTTTTATCATCATTCAAACTGGGATATTATACATACTTTGTATATTATTACAATATATTTACTGTGTCATGAATGAACAACTCGGTCCTCTATGATTCCTACAGTTTCATAATATACATTATCCATCAAGATTAATTATAAAAATGGAATAATCTATGGCTTTGAAAGTTTGTTGAATGCAAACATGTTAAGAACGGATTTTTTTAATTTCAGTTATCACGAAACTTAATAGATACTATTACATAAATGTCTAGTATTTAATATAGTCTATTTAAAGGATACAACAACATAACTTCCTTATTCCAAAAGACAATAAAACAAGTTTTATGAATCCGAAAATTTTTATTTTTGTTTCATAACAATAGTACATATTTAAAGTTTTATTTCATATAGTTTTGAAAGCATATAAGATGGATTACGTCCCCCATTTGCAATATACCGAATAAATCGAACTTCGGTATTTTAATACACCGAATGTTTTCCTTTTTGTTGGGTTTCAGTGGGCCAAATTTGGCAAAAATTTAATTGTCAAAATATCTTTTTTTTTTAATTGTAAAAGATTATTTGATGAAGTAATTAGGGACCTTGCAAAGATTTTGAGTAAGTCCGGTTTCAATTACCTGATTTGTACTAATCGCGCACTAGTCTTGCATAACACCTGATATGATGGCACCAATTTCAGTCAAAAAATTGAAAAAATTGTTTTTATTTATTAAAAATTGAAGTAATGAACTGATTTTCATAAATCTCACGAATAGAAACTCAAGAGTTTCTATTGTAATTTAGTTTAATTTTATAAAATACTAGGACGTACTAATATTATTTATACTTTACTTGGAATTATTTTATTAATGCTTTAAATAACTCCATAATTTAGTCAAACGTGTTGTTAGACAACATAATCCTTAGAAATATGTTCTTCTTTTAAACAAAATTAACATTTAAACATACTAAGACTAACTCGCTAATCCTCTACCTAGTTCCCTTTATAATTCATATTCAATATACGTTCACCCTTTTTACGTAAGTAAAATAATTATTTTTCTATTTTTTTTTTATTTTTTTATTTGCTGCATCTTCGAATCAACAACCCACACCTTAAAGAAAACAATGATACATTTTTAGAACATAAACTCATATTCCTCACTAGCCCAACGTATTATAGAAACTAACTGTGTTTTCACGGAAGAGTATTGTCTTTAAAATAAAACCAGTTATGTTGCTGCCTCCCGTATCTTTCTAATTTATTTAAACATACTGTGAGATATATGTATATATATATATATATATTTAAGTCATTAAGCTTCAATTCCAATCGATTATTTATATTGCAGCCTCTTAGTAAATAGATTGAAAACGAGACCGATCAAATTCGTACAAATATTTTACTATTATTCTCATAATTAGGACTTACTTACATCCGGCATTACATTACATTACAGCTATTTTTTAGGCAGACTAATACTACAGTATATAGAGGGACGGGAGAGGATCTCATCCCTACCCCCCCTCTTCGTTTAAAATATATTAATTTATCAATATTTTTTCAAAAAAACTGTCAAATTGTGATTAATTAAAAAATTGAAACAAAGATGAAATTCATCTTTTATATATAGCCATACTAATAAAATTAATAAATTTTTTAAATAACTTAATGTTATATCTAAAACTAAAGAAGGAAACTTATATTATAAAATATAGGCATTAGTCGAAAAAAGATTGATTTTGATTAAGTTTTCTTATAGAGTATTTAATAAATAAGTAATGTAAGGTTGAATGATTTAATTAAAATTATATATATGTAATAGAGTAAAATATTTGACTCATTCTAATAAGTGATTGTTGTTTAAGTGGCAAGGTGAGTAACTCCAATTTAGATATTCTTCAAAACCAATGTAATTCATAAGTATTGATTACATCATCATTTCATCTAGTCAACTTATTTACATTTAATTTCGGAACTTTTTTGCCTAACCTTTTTTGATTGCTTGTTTAGTAAATATTATATAAGAAAATTAAAAGTTAGATTGAAAAAAAAACAATCAGAGTCGACAAATATTTTTAAGTTGTAATTTAAGGTTTATTAGTTACTTGTAGCTATAATATAATGAAATTAAAATAATTATTAGCTTCAAAATAAGATTATTTATTTTCTTGATTTTTGAATAATTATACACATTCTGTAGAAACTGTATTCAAGATAACTTAATAAATAGTTTATCCTTTGAATATTAAAATCTTTTTTATCATATGTTGTTAGCTTTAATTTTTATCTATATATTATTTTATGTCAAAATATGTCTCTGGATCGTAACTATAATCTAAAAACGTGATTAAAAAGAAAGCCTTTAAAGACATAAACTATTATAGTAACAGATTTTAATGGGCACTTTCGTGTTCTATGGCTTAAATAACAATAATAAATGTGGTTTTAAGACGGCAGGTTTTTTCAAAACATGAATTTTGTTGCACAGTGTTACAATTATTTCCAATGTAATCTATATTAATAAAGAAAAAGTATGTTTGTATCTATACAGAAAGTATGTCATTATTTAGTGTAGGTACTTGATCCAATAAGTAAGACTGCAATCGCGCGTGCACGTCATTTTAATAAAGATAATATTCCTTTACAATTATATAAAAACGGTACATGTCAAAATGAATGAAGTCTTGCGGCGTTTAGGTCAACTAATATTAAAAAAGAAGAATAGTGGAAGTACTCTATATAAATTTAAATATATGAATGTGACTTTAGATTAGGTTTCGTAACGAGCGTGTGTAGCTAAAGCTCAGCAACGGCGTGCTCTAGAAACTAAATTACTCCTCCTCATCTATAAAATATTATTATTATTTTCTCAAGCTATCATTATCCTATATAATTTATGTATGTCTCACTTAGTAACAGAAAAAGGAAGAAATGTATATTAAATACGAATTAAAAAAGGGAATTAGGAAGAGGATGAGCGAATTAATCTTAGTATGTATCTTCAATCTTCATTATATTTATGTTTAAAGAAGGAACATGGCAAGTTAGCAATGGCAATGACAATAAAAAAATCATAGGGTGTCAAAAGAAAGTGTAGGTTTGATTATATTTACATCAAATGAACAGACACAAAAAAAATGTTGTATGCAAGGAGGTTTTATAATAAAAATTTACCTATTATGGAATTATAGTTTATAGTTAATCGTTTTAGTTTAAAATTTTAACATAAATAATCTATTTTTCATTGGTTATCTTTAAGATAGCGTGCTAGTTATTCCCTAATATTCTTTTCGAAGAAAGAACATCTAAGCATTGAGTAACTACGTGTGAGTGCCTTTGTGAAAAACTGAGTGTATCATTGCAGATTTAATAAGGAATTATCTTCTTTATTATCCAAGAAAAGTTTGTCTGTTCGTCGACGCCTAAAAACTCAAGACAATGCCGTGTTCTACCACTAGTAACATTAACCCATTAACACCTCAACTCGATCAAGGTTAATAGAAGTACATGGTTATACCATAACGCATGGGCGACTGGTGTTTGACTTCCACCACGCTTTTAATATTGACGTCATAGTAAATGAGTGGTTCCGTGTTTTGTCAAAATCTGTTTTTCTTTCCTAGCAGTAGGTACGATATATTAAATTGAAAATTATATAATAGTGACGTCATAGACTATGTGTGGATGAATGTTTTGTCAAAATCTACCTGTCTCACCCAGCAGTCGGTACAAAACATCAGATTGAAAATTCTAGCAAGCCCGATTGAGTTATGGTCTAACTTCGTATTTCTATTAACCTTCATATAGATTAGGAAGTATAAAATGCCTATCTAGAAAATAATATTTAAAAAAATTTGAATAAATAAATTTGTTTTTATTAAATTAAAAAATATCAATAGTTCGTAATGATGATAGATATTTTATAAATACATTGTAGGTTTTTTTAATATGCCACGTAAACAAAAATTCCAAGAATTGCAATGATTCAGTAATATATTATATTCTATATATCATTTGAATTTAAGCGTTTACAAATTCCCGTCAACAGAGTCAATAAAGTACACATTTTATTTTCACAAATTTTTTAATAAACATAAAAACCCCTAGTTTCTTACATAAATAACTTTAAGTAACTACTTCAAGAGTTGAAAATTTATCTAATTTGCTCGTGTATGCTTCAAATGGAGAGAAAACACATATTGTATATTTTAAAGGACTTGAATAAATAATTTGATATTATTTACTTAATTTAATCCTGAAATATCAACTCATAATTTATACTTTTGAATAATTAGAAATATTTTTTCCCCTTACGTCAAAGAAATCAAGATTTCAGTTCCTATAAATTACTTCATTCTGTTCTTTGAACCAATATACTAAACTCAATAAAGCAATATGTCATTATCTTCAGATTGATCCTTTTTAATTTGCAAACTTAAAAAAATTGTATATGGAAAGGAAACACGACATTGAAAAGGATTTTCTGCTATCATATCAGATTTCGGCCCTTTTTTCAGTTTATTTTAGGGCGAAAGGTTGCGTGATAAAATAAAGGTAATAATGTGCATTCCTAGAACCTGTCCTTATAGATATTTATGGTAATTAAAACAGCTGAAGTGACATAGTTACTAATTACATCCTTTCAGTTCTTCATAATGCAAGAACACAACTTTAACCCTTGATTGAATAATAATAAATATATCTTTTTCATGTTGGTTTATCATCACGAATGTAAATCATTTTAATAATATAGATAGCCAAAGTATATGAGGATAAAATCCTGGTTTCTTCTCAAGGAAAATAGCAAATTAATTAATATAGTTTTTCGGGTTACATTATAAAAACGACCAATCTAAGTACAAAAACCAACATTATTTTAAAACAAATATTGTTTATTGTGCAAAATTTTATACCAGTGTATATTACTGAGATAATAAAAATCATTATAAAAATTTGATCTTGTTTTTCGATCATACTCAAAAATTTAGTGTTTTTTTTTTTCAATTTTGTTAAATCATTATATCTCTAAAATGACCCGGCACTTTCTGTGACATCAGTAAAAAATTGTATCATAATTGAAGAAGACGCTATCTTAAAGAGTTCAAGTTTGATATTTTTACTATAGAAATTTAGACAAATTTCTAAGAAATCTTCATTAAACTTTATCAAATGACTTTATGAATAAAAAAAAGAGATAAAACCTGCATTGAATACTACTTGATACAAATGATAAACACTAATATTTAAACTAAATCAAAGTAATAATGTACTAAAAATGGCCAAATTAAAAAATTTTAAAAAAATCAATCGATTATGGACGAGAAAAGTAAGATAATTAGCGAAAAAAATTATTTCTATTTTAATAGTTAATTTTTATCTGCAATATAGAAATAAGATTGTATGACGATATAATAACAAATTTGTAATACCTTTTAGAGTCCGATATACAATAAAGGGATCAATTGTTGATAGGCAGTAAATTTATTTTATTTGTTGATCCCATTTTGACATGATCCAATCGTTCATTATTCTCCTTTATATGAATGAAAAATTGCAAACATCAAACATGCTGACGTTATGAGAAAACGCTCTTGTGCAACATTTTCTGTTAATTTATAAGATTTTTGCAAATAAAAGTGATCAACAAATTAAATTAAATAGTATGCAATAACTTCATCATTTCCTACTTAACAGAATAACAGCCCTAACTAGATCAAAACGTGATCATAAGAACCTACGAAATGAGGTAAATTAGATTTATTTTCCTTGAATCAAATGATACCATGTGTACTTTGTGTCATTGTACATACAACATACTATATGCCTAGTACATCAATGTAGACATATCTTTTTATAAGATAGAAATACTTTTGATCCCTGGTAACAAAGCATTTATCAAAGCAAAATCAGTCATGTAAGAAATTGCAAATGTCAATAGCACATATTTTTAGTACCATTGCTTGGTTGATGTAGTAGTTGCATATACCTTGAGCCTGCCAAAAGGATGAACAATCATCATTCATTTAATTTAGGCAAGGTTTTCCATCCAAAAAGGAAAGATAATTAATAATATATAATAAAAGTGAAATATTGGAGTGGTCTGTTATTAGAGGAAAATATTATTTTTAGTTAGAGTTGGATTCGAGTTAATCAAGGTTGTCCCTGGTTCAGGTTCATGTGTTCTATTGGTTCTGATCTCGGTTTTGGTTCAGTTTTATAGCTATCGGTTTCAGTCTTCAGTCTCGGTTATTTTTTATACAGACTCAGTTTGTTAACAGGCACTTAAAACAAGGGACGTCGCAAGAAAATTCGGGCCCAGGAAATGATATTTGATGCAAACAGGGCTGCAGCTACCTTCTAAGCAGAGTGCAGTGTGTCCCAAGATCCAACAGGGAAGGTTATTTCAGACAATGGTTTTCAAAGTGGTGTCCCTGAGGAGAGAATAGGGTGGAAGGTGCTGGAAGATGGAGAATTGAGGATTGCTTTCAGTCTACACATACATAGTACACATATTTTGTATAAAGGGGGCCTCAGTTAAAAATTTATTAGTGTAGGGAGCTTTGGCATAGTAAAGTTTGGGAAACACTTCTTTGGCTAACTACCAGATGATTTCGGGTTTTTTTTTCAGTTTCCTTCTGAAGAAAAGGTTGTGTGTTAAAATAAAGGTTACGGCGTGTATCATTTACATAAAACTATTTAGATAGAATATTAAAAGGTTATAAATATACTAAAAAATACATCAAACAAAAATAAGTACAAGAACTGAGACCGATAAGAATTATATTGCAGTCTCGGTTCGACTTAGTCGGATTTGGTTCTAGCAGTACAAGAACCGGAACTACTATACATGTCTAAAACTGAACACTCTGAAATTTTTAAAATAGTTAAATAATTCTATAATTTTTGAAGTGTTCGACGAATTAATTTATTTAACATGAAAGATGAGAGTCTTAGACACATGTCTATTCAATATGGCCGCCCATGTTCTCCACTACCAACTCCAGCCTGGACCGGAACTTGCTGCATGACTTGGCGATTAAGCTCTGGTCGAGGTTGGCTCAGGCATTCTTGAGGGCAGACTTCACCTGGTCCTTGGACTTGTATTGGACTCCCGACAGCATCCCCTTTAAACGCTCAAACACTGCAAAGTCAAGCGGCGAACAATCAGGCGAGTGAGGCGGCCAAGAATTCCGATCGAAGAAGGCTGCAGTCTCGATCTGACGGAACTCTTGGGTAAAGTTGCTAGTGTGGCAGCTGGCACCGTACTGCCGCCACCACCACCTGTCCCTGTAAGTTGCCCTGGCGCAAGGGAACACTTTGTCCTTCAAGTATTGGCAGTACGTCTCGGAGTTAAGCCTCTCGTGGTCCTCCAAGAAGATGAGATCACATTTCATTCGGACTTTTTAAAGGCAGGAATCATTTTGTCCGACCTTTGAGGCCTTGACTTAGATCTTGTGGTCGTCTCAGGAGTCCCTTTGGCTACCACGCTGTAAACGGTGGTGCGGCTGCAGTTTAGAACCTTGGCAATTTCAGTGGGAGTTCTTCCCCGTGCGGAAAGTACAAAATTGCGACGCGACGTCTCTCCATATTATAGGCTGTTGTTTCACTGTTACTATTTAGATTTTGCTGGAGTTTTGTTTATAACTAGTCAAGACCCTTGCCTCGAAGTATAAACCGGTTTCAACTCAATAAAATCACAAATATATGCATGGCGTAAAATTTAAAGGAGTGTACAGTTTTAGAGCACACACCTGTATATATATATATAGCTTGTATAACTGTTATAATTTATAGGCTATGTCGCCATTCTTTTCTTTGCAATGAATAATTACTTTAGAAATATTTTTAAATTTGGCGCCATCAGTATTATTTATTTTGAAAAGTAGTTTTTAAATTTGTATTTCGCTGGAATAATTAGATATTCTTTGATATCAAAAATAAATAACTAGATACTTGATTACTCAAAACTCATATAAATATTTCGAGCTTCCGTGTTTCGAGTTCAAACTATGTACAGTTTTTCAAACCAATATTTTGAACGATTTTGAGTAATTTACAAAAAAACATTGTTATTAGTAATGTTGAATATTTTTCGAGCTCGATTAAAAATCGAATCCAACTTTATTTTTAGACCTTTCAAGCTATTATTTTCTATGTATAATGGGGAAAAAATACTTGGATAGTAGGAACTGCATTTGAATACAATATTTGGGATCGTAAGATTTTGAAAATAATAAAAAGTTTTACTTGGAAGCTCATAGAAATGCTTTAATTACATAAATAAAAATTTTGTATTCAGAGAATGAAAAATTCTAAATACGCCACATAGGATGTATTATTTTAGAATCTCAAAATATGTGAGTTATATCAAACTACCGTGAAACTCAGTTAACATGTTTAAAATTAATTAACTAATTATTATATATTAAAAGGGATAATTTTGAATTATATCAAAAATTCTCCCTAGAAATCCAACAATATATTAGTAAAATAACACATATTTTCTAAAATTGTTCTTTTCGTGTATCCGTGTCCTACTTAAACCTGATCAATATTCTATTTATTTGACAGTATTAGGCAAAGGTAAGTTGATTGGAAAGTATATTGGCAGAATCTATGTAGATTTAACTCAAATTTTAAATTTTGTCTAAGAATTTATCACAAATCCCCAGTTATACACAGAAAAATTAATATTTGGAAAAAATTTCGAAAATTAAATTTCAAATATTAATTTTTTGGAAAAAATTTCAAAAATCTACAGTTATTCACAAAAAATTGAATTTTTGGAATTTTTTTAAATGCACAGGAGAAGTGTCCAATTCAAACCTTATTTATTCACAAACAAATTAAATTTTTTTGAAAAAAGTTTCAAAAATTTACAGTTATTCACAAATATTTGAAATTTTTTGGAATTTTTTTTTTAATCCGCAATGTCCAAGGACTACCTCATCAGGGTATGTCAGGGCTTCCTTTGCCGTCTGGAGTACGTATTGGAGCTGATGGTGGCCATCTTCTAAAATTATATAGAAAATCAAATATTAAGCCCCTTATGTTAAACAAGAAAATAAAAAATATCCCTTTAAAATCAATATGAGTATTTTCTACAACAATAATGGAACAGTCTGACACATGTTATAAAACCATTGGTTTCGAAGCAACCTTTCCTCCTACGCTATAACGATCTTTCGACGTGTCATTTTCCCTGAAAAGTAAGTACAGGTTTAAAAATACTTAAAAGTGGTCTTAAGAACAAGAAACAACATTTTAATTACATTTTTTCCCAAAAAATATAATTTTTTTGTGTTCAGCTGTGGATTTTTGAAATTTTTATTAGAAAAATTTAATATTTGAAATTTATTAATTGAATTTTTTTTTGCAATAAATTTATTTTCCATATTGCTTTCGAAAAAAATTTAATTTTTCAAATTATTTAAAGGAAAAAATCGTTTTCAAAAAAATTCCAAAAATCAAAAATATATTCATATATATATAACTATATATAATCGTATGGATACCCTTGAGTTTGAGTACCTGAACTTTTCTAAAAATACAAGTTTACCTATACAGAACCTGGGTACTTCATATTCGGGTCTATGACTCGTCCTATCTCCAATTCAAGGTATACCTCTAACCCTAATGAATGTTAGAACAACAACCTGTGTCACTGATAAAGTAATTATTATTGATTCAATGCTTCCAATGTATGTTTTTAAAAAAAAGATGAAAGATCTAAGAGTACGATTTCATATCTTTTGTTGCATCCTGTTTACAAATGAAATGGTTAAAGGAGAAAATTATTCACTTAGGTTTTATTTCATATGTAGATATTTGTTGTTGATCATCTGTTAGATAAATAGTTTCACATATTATTAGTCAGCTGAAGCACATTTTAGAAATTTGATATATTTTACACATTATTAAAACTACTAAAAGTCTTATATTTATGTACTTACACGTTGCATATTAGTGATGTGTCCTTCACTATGAGCAGGCTCTTTAATGTGAATGTGATGTGAATTTGAATGTAAGGAGCCGACTCTCCACAAATCGGTAACCGGCTCAGAGGGTCCGAAGGGTCTGTAGCCAGCCTCCAAATTTATTTTTACTATACAGAATTTTTGGTCAGGATCAAAAAATTTGAAGGAAAAATAGAAGGTAATTTTTTTTATGGATTTATATTCTAAAAAAATGGTCATTTGGGTAAATTATGCAGCAGAGGCACGTCCACATGATTTTTTTTAGGGGGGAGGAATTTTTAAAAAAATCAAAAATTAAATTTCAAATATTAAATTTTTTCCAAAATCTACAGCAATTTACAAAAACTTAAATTTTTTGGAAAAAAAGTTCAAAAATGAAATTGTAAATATTAAACTTTTTGAAAAAAAAAATGTAAATATTTTTTTATACTGGGGGGTTTACAGCCCCTCCAGTTTACCCCTTGCAGACACTTTTGTGAGGACGCCTCTGTAATCGTAATTTATCTATTAAAGCAACAAAAATAATTGAAGAGCCGCTTGTTAGCTCTTCTTAGTGAGCCGAGCTGAAATAGCCGGTTCTGTAAAAAGAGCCTGAATGTCCATCACTATTGCATATAGAGACTATTTCACTTACAAGAATTGCAACTAGGGCGCGCTCTATTCAATCAATTTGCAATTCTTCAAAGGATCTTAAATTGTAAATACTAGGAGGAAGTCGGAATTTATGTTGAAAAATTCAAATTACTCTGTCACTGTCGAATAAATATAAGAAAAATAGGCATCACTCAAATTAGGAGAAAAAGATACATCAACTAAAGGTAATTATTGACTTCCAAAATATTTATTTGGTATATTTTAACATACCTAGTAGTAAATAGTATTAAATGTGTACCATATCTAATCTAAACCAAAAATCTAATTCATCTATTAATTAATCCTGGTTTTGTATTGCAAAACTCTTCTACTTTATGTCTACTGCTAATTGCTTTCATAACAATATATTTTTTAATTTGATGAACAGTATGTCTAGACTCTATTGAAACACTTGGAAACCATTTACTTCACTATAATTCTTCTAGTACTTCTGTAGTTAGGAATCTTTCAATAAAGACAAAA
Organism: Lepeophtheirus salmonis; assembly: GCF_016086655.4. NCBI lineage: Eukaryota > Metazoa > Arthropoda > Copepoda > Siphonostomatoida > Caligidae > Lepeophtheirus > Lepeophtheirus salmonis. The sequence continues at coordinate 33,716,362 of NC_052137.2, forward strand.
TAAATTTCGACAATAATAAATTAAATTAAAATTAAATATGTATTTTTTAAATTTGTGATAAGTCATAATCTGTTTCATTAATTTCATAGACTCTTTCATTTTATAAGGTTGGATCGAAAATTATTGGCGAGTCGTTATGATTTGAAGTTTTTTTGTTTTTTTTTTATCTCTTGGACAGTGCTCTTGGAGTATCCCGTGAGCTTGGTTATATCTACTACTCCATGGTCTGCACGAACGAGTTCGGTGATAGTGGATCTTTTGGTTTGCTCCATGACTCGACTCTCAGTGTTTATTTTAATAAAAAATCGGAAGAATATTAGACAGAGAACTGCAACCTCTTAATTGAGACACTCTGATGTGAAATCTGTGCAAGGATACCAGTGTTATTATCAATTAAATTTTGTCCGGATTTATCTAGGTAAATACAGAAGTTCAATACGAGGCTTACAATCAAGTCATGCATGACACCAAGAAATCATTCCTCAACCCATTCCATTTCACCTACCAACAATTATATCAACAAGAGGGAAATGTAGAAATAAAAATATATAGAATAAAACTCATATTCAATGTAGTACATGTAAAGTATTTTGATGTATTGTTTCTGAACAAAAATGAGCAATTGTTTTGCTGATTTTCATGTTCAAAAAGAATAGAAATTTATTGATGATTATAATAGAAAATTTATTTATTTTTATTTAAATATAGAAAATGTTTATATTTTAGGAAATAATTATAAGAATGAAAAATACTTTTTTTTGTAAAATTATTTGTTGGTTTTTTTACCCTTCAGGACAATAGGGACCCCAAAAATATCCCGAAACCTAGATATAAAAATGTTTTGTTTATACTTCGAGTAAAAAATATCAAAAAGTTAGAGGAAAATACCATCAGAGACATTTTGGTCCCGCAAGGATAAATAGCTAGTAACTAAAATGGATGTTGCAATAATCCAAAATTGAAATATTATAAAATGCTAGTACGTTAAAAAAAAACAAAAGAACTGCAAATTAAAGTGGCTACTCTCTCAAATTTAAAGAATTTTTGACAGAATAGCAGTTTAACTGTCATTTGCTTAATTAAATTAGCTGCGAGCAACTATGAGATGAAGAAAAAGAGTACAACTCACTATCTAGTAATGATATAGACTGGGATTACTACGATGACGATCCTCAATTCTACTCCGAGTCCAACAAGGATTTACACATATAGCTCTACAACAAATCAACAGTGTTTGCTTTTTTAATTCAATAAATATTTCTCCGATTTTATCAATATACTATTTAAGATACATATGTAATACAAATAATTAAAAATTAAAATTTCAGTATATTAAATTAGAAATTTGCCTTAGTTAGAAACCATTCTTTTCAGTAGATTGCATTGTTTAAATCCAAACTCTATGCTCTGAAATTTGCCCTTATAAAGTATTTTATTTAAAGGTAGTGCCTGTGACGTCACGTGCATACCTTTTATACCATGTACTAACAAGGGATGGAACATCATAAATATCCAAATATAATAGTCGTCCTAAAAAAACATAAAACTAAGTAAATCATATAAGTTTTTCGAAATTGGGATATTTTGAAAACTTTTCTAGAAATCAGATCAATTATAAATAAATATTTGTTTATTTAAATATATACAAATACTTTGATATCATATTGATTAAGTCTTCAACTCCATTTGCTGAGTAATGGGAGTAACAAATAAAAACTGATTGCTTTCTGATTTTATAATTAACTTTTGAAGGATATGGTTATTCCAACCCGAATTATTCTGCATAGAAATTGCTTACACATAAAACTAATATATATGTACAACATTTATGATGATGCAGGGAGGCCACCGTCCTCTAATACATGTTTTAAATAATTGAGCATTTGAGGTTTCTCGGTGTTTAAAGGATAACTCAAATTCGTCCAAACTTTTTCAACGGTCTTTATCTATTTATTCCTCCTTGAGATCCGATGGAAAATTATATTAATTTAATATGTCCTCAATTTTTCATAACCTGGATGACCTGATTTACATCCCAGATCAATCCAACGATCTGAAATTATCCCAAAATGAAAATCTAAAATTTAATATATTTTAATGCTCTTAAAAATAAATTATTATTCGATTTTTTTTTATTCAAGGGAGTATGTATTTTAAGTTATAGAAAAGAAGAAGAGAATGTTAAGACGACTAATGTAAAGCACACAAAAAAAAAAATTCTGCGTCTTCCTATACTCGTTTAGTGTCATCCATGATTTCGATTTATTTCGCATCTGGATAAACTATTCACTTTTTAAATCATGCAACGTCTTTATTATAATTCTCGTCAATCCCGTAGTCCTTTCCTTGCCCTGCGAAGACAGTCTGCATATGGGAATGCACAAAGTCTACGAATTTCTTCAATTCATTGAAGTACTCCACCGTCACTTGTGTCGCTTGGCTTAGGACTTCATCTGTGTAAATTTTCTTCACACTATCGAAAAAATTCTGAGACACAACTGAATATTGAGTTGTAATTAAAGATGAGAATTAATGGGGATGAAAGTGCATTCTCACTTCTAGATAAAAAATGTGAATTGCGTTACTAGTAAAGGATTTATTGAGCAAGATTTCATGCAAGGTTTTTCAATGTCAATATCAGGAACTTTGTAAGGTCAAGAAATGATGAAATTTGTTCCAGTCTGAAGCGGAAAAAAGAATCAACATCAAATCAACGAAGAAGAGCTGCTAATTTATCCTACCATTTTGATTAAGATTAATATTCGTTATTCATTTTTTTTATCATTGATAAAGCAGAATTATACCTTACGTTGTATTAAAAGGCCTCAATTTAAGGGAATATATAAAAAAATACTGCTCAAATATATCATATTTGGTTATACATAAATTTTTGATGATATCTCAGCACTATTGACTTTATTAATGTTTTTCGTTTTTGGCACTACACTTGAATAGGTAAAAAATTGGTGGCTATCCCAATATATAGCCACCCTTGGTTATAACATTAACACTACGAAAAAATGGCGTAAAATTTCGATGATAATTTGGTAATAACTTCCTTAACATTGAAGCTAGATACATGATTTTGTTATTAAAATGTCTTTTTTACCCTTATCTATGAATTAAAACAGGTTTAAAAGGAAAATATTGAGTTGTCAAGTTCAAATACGAGTGAAAAAATGAGCCCCGCTCATTTTTTATTGAGCGGGAGCGCACTCATTGCTTTAAAAAACAAGCAAGAGCGCGCTCACAAAATTAGTAGCGGAGCGGGAGCGTTTTCAGGATTTTTTTGCGGACTAATGCTCTGCTGATTTTAAAAGAAAGTTGATTGGCGTCATCTAGGACCAACACAACAATATCTTGCCTGTAAAAACAAGCTTCTTCATCAAAAGTGACGTTTTACAAATTTTGTGAATAAATCCCAGTAATACCAGAAACCTACATAATATAGAGGACATTTATTTAGGTGGTAGAGCTTCAGCTTAAATAATGAAAACACTAACTTATGAGTCTACTTAATGCAAATTCAAGCAATATTGCTCAAAAGTACTAATAGAACTGCGATTAATGTTGGATCGGTTAAACAACTAAAAAGACTGCTGTCCTATCAGTATTGTACAAATTAAATTTTGTCAGTCCTAGGAATGGTCCTAATCGGTCTTATATGGAAACTACAAGAGCTGAAAGGACGCAGTTACTACTAACTACGTCATTTGAGTCGCTGAAGTTTCATCATCATAAATAATTCATAACCACTTTTAAAGAGACAAAATACCTGAAGTTATAAGTAGGAGGTGAGTGACTAAAACGTATTATTACACGTTGTAGCTGTCGTTTATTATCTTCTTCGTTCCTAGAATTCTCCATCCTAGCCAGGAGTGAAAAAAATAAAAAGATAGCTGGAACCGTGGGACTGAAAGGCTGATGTATCGGTCCTTAGGACCCTACAATGGTAAAAAAGATCGGACCTATAAAAAAAAGGCTGAATTAGGGAGGGGAAAGACGTAATACTAAATCAGCCATAGGACCAATATCCAACACTACTTACGACACAAAAAATGAAGAAATTTTCATTAAATGAAAACAAAAAACAATATAAATTGCAGACTTGGGATCCAAAAAAAGGAAGCAACATTTGGCAATTACCCTCAACTATAACAAGGGTTGCCAACTCTATGAAAAATAAATAAGGGGCACTTCATTGACAGGGTTAGGATGGGTGTTTTTTTTTTCTTTTGCTAAATACTGTTTTTCAGGGACGCGTTGTCAACATCCAGACCTGTCCTGCCTACATAAAACTGAAGAAATTAATATCAAAGAATAGATAGAAAGTAGGACATCCATCCTGAAATAATGCATCAATAAAACATCTGTAGAAAAAATCTAACGATATTTGCGCCTCAAATTCATTTCCCTGTTGCATTTTACTCACCATTTTTTAAAATTCACAGAATTATGGGACAAAGTGCGTCCTGTTTCATTTTATTTTTTTAATAAATACACCTGATGATTCCATTTTTCAATGAACGGTTGGCAACCCTATCTATGACATCATTGGGAGTGAAGTTCCCCACCCTTCTTAAAAGAGAACTAACGAACCTGAGGACAAATGGAGGTACTTTCCTCTGTCAGTAAATTAACTGAGAATAAAAACAGACTGTATTTATAAGTATTGGTATTCGCTTGAAAACATCATGGATGTTTAAAACAAACAGAAAATACAGATTGTTATCTTTTTTATGCTAAACTTGGCTATTCTACCTCATTCATCGGCTTGTGTCGAAATAATTTTTAATCTAGAAAATCAAGTCAAAATTAAATTAACAAATAGATTAAAAGTTTAAATGCTTAAAGACTATATATTTGCTAAACAATATATCATGGAAAAGAAAATTGGCATTCTCTTAAAGCCTTAATAACGAAACTTGAACAGGGGAATGTTCATCAACAATATAGGTTTAAAGCATACAATAAATGATTATCTACACTTATCATCAAATAGTATTGTAGGCGTTGATGAAGAAGAATAATATATAATTGATTAAACGTGAGTGTCAAATTGTATTCATATTACCGGGGCGTGCAAAATTATTTACCAATGATGTAAATATACTTTTTAAGAGGTTTTGTCGCAACCAATATGATTGTTTCTTATTTTTACTGTTAAAATAAACAAAAATCCTTCCTGTGAGAGCGTAACAACTTCCACACGTGAGACCATGTCCAATCAGGAAACAAAGAGGATCGAAATTGCAGCCCTCCTCCGAGCAGGAGTGCCTCATAACAACATTAAGGAACAGGTTGGGGCCTCGTTGAAGACAATTTACAACGTTTCCAAGCGCTTGGAGGCTGGGGGGGGGATCTCAAGCATTCCCCTGGGGCTGGCAGGATGCCCACTGTCTCAACAAGGCAAGTAAAGGCAGTGTTCAAGAGGACTCCCAACAGGTCCATTGCCGACATGGCCAGAAAGATGGGAACGTCGAGATCAACTGTTTCAAGGGCATTGAAAAGGGCTGGAGGAAAGTCCCTGAGGCGTACTGAACGCCCTCTGCTAACTGAACGTCAGCGAGAAGTCAGACTTGAGCGTGCCAGAAAATCTTGAATGATATCAAGAGCTCATCTGGACGCATTATCATTTTTTCAGATGAGAAAACTTTTACGGTCGATCCTGTTTTCAACAGGCAAAATGACCATGTTGTGAGCTTTGGAGATGTGCAAGATAAGCAACGCTATGTGGCAACAACAAAGCACCCTGCTTCGGTGATGATGTTGGGTCTCGTGGCCTCCAACGGGAAGGCCATGAAGCCAAGGTCCTTCTGTGGATCAAATCCATAGTCGGCAACTCTCCTTAGGTTTTTCAACAAGATGGAGCACCCGCCCACGCTTCCAAGAAAGCTCAGGAGTGGCTCAAGGACAACATGAACTTTTGGCCCAAGGACTACTGGCCCCCTCAGATCCCAGATCTGAACCCACTAGACTTCTCTATCTAGGCGCACGTGGAGAACAAGGCCTGCAAAAAACAACACAAGAACATAAATGCCTTAAAGGCTGCTGTCAACAACGCCTCGGCCTCCATGGACGCCGATTACATCCAGCAAGTATGTGGCAGCTTCAGACGTCGCCTGACCAGTGTCATTGAGTCAAATGGTGGCTACATTGATTAAATTTGATCCCAAACTATTTTATTATTCTAAAAATGTATGAATAATTGTTTCTCAAGTCATTCGAAATGTCATTATTGTCCGCGATATGTTCTGAAAAAAATCGGTAAATAATTCTGCACGGCCCGGTATATTCCGTAAACTATAATTAGTTTCTTGAGATTTCAGTGTTGATTCTTAGGATTTTTAGTGTGGAATCTAAGAATCCTCTACAATAGTAAGCTTGTACCCGTTCACCCTATTTTCCGCCCTATCGTTCATTTTGTAAAAACCTTCCGTTCGCTGTTCATTCGTTTCATTTTTTCCCCGTTCATTTTTGAATTTTTATTTATTTATTTAATATTAATCTAGTATTTAAAATCCAACCTAAAAAAATACTCATTAATCTGTAAAGCCCTTTTTGTTTCGTAATACATAAAAATGAGCCTCAAGGGCGTAGCTTACTAAAAGAAGCAGGCAATCCCAGGTCTCCTAAAATGATACTCATAATTTTAATAAAATGGTGTCCAATTTCTTCAAATTGATTTTGCTTTTTAATAGCCTAAAAATAGAGGCAGTACTTTTATTCAAGACAACCTCCAATTTATTTTCAACACCCTCCCTCCTTTAAAAAATAGCTGAACTGGCATATTTTTTTCTGAGTTACCTTATTCACTGGAAAGTTTGATCCGTGGTATAGACTATATAAATCCTAAGTGTGCTATTCATTCAGGGGTGCCATAATGCGTCTGAAGAAAAAAAAGTGACCCCGAACCTAACCCAACTTTCGGGCCGGGCTCAATTTTTCCAACATTATGGTTGGGCCAAGCTGCACCCATAAAACTAGAGCTTGGGTGGTCTTTAATTGTGGGGTCCACTCGGATTTCATTTTTTTAATTTTCAGACTGCATTTTTTGGAGAGGCCTCTGATTGTTTTTAACTGTTTTGCTGATTTTTTCAAAAGGTTGTAAATTCTTCCTGTGAATTCATCTCTAATATACCCACAGTGGCCTTTGTTTGTCCATAGTGTTAACCTCTCCAGACAAGTGGGTTATGTTAGAGAAATTAATGCAAACTTTGGGGTGGAGGGGAGGAGGTGCTTGCCGTGTGAGAGGATAAAATTAGTCCCAAATCATTTGTCCATAATTTCGGCTACAACCTGACCTGAATGCACTACTCCGACCAGTTAATGACTGGATTTCTTAGTATAAAAACTATAAGTGTATATCAACGATATACACTAACATATATTTGTGCAGTTGTAATATTTTTATTTTTTAAAACTTGTCTACAGTTTTCTTTTTGTACATAGTTCAATTTTATATTTTCCATTGGCTATGGAGGTTACATTATTTAATTACTTTTTATATTATTAGAGGTATTTATATTTTCTCAGAATATAATAAATGTCTAAGGCAATTAATATATTAAGCTTTGTATAACAGTATAATATTGAATATACATATTATTGGCTAATATTTTGCATAGGGCGCCAAATTGATTCGGATTGGCCCTGTTCGATTGCATGGTTGATCACAATACCATATAAATGAAATTTAAATACAAGAAGCAAGAGTAAGGAGAAGCGTCTAACGTCGTCATCCATTCACCTTTTTTTGATTTGTCAAATGTCTTTGCCAGAGGCCCTCAAATAAGTAACTAAGGATAACTAAATGTTCATGAAACGTACATCAATTTCCACCCAATATTAGCACCTTCAATCTTTACTACTGCACAATACGAAAGTACTTTGTCTAAATTTTTAACCTCACCTTTTTTCAATAATTCTCATTTATTGTCTGGAGAGCGTGGGAAAATATGTGTATACTCGAATTTCCTACACCCAAATCTGTGATCTAATAAAATATAATATTTCCATGAAACATCACAACTTTCTTAAACATCAAGAGAATTAAATGAAATTTTCTTGAATAACAGAATACAGTATTGTGCAAAAGATGATATTTTTAAATGCCTGCAATTGAATTGTATAATATGAAATTCGAGTATATAAATATCTTCCCACGCTCTCCAGACAATTAATGATAGATATTGATAAAAAAGGAGAGGTTAAAAATTAAGACAATGTACTTTCATATTGTTCACTAATAAAGATTGCAGGTGCTAATGTTGGGTTAAAATTTATGTACTTCGCAAGGACAAATTGGATAAAAGTTCACAAGATATTAAATAAATAAATCTATTAACGTCCATTTAAAAAAAAAAATAGACTAATTAAACTATATTTTGGCCACCCTCAAAGATAATGCTTATAATTATACCCATAATCAAGATAAAAATATTTAGTAATCTTCGGACAAAATAGTCAAAAAGCTACCACTTCTGAACAATAAAAAAATGAACGTCAAAATGAACGCCGTTCATCGTTCATATTGTAATTTTTTCGATCGTTGTTCATTCGATCAAAAAATGAACGGAAAGGGTGAACACCGTTCGTTTTTCCGTTCAATGTGTGAGCCTTACAGTCTACAATTCTGAATGGAATCCCTGATTAATCTAGATATTACCTATTTTGTCTCTGTTTCAAATACATTACTTAGGGGAAAGGGGATACTTGTTAAGGAGGAGACATGTAACATTGCCAATAACTTTAAAATGTAAAGTTATCTAACTACCCTGTTCTCATAAAATTGAATGTCTTCCATTGTTTATTAAATCGACATATAACCCGGGTTGTGTGTAATGCTAACAGTTATAGAGAACTTCGACATTGAAATTTTTGACACAAAAAGTAAACATTTTAGATAAGTGTTTGTTGAAATATATTTCTATTATAAAACATGAGATTTTACTTTGATTTTATTAAATGTCATGGTCTAGTATGTTGTTCAATTAATTAACATGTTTGTAATATATTATTTGTTTCAATATTCAGTTCACATCATTTATTCTGATTCCAAGACAATGAAGGAGACTTGTTACATCCCACTTTTATTATATATACACGTACTATATATATATAAATATATTAGGTTTAATTATGTTCTTTTTTTTTTTTTTTTTTTGTTATTTCATGATATACTTTAATTATCAATTACAGTAAATAGTAAAAAAATATTTTTTAATTTCATTATTAACTATGCTTTATTTCTGTAAATATTTTATTTGTTTATCTTATATATGTAATTATAAGTATTATTTTATGCTGACAAACTGTAATAAAAAGTAAAATAAATGCTTGAATATAACAAATGACAGTTTTTACATGTCTAATCCTACCTTGTACCATAAATATTAAATAATTCTCATCTTACCCTGTATAATGTCTCCTCCTGGTGTATCAAGTATCCTACTTTTGGTTAATTTCAAAAACACCAATAAATGGCTATTAATTATTGCACTACATCAAAAATACTAAGGAATTATTTGTTTTAGGTAACTATGTCATGTAGCCCGGCTGTTGAATTATCTTTTAAATTGTGAAAACTTATGACAATTTAAAAAAAAATGATTTTTTGTAAAATGTATCTTAACTCTCTCCAAAGGGAAATTTCAATAGTATACAATTGTTAAAATTCTTGGGGATCATTCCATCATCGTTCCAAGAGAAAACAACAATTAATCCTAATTATAGTAATTAACCTTACCTATTTTGATAAAAAAATCAAAGGAACATTATGAAAAATAATGACGTGTAAACCTCACTTATTTATTTATATATTAAGGCAAACTATCCTTGAGGCAAAATGGCTTGAAGGTGATAGTACCTAGCGTCATTTCTTAATTGGCTAATATTAAAAGTAACCTTACAACATAAGAATAACTCATAGATACTAATACTTGTATCCATATTGATATATGATATGAGCAAATTTGAATTTGCAGGAGGCCGGCGATATTGTTTACAGAGGGCGCTACAAAACATATCATAAATAGGGTTTAAAAAATGTATTCGAATTGTTATGTGTAATCAATCCAATATATGATGTTAATTTTGAATCGAATAACAATCACAATTGCATATGTCAGTGCAATTATGCAAATATTCAACTCTATTTGACTCCTTTGGAATGGATTATTAAGTTGATTTGATATCCGCCAGATGTCTTTTCGTTCATCTTTCCTTCTCTCCCTCTCTCTTTCTCTTAATGTGTCTGTGTTTCTCCTTGGGTATGAATGTTCTTTCAGCGCCTGTTTGTGTGTTTGCCTGTGTGTACCTGTGCCTATTATCAAGGAAGGGTAAGCTGCTCCTGCAAGCTGTTTTTCTATCTCTTGACTTATTTTATTACCTCCCACTTCTTCTAACTTTATTCTTATTAACTCCGGTCAATTTCATTGATTCGTAGAGGGAATGCAATAAACAATACATTGTTTCAAGTTCCTGAGTGTCTCCCGATCGAATTGAAGTGCAAAGATGACAGGGGTTCTTCCTCCTTGCATAGTAGACATCGGTACCGGGTAAGTTTAACTCACTCCTCACTTTGACACCCTTCCAATTTATGTTGTATTCATTTTTTTTCCTTTCCTTATCATAGATACTCCAAAATAGGCTTTGCGGGAAATAAGGAACCACAATTCGTTTTTCCATCAGCCATAGCCGTTAAAGAAACGGCCAAAGTGGGCGATGAGGCCACTAGAAGATTAGCCACTGGCGTAGAAGATTTGGATTTCTATATCGGGGATGAAGCCTTGAACGCTACGGGCTACGCTGTTAAAGTGAGTCGACCTTCCCAAACTCTTGCCATTCTCTCAAATGGAGTTCTATTGGCCGTCCATTTATGCTTCTAATACTTTCCCCCTGGCTATTGCTAATCCAGACTGTCTCTCCATGTACTAATAATATAATATATCTTGAATTGATGCTTAATGCTCATTAGGTGGTGTATAATTCATACTCATATTTCATATGATACATCCCTTGTTTAAAGACGGCATTTTTATGAGTCATTTTTCTTAAATTTATATCGTGAGGTAAGAGCCAAATCGTTGTAATTCAAATATTTACTTAACTGAATGAAGATTAGAAACTCTATTCTTTAATTATAAATAATGACTTTTTTTGCAAATTTTGTTCATAAAATGTATTTGAGAAATTCATTACATCAGTCTGAATTTCTTTGCTTTTAAGTATTCAGATTAAATATTAGACTTCTAGGATTATATATATGCAATAACACGTATATTTAAAAAAAAAAAATTTACGACAATTTGGTCCTGAATCCTGGATATTCAATAATATATCATAGTAAAATAAGACCCAAACACATTGTCTTTAGATATTTTTTAAATATCTAACTAGAAATTTTAACAAAAATTGGTCTACCTTACATTTTTTTGTCTTATAAATTTTAATCTTAACAATTATTTTTTTTGACAAAAAATAATTAAATATAAAGCCACGGATATCATTAAATATATTTATTTTCAAAGAATTACCAAGCAAAAATGATACAAAATACAAATTATGCACAAAGAACTGTATATATAAAGTATATATAAGAAGGATCTATGACGCAAGTGGGGAAAAAATGAAAAAAAATTAGTCGAACGACTTTCATTTATCTAGAATTCGATGCCTTGTAGTACAATCATTGTCAAACTATGGGTGTTTTCTATTGAAAATTGTGCCTTCATGTTTGCATCTCTTATGAAGGCAACTAATAATTAATTAATTTTATGTTATTATAGTACCCTGTTCGTCATGGTGTGGTAGAGGATTGGGATCTGATGGAAAAATTCATGGAACAATGTATTTTTAAGTACCTTCGTGCTGAGCCAGAGGATCATCACTTTTTGCTCACGGAACCTCCTTTAAATACACCGGAGAATAGAGAATACACTGCCGAAATCATGTTTGAATCTTTTAATATTCCCGGACTTTATATTGCTGTTCAAGCAGTTTTGGCCCTTAGTTCTTCATTTAGTTCCAAACCAAGTAGTACAACAGGTCTTGTTATTGACTCTGGTGATGGTGTGACTCATATTATTCCTGTTGCGGATGGTTATGTGATCGGATCATGTATTAAGCACATTCCTATAGCTGGAAGAAGTATCACGAATTTCATTCAAACTCTTTTAAGGGAACGAGAAATTGGTATTCCTCCTGAACAATCTCTTGAAACGGCAAAGGCAATAAAAGAGAGGTAATTAATAAATACTCTTAACTATTTATTTGAAAATATATTTATCGTTTGTGTTCGGCAGGTATTGTTATGTTTGTTCTGATATTGCTAAAGAATTCAACAAATATGATACGAACTTGGAGAAGTTTATAAAGACTTACAAGGGTATCAATTCTGTGACTAAAAAACCATTTCACGTTGATGTTGGTTATGAAAGATTTCTTGGACCTGAAATATTCTTCCACCCAGAGGTACATTTTATTTATGACTAGTTACTAGTAAATTTGTAAATAAATCAATTTTCACGTACAGTTTGCGAATCCCGACTTCATGATGCCAATTTCCGAAGCTGTTGATTCATGCATTCAAAACTGTCCTATTGATGTTCGCCGTTGTCTGTACGGAAATATTATACTATCCGGTGGGTCTACCATGTTCAAAGATTTTGGTCGAAGACTTGAAAGGGATTTAAGAAAATCCGTTGATGCTAGACTTAAATACACGGAACAATTCAGCAGTGTAAATGTAAGGAAATATTATATATATAACTAGTTTATTTAATTCAAAATATTTTCATTTTGTATTCTACTTTCAGCCAACTCCTATTAATGTAAAAGTTTTATCACATCATATGCAAAGGTACGCAGTTTGGTTTGGAGGGAGCATGCTCGCTACCTTGGTAAGTTTTAATTTCTTATTTTGTATTCATATGCCGTTACAAAATTCCCTCTTGATATCTTTCAGCCTGAATTTTTCGAAGTGTGCCACACTAAGGCGCAGTACGATGAATATGGACCATCTATATGTAGGCATAATCCCACATTTGGTACAATGACTTAGTGATCCTATATATATCTATATTTATAACTTATTTCACCCACTTCGACATTGTATTAGAAGGATCTTAAATATCAATCAATCTATCAGTTCTGCATAGGTTTATGCGAGATCTACTTATTAAATTTAAGTCATATAATGGATTATTTATTTTATCAAGAGGCACTAACTCAAATTGGGCATACCTTTGATTTAAATACTGTTTACATTATTTCGAAATAAATTTGAATGCCTATTACTTAATCTATGCTTGTATTTTCACAGCAAATTAAGGCAACGCTCTGATCATCATACTTTTACTCTTCTTCTATTTAATAATATTAATTTAAAACTTTCCACTTAGCATTGCCTTCAGGCATGTTATAGTTGAACTTAATTCAAATCCCCGGTGTGTTGCTCTTATTTTGAAATTTGCTTCTTGAGTAACTTCATAGGCCTATATATATTTTTAACCAACTAACCTGATCTACTCTGGTTTAAATGTCACTCAGGATCTAGGATTCGAGAATATCAACGTTTTTTATTTCCTAATTATGCATTTAGTAATATTGTTTAAATATAAATGATATATAGTTCAAAATTGCTCAAATCCTTATTATAAAGCTTTAGATTTTTATGTTATTTCTTCTTGCTATTTTATATTGAAATTAAAAAATAAAACTGTGATTAACATCTCACACAAAATGGAACGCAAGTTAACAATCTGTCATTTTGGGGGTAAACGTGTTTTGTACCCTTGATTTTTTATTCACAGACAAATCTAAAAAAATTAACAGTTAGCCCATTCCGAAATAAAGAAGTAGGTCATTCTTAATTATATTATTATAAATTTAAAAATATACATATTAGTATTTGGCCACGTGTCTTAAGAGTATTTATAAAATATATTGACTTATACCATCAAATTTGAATAAACAAATAAAAAAAAAAATAATAATAATGGATAGACTTAAAAAAGAATTAAGACTTGACAGAATCCAGACAGCGCAGTTAGATCTCTTGAGTGGAATGATCCATCAGCTTTTGGACGATTGAGTCAGACATACTGCAATAGATAATAATTTTAGTTCTCGTACAAATGGTTGTTTCATTAGAGCAAATACTTTTTCATCATGTGGCGAAATATATATGATGGGATCACTGTAACACTCAGTGTTGGACTTCCCTCGTCAATAATTTTTCGGATTTCTTTGTCTTTCATTCCAACAACATTTTGGCCATCCACCTAGCATGAAATATAAACTTGTACGCATGCAAAATAAAAAAAATAAAGACATGTTTACTTCAAGTAAGTTATGCTCAATTAAAAGTCCATTTCTCGCTGCAGAAGAGTTTACAACAATAGAATTAATCTTTCCGTCTTTGAACTGGAAGCCCAAATGACCAGTAGAATCCTTGTGCAGAGTTAAACAACGTTCGAAGGGTCTAACAAAAATATGATAATGTTATTATTATTTGGTCATAATACCCTTTATTAGGAAAACTATGAGCACCTATCTCTCACAGCGAGCACAATATTGTTGACCCCAGCTTTTTTGAAGATGTCGTGAACTTTTTCGGCAGAGTATCCAGCAACATTATCTCCATTGATTTGAAGAATTTGATCACCAAAGCGAATTCCACCAAGCGCAGCAGGACTAGATTTAGTGACAAGACAAACAAAGATCCCTTTATCAATGGATTTTACCCTCAGTCCAACCTTTCCACTCCCGTCCTTGCATAATATTATCTAAAGAATAGAAAAATGGTTTTGTTATTATATGAATATGATAAAAGAACACTTTTATTAAAGAGAAAAAAAAGGAATTGCTTCGCTAAGACATATATATATATTTGTCATATGAAAAATAACTGGAAGGCTGTCAATAAAAAGAGGATTATATTTAAATTGTCGTAATTTATCATTTAAATAGCAAAACATACCAAACGCATGATCATCACCTTTGACATAATTTAAAATTTTGGTATCATCTTTGAAGATTTAAAAATGTAAGAAATAATATAGCTATGTATCTTTCGACAGTTTATATTTATAACGTCTTTATTAATATATATATTTTGTACAAACTGCAAAAAAAAAAAAAAAAAAATGCGATAAATAATTGAAAATGAAGGATTTTTTATATTTGGGATGAGAATCATGCAATTTTTGAATATATTATGGATGATTCCTATTTTAATGGTTTAATTTTTTACTATTTCAATAGAAATCTCTACAATATAAGCATTTCTGGGGCCCATTATAAAGCTAAAATACCAGGTTCATAAATGCATTATAACCATGTAATTTGAATAGATCAAAATGAAATTATAGTATCAATAATTATTAGTTGGTATTAGAATAACCAATGGTTTAATTAAATAATGCATTTTAAGACTAATAAATTGTAACTTGTACAAGTTACTACTCGTACAAGACCTATGGAAGTGGGGAATAAAAATGAATGGCTTCTTTTTTTAAATCTTGTGCACAAACGACTCATCTGGTTAAGAAGTTTGTTTTGTAAAAATTGATCTCCGTTTAAAGAGCTTTTATTTAGTGTATTATCATCTCACTACGACAAAAAATGAACGAGAAACAGGCTAAACGCCAAAGAGTACACGATCTCCTTGATTCCCAATTAAGCCAAAATGACATTACTCAGGTGATTGCGTCAGTATCAAGACAGTCCATCGTATCCAACAAGCTAGAAACACCGGTTTGGGTACGGAGAGGTCTCCAGGATGTCGTGTTTACAACAAGAAGAGAGATGAGGCCTTTATCAACATCATAAAATCCAAGGTAGACGCCGACCCAGCGACCAGTATGAAGAGGCTAGCCAAAGACCTCAGGGGTTACCACAAGACCATCAGGGTGGCTATCAATGAAGATTTGGGCCTCAATTCCTATGTCCGAAGACCAAAGCACTTCCTCAGTAAAAAGTTAAAGCAGAAGATATTCGATGAGTGAAAGAAAATATCTCCAGTTCCCCAGGCCTCAACGCCCTTTTTGGTGGCGTTCCAGCGAGAGGAAGACCTATGAAACCCCTCACTCCAATGTGGACTCCCTCAAAGCTATCATCGACAAGGAGTGGACAGACTACCCTGAACAGAATATTAAGAAGGCATGCACCAGCTTTAAGGCCAGAATCGAGGACGTCATTTAGACCAGTGGATGTTATATTCAATGATAAAGCTTCTGTACCATACCTCTCAGTATCTAAAAAAAAAAAAAGTATTTTAAAAAATCCGAAAAAAGAAAAAAATTTCACAAATTGAATTCAATATTTCCCTGAGCGATAAATTTTATCTCCCCCACTCTACCTATTATAGAGGTAGGTATCCCTAACAATGAAATAATAACTTTTTAATACAATTAAGCGAATTGCAGAATAATTGCAGTAAAATCTATTTTACAAAAAAAAAACGAAAAAACATTGGAATTACGTATGACATTTTAATATACTTTTTTACATAAATATTTTTCACTTTTCTTCCTAATAAAATGTTTCACTCATTGTAAGTGATTTTTTGGGAAAAAATAAAATAATAAAAAAAGTTAGAAAATTTCCAGAAATTTGTGGTTGTGCATATCTTTTATCCTTTCATTACAGTTTTCATCAATGTTGTTTTTATGAATGGTTTATGTCAATGGGGTAAAGTCCTTCAATTAAATTTTGATAAAGTAATGAAAAAAGATGAAATAAAAAGTTTTTCAATGCCTTTATCGCATCACGACCCTTTACAATTACAGGAAAGGAATAAAATGATATCTATGTGCATAAATACATCAGGGAATTGATGTCTACATACATGCGTGTATTTGTACGGAGTGTTACATGGAAATTAGGAATTTCCTGTTAACTCTTAGAGCTAAAGATTGTGCGAACCATTTTTTATTAAAAATCTGTAAGGGAAAGCTCAAAGGCACACGCTACAAATGGGGGTAACAACTAAGATATAACATCAACGACATAACAGAAGTTCAAAAGGGTATTTGTCATATTTTGAATGAAAAAAAAAAGTATCAAATTAAAGTAGTTCAATATATACCTATATAAAAAAATCAGGTCTGTGAAATTCGGAAAACCAGTGTTTTATGAAATTATTTAATTCCAATATCAAGACTATCTCAGGCCTATTTTTTGAGGTAAGTTATACATTCGACTATTTGAATCTAGTGAATGTGTTTTTTTCCCATAAAAATATGACAAATGGCTTTTTCAACTAATTTCATGACATTGAAGTAATTTCTCAGTTCTTCTACCACATTTGTAGTTGGAGTGCTTGAGCCTTCGCTTACAGGTTTATAGTATTATACGAGTGAAACAAATTCAAAGCTTGAAATTGTGTCCGAAACTACCCAGCTGATGTTTGTTTCGGATCAAGATTTCTACACTTATATGTGTGGAAATAGCTCCCATAGAGATTTTTTAACCAGTTCAACGTGTCCGGGAACATAGTCTACCTTGTCAAGCAGCGGCTTGCCAGCAGTGAGAATGATGAAGCCCTCAGACGCAAAACTGGCAGTGGGGGTTAGGAAAAAGTTGACACCATGCCCCACTCGAACATCGCCGCCCTGAAGGATTCCGTCAATGAGAACTGGGAGGTAGTGTTGTGTCGGTCCTTGGGACCGAATTTTTGATTTTTTCCTAAAAATATCGATGGTTTATTAAACCAAATAAGATATATGATATATCTACTAAGAGCATTGCACATATCTTGCAAAAAATATCCATGTTGTCATTATAATTCAGTTATATTTTGACTTAACACTTAGTCTATTATACTAAGGAATAATTTAAAAAAAGGAAAACATAATCAATGACGTCACGATGGATCAATTTTACCTCCTTTACCACGGCGTTACCTCGCTAACGCAAAAATATGGCGTGCATTTTGTTGTCAGCTGTCGATGTTTTTGCTTATTTTCTCATAATCAGTGTTCTGACCATTATTTGGTTGAATTATAATTAGCTTCTTTTAAATTGTGTACCATTTTCAACAATCGTTAAACAATAGTTCTGTAGTTGGACGCAATTAGCTAACTACCAATTGATTCTGATCCTTTTTTCTGTTTCTTTTCTTTCGGATGAAATGTTGCCATTTAAAATAAAGGTAAGGACGTGTTAAGGACCGAAAGTAGACTGGACTAGATGGAAACGTGGTCCTAAATAAGAACCAACTCAACACTCCTGGGAGGGCATGATCAAGGAGACTATCCACAACGGATGTGCAGCCTTTAGACGCCGCCTGAAGGTCATTATCGCCGCCATGGATAATTTAAAAAAATTTAAAAAAAGAAAGATGTAACTCTTTGTGACGCACAAAACCATTGGAGACATTTGCCAACCACTTTCGCAGAATTGGTATAGTGATTAAAATAAAAAAGGCCTGTCTTCCCCAAAATAATGAAAAGGTCCCAATTGAAGGTTTTTTGTTTTTTTTAAAGAAAGGTTTTTATTGGTTTATTCTTTCATGGGTTTATATTATTCACAACATCATGAAATAGTTAAAAAATTAAGAGGGGACGCGAAAATAAATATCATAAATAAACATTATAGCATAGAATTATATCCCTCAATTATAGCCCACCATTCCCCATTTGTACTCCTTTGAAACATATAACATTGAAAAACAATTTTCACACACGACTGCTCAAAATAGGTTAAGGTTATAAACATTGAATAAAAACAAAAAATGTTATTCGTTCAAATTGTATCCCTTTCAAAAATTTAGCTCTAAAATTTTCAATAAAGTTTCGTCTTTAAAAAAAAAATTATAAACGTTCTGTCAAATGCCTAAAAGCAATGCCACCCCTCCCCCAACAAAAGAAACACCTGCGGACTCCCCTGATGATATCAACATTATATAATTAGTCTGAGGTTGAGTAGTTTGTGCAAGGAGAAGACGAAAGCAAAATATATGGTGCACCTGAATTAAGACCCTTGTTAATATCAGCTGCCTGTTATATGATATTTTTTTTTGGGGGGAGGGGGGAGAAAATGAATTATTGGTATAAAGAGAAAAATCCTCTTCAAAAATAGCGTTAGTCTAGGGAAAATATTATAATTATATTTAAATTGATATATATTTAATTTAAATTGCATTTAAAAAAAAAGACAATTTATAAGAAATATAGGCCAGAATTAGTGCTGGATCGGTCTTAGGACTGATTTCCTTATCAATCTTCTTTTTTTTTTATCGATCAGTTTTTTTAACATTCAACGGTCTTAAGGACTGATACATTGGTCTTTCAGTCCTACCGTCATAGCTATCTTTTTATTTTCTTCACTCCTAGCTAGGATTGAATAATTTAAGTACCTAAAAAATAATGAATGATAGTTAGAACGTACAATAATACCTTCTAGACACGCAATTCTTATTTTTAACTTGAGGTATCTTGTGCCTCTGAAAGAGGTTATGAATTATGATGAAACTTCCGCAACTTAAATGGCGTAGTTAGTAATCATCACGACATTTCAGTTATTGAAGTTTCTATAAAAGACTGACAAATATTATTAGGACGGGACTGATGTCTTATTAGTTTTTCTAGACCGATCCAACACTAGGGAGAATGCTTACATCCAAGAAAAAAGTGAACACCAGGGCTACCTATTAAATCATGAAGAAAAGAGAAAAAAGAGCACACGCAATAACCGTTTTTCCTTTTTTATTTTTAAAGGTAGTTTTTCCATGACAAACTGCTCAACTCTAATAATTATCTTGGAAATGTATTCCGGTATCCGTGCGCTCTGCCTATTTGTACTAGAAATGTATGCTACGGAAATTATAATTGAAAAGTGTTTAATTCCCATGCAACACCCGGTGCATACATAAAAACATGTCTTGTTTGCATTGTAACATGTATTATTTGGCGCATTCCTAGAATTAATTAAGATATTATGTTAGAAGAAATAATGGTACGGAGCCTTTTGCCAACAATTATAAAGAGGGAATGGCGCGAAGGAACGCATGCTTTATTAAGAATAAAGGAATAAACATGTATAAATAATGTGTTCGTAAACAAATATGTAGAAGTGCCCCTTGAAAAAAAAAAAATTTAATAGTACTGCCAAAAAGTAAATGTGTTGCTTTAAAATAAGTTAAATCTTTTAAAAATAAAGCAATTATAAATACTATTTTTGTTTTATAAAGAAAGGGCTTAGCTAAAGAAACTAATAAAAATAAAGTTTGCAAAGACCGGAGCCTAGGATAAAATATATATGGTATATTAAACAGTGATGCTAATTGAAAGCATTTCGGGCATGTTACAACAAGAAATTAAAAATCAAAATGGTAAGCCTGATAATTTGAAAAATGTTTGAGAGGAGAGGAGCATAGTGGTCATGAAGTTTCATTGGATCCGCTAAGAGTAGTGTTGAGGAGGGGTCAGACAAGGTTAATAGAAATACAAGGTTATACCATAACGCGTGTACTAATGATGTTTGACTTCCACCACGCTTTTAATATCGACGTCATGTTGCGTGTGTTGTCAGGATCTGTTTTTCTTACCCAGCAGTCGGTACGATAAATTAAATTGAAAATTCTAGCAATAGTGACGTCATAGACTATGAGTGGTGCCGTGTTTTGTCAAAATCTGCCTATCTTGCCCAGCAGTCGGTACAGTACATAGGATTGAAAGTTCTAGCAAGCCTGATTACATGATGGTCTAACATATTATTTCTATTAACCTTGGGGTAAGGGAGAAGGAAATAAAAAAGGACATTGGCGAGAATTATTCTCATGTCAATCCTCAATTCTACTCTGAGTCCAACAAGGACTTACAATTATAACTCCGCAACAAATCATCAGGATCATTCTCTATCTTTTATGAGCAGACGCAAATGTTTAATCCGGTTTCGTATATATCAAGCTTGTATGCAATAGAAAAGGAAATTCACTCCTAGGGAATTAAATAATAATCCCAACAGCTTAGGAAAAGAAAATTCCCTCTTCAATTTAAGAAACTCAAAAAAAAAAAAAAAAAAAAAAAAAAAAAAAGTAGTGAGCTAAAACGTACTCCCGGCTTTCATCACTATTAATAAAACTAACCAACAGTTTAACGATTTTTGGTTCTTTAAAAAAATACATAATTTACCCTTGCTTGACAATTTAGATCTTTGCATATTTTTAGAATTGTTGTTCATCAATTTGCAACCTCCTAAAATGTATTCAACGCAGGGGAAATAACACCCCTCAATAATGGCATAACTACGTGGGGATACGACTCCTAGCACCATATCCCCTAACGAATATAATAAACTTTAACACAATTTAAATTTTACTAAAAATTCAGAATTGCTACCCCGTCCAAGATTCTTGTGCTTAATCATCGATTATTTTTAAAAGGCCCACCAGTCCTGTGACTACAGAGAGGTCTGATATTAACAAAAATATGAAATTAATTGAATTTTGTAAAAAGTAATCAAAGAAATATTATTATCAAATTTTGGACTTCAATAAAAAAAAAATGTTATTAGAATGAATAAATATAAATGCCATAGTCCCCTATGGAAAATGGAGTACCTCTCCTTGGATATAGGTCTGATCACGGGACTGCCTCACAGTGATCACCAATGATCTAATAAATTAATAATTTGTTTTTTATAAGTTTTTGAAGAAAATAAGTATTTGTAATTTAAAATTAAATTAATTTATAGGGAAAGTTACCGAAAAAGTAGATATTAAGAAACTTCAATTGCTCTTACTAAACGAATAGTGAATGGATATACCATTCGTGAAATCATAGATCGATCTTGGTACACATCCTCAATGGATCTATAAAGTCTTAATTTTTCCCGTGATGCACAGGCACATTCATACTTAGGTGGTAGAGAGATGGCTGAGAATGATTTTTTCATCATTGACTGCTATTTCCAGAAAACTAAGGAACCACAACACCTCATGTATTTCAAATCCTGCACATACTAAAATTTATTTTCGAATGAAAGAGGGTAATTTATTGACTGTTAAGAAGGAGGAAGAAGCCTTCGCAGTAATCAGGACGTGCATAAATAAGAATATATATTAATAAATTATTACCTGTCTAACTCCATGTGAAAGCTGTGGAACAGAATTTGAGGATAAAGGTGCTACGAGTCCAGAATTACTCCCGCCAGATCCATAACCCCTAGTCATGGAAGGCATAGGCAACTGAATGGCGGATCCATTGGACGACCCAGAGTTCTGAAAGGTATAATCAAATTAATCCTATATACACATTATATATAATAATACATCATTAATAAAAAAAAATGAAGCCTTGTAAATGAAATATGTAAAAAGCAACAACACTTAGTTACCTTCCAACAAACACTAAATGAAAAAATAATAATAGAGAATTTCCCGTATTATTTATGATCTAAAAGATCATTGCAATTTCTTAAAAAATATAATTGCAAACACTCTTTCATTGTTCATGCAAATATTTGATAAAATATCATACATATTGTGCACAACTTGTGATAAAATCTCCATTGTACATCTTGTAATTGACTATTCCATAAAAACATAACCATACATTTCAAAAAGTGGGAGGGGGGTAATACAAATTATACTATCAGTATACATACACATCCTATGCCTCAAATTCTAATGCCAACGTCTTCTTTCACCCATTAGATAGTTAAAGAAATATACATATACAAAGAGCAGTAAAAAGAAGTCCATTATTTTCAATGTATGGCTTTATGAATGTGTATCTCACGTTGTATAAGTCCAATAATGGCTTTACACTAGATGACGTTAGAAAGATAAGATTTTGCACTAAAAAACTTCTTACAAAGATTTGTGGTTGGCAAGAGTTAGTATTGCTTTAGCGGTCGTCAAAGATGGACACACCGGCAACGAGGAGATATGCCATATTTTAAAGTTTTTCTTCTGTAAAGGCAAACACGCAAGGCAAGTAAATGAAAATGTGTTTATAGATCTGATACTCTGCTGTCAATTAACCCTTTACGTCCGAGTATGACGAATTAGTGACATAAAAAATAAAGGACTTTACCGAGAGTAATTACAGCCTTGTAGCCAAGAGAACGAGTGTGTCTATAGCGTCACATGATCTGTTTACTTTTAGAACGCGTTCAGTCGAATAAAGCCCGTCTCAACGTTCAGTACAACAAAAACCTTAAAACGCTTTTAGCTCCATGACAAGTGATATATTTCCCAGTATGGACGAAATACCAAGTAAGCTACGTTATTTTAATATTGTCAGGATGGTTATAAATGTTTATGGGAGTACATTTATTAAGTTCAATCCTTGTAAACTTGGTTAGAATAAAAAATACTATGAGTCAAATGGAGGTGACGAATTAGTCACATCAGATGTACCAATCAAAGTTTTAGGTTTATTATAATTTTTTAAAGAAGAAACTACTAATTTTGGACTCAATATTATAGAAAAACACAAGGGAAAAGCATTTTATTATTAGTTTAATTTTGAATAGCGTTTCGACATTTCGTACGTTTGACGTTTTGCATATTCGAGATTATGTCTGTTCCATGATTTTCTACGAAAATTATGCTTTGTATAAATTAAAATGCCGTCTGCATGCCTTGTTGCCATTTAATATAAGTAGTTTATGAAAACATTTTGTCAACCCAATTAATAAAAAATAGACTTCCTTCATTTATTAATTCCTTCAATTCGGGAGTATTATTCTTCAAAGTCGTTTTTACTTCTTAAAACAATTACCAAATTATAAGTAGGATTAATAAAACTTATGTACATAAGCGTTTTTTAAGATTAAAAAATGTTTTTATTAATTCTGGATTTTGTTTTGAACTCGAGATATTTCCTTTTTTAGTCTAAAAATGATGAAAAATGACACTCTTCTTTAGACCCTTATAACTTATTCATAATACATAGTCATGAAGAATAGCATAGCTTATAATATAGAAAAAATATTCAATGTACAATTTAAAAAAAAAAGACCTATTTAAAAAATATGCATCATAACATCAGTTTTATTAATCCTACTTGTAATTTAGGGACTGTTTTAAGGATAAAAAATGACTCTGAATGGTAATAGTCCAAAATTACTATAATCCCATATATTTCAGAATTCAAATTGAGAAGCTCAAAGATCAGTTCCTTTCACGGCTTGAATTCATTTGCATAAAATGAGTGTTCCCCAGTGTAATTTTAAATGAAGGATTTAGAGTACTTTGGATGAGGATAACGCAATAATTGAATATTCCATGGATGATCAATGCTGTAATTTTGACTATTTCAATACAAATAACTAAAAAATATATATATTTATTTTGGCATATTATCAAGTTCAAATTCCCACAATTATATTACTCATAAATACATCATAACCATGTTATTTTAATAGATCAAAACAAAATGATTGTATCAATTAATTGTTACTAATTAGAAGGACCCATGCTGTAATTAAGTAATGCATTTTAAGACGAATAAGTTGAAACTTGTACTGAGATCGCAATTTCTACAGAACATATATATATAACACTTGTTAAAGCATGATTTTTTTGTTGAAATCGTTCTTAAAATTTTTGAAAGCTCTGTAATATTCACTTATGTATAAAGTTAACGATTAGAAGAGTTTAAAGAAGATTTATCTGACATTTTTTGAGGAAATTGATATTTTATTCGTCATAAGTAATAGCGTGAAAATGAATAATTCATGGACAGTGAATTGTAAAATGGCGAATAAATTACCCTTCCTGTAATGGTTTGATACAAAATATCATCAATGGATATCAAATATAATTTAAAAAACAGTTTTGGTCGGAGCTATAACAAAGAAAACAAAAATTGTCATTTTCCCAAAATGGAGAGAAAAGAAAGTTTTAGAAATGAGAATTTTTTTTATATTTATACACAAATCAATTTAAATTTTATATTAGAACAATAATAAATTTTTTAATTATTTCCTCTACTTCAAATTGTACTGTTATAAAAATGGAGTCATTAGATCGGTGCGCGCTATATGTACGTGTTAAGTGTACAGCGTTTGTATAGTTATTATCTTTTTAATTGAATATGAAGGATCAACTTTTGAGCGTGGATAACCTTAATAATAAATATATTTGACAAATTAAGTTTTGTTCTACCCAAAACTTAACTGCTTTCAAAAAGTCCATTTGACTTCATGAATTTTTTGACAATTTTTTTATCAAAAGTAACACATTTAACATAGAAAATACGAAAAAAGACCTGAATTAAATGTACAGTTCTAAATATTGTTTATTAAAACTTTAAGATCATTTACTAATAATCCCGAACTAGATAACACATATAATTTTATAAACCTTTCTCAAATCCTGAGTTGTCATCAACTAATTGCAGCTTTTTATTGAGCCAATAAAAAAAATAGAAAATTGGAAATCAAATATCGATTTCCTCAAATACAGTCCTATAAATTTTCTTTCAACTTTCAAAATCAATAAATATAGACATCAAGGAATATTAATTAGATTTCAAAAGTTTTGCAAACAATTTCAACAAAAAAAAAATCATATTTTTACAAGCGTGTATGTATATTATTTATAAAAAGGTTTTTTTACCAATATTTCCCCAAAGGTTCAGAATCCCTGATTCAAAAAAGCATCATTGCCCATTAATTTAATCTAATGGGACTCCACCACAGAGGATTTGAGGTTGGTGAGATTGCTTTTGTGGACTCAGGCTTTGAACTCAATATGCCGGCATATTGAAAATTCCAAAGGATTCAGATCAGGGGATTGGGGAGACCAAAAGTCTTTGGGCCATAAATTAATGCTTTTCATGTGTTTTTTTATGGATATACCACTTCTACGGATATCCCTAGAGGCTTTTTCCATCCTCCAAAGCTTTCTGATCCTGTACACTGTATGATGTTTAACTTTCTGACCTCTTCACAATGTTAGAGATGTTATGGCCGGTGCAGACCAATGTGGCCATTTCTCACCTTTCTGCTTACATTTTTATTAGTGATGTGCCGCTACCTGAATTTTACTAAATGAGTCTTTTCAAGCTTCTAAAAAAAAATACTCGTTAATTTCCTGAACTTGCCTTTAACTTTTATTTTAACATATACTACGCTCAATGACAATAGACCTATAAAACTCATGAGCAGGGAGAGGAACTAACTTTTTTATTCATTAAATCATTTTAATTTCAAATTATTTACAACTAATTATGATTGATATATTGCTGTCTTTTCTCGTCAAGCCCGAATTAATAAAAAGTTTAACATTAAAAAAAGTAAATCTTTTTCTTATTTGTTTATGTAATTCATTTATACATTACATAAAGAAGGAATCGGTATCGTTCATAAAGATGGTATCGGTGTATCCCTACGTGTATTTTTTGTCTCATAAAAATCACGTTCTTCGTAATATAGTCATTCTACTGCAAGTTTTCGATCCCCACTTTATACATACAACAAATTAAGCTTGTTCGTTTAGAATCCATCCCTATTCAATTTTAAAAATCCCTTGCCCTAACACCTAAGAAGTTAATTTAATCAAAATACTTCAATATAAACACATATTCATACTATTTATAAGATATTCATTGACACAAGAAATGATGTAACAATATATCCCTTTATAATTCAATAACTTGAGGCCATAATATGTATATGTATTTATAAGAGTCTTTTTCTCGAAAGAATTGAAATTAAAATTATTTTGATGAAGCAGCAGGTGATGAAATTAGAATTATTCTTAGCCATTAAGAAACTTTTAACAACTCCATAAAAAGTGATGCACTCGTTTCAATTGAAAATTGAAAGAAAATTATAATTATGCCATTATGATTCGGGAGGTGATGCGGACTACAAATACTACATGGATGTTAACATATTTATGTTGAAAGTCCTTTACACCATTACTATGTAATAATACATGATAATATTTGCAAAAATGCAGTATACTATATTCAAACTTATAAAGAAAAACGTACAGACTATAAATTGTATGTATTACACATATTCAATAAAAAAAATATTAAAATGACCAAATATATAATTATTTAATATGTATTTTGGTCAATTTTGTATTGTTCAAATATTGAAAATGAGTTCCCTTTTCTCATTATTAGTAGACGCTAATGTTGGATTGGTAGGAAAAAAACACTAAAAAGATTGCAGTCGTATCAGTCCGGTCCTAATAAAATTTGTCAGTTCCAGCACTAGTCCTTATCGGTCTTTAGTAGAAACTACAACTGCTGAAATGACGTAGTTAGCCCTAACGTATTACTATAGATTCTAGCTATAATTTATTACTTTTTTTAGTTCTTGAATTATTCTGTCCTAGCTAGGAGTGAAGAAAATAAAAAGATAGCTAGGACCGTAGGACTGAAAGACAGATGTATCAGTCTTTTGGACCGTTGAGTGGTAAAAAAGATCAGACTGATAAAAACTGATAAAAGTTCGGTCCTTGATGACGTCACTTAACTTACTTTTTTTTTTTTTTTTTAATAGTTCAAGTATTGACAGTCCGAAAGACTGATGGGACCATCTGTAAGACTAGACTCGACTAAAATAATGACTGACACAAGATTAATTATTGATCAAGGTTAATAGAAACACATGGTTAGACCATCATGTAATCGGGCTTGCTAGAATTTTCAATCTGATGTATGGTACCGACTACCTATGTAACAAAAGCATTACAATATTTGACACATATCTGCGAATTTGGTTACAGGATACGACGTACCTGAAAAAGGTCTATGGATTTTATAATTTTTTTTTTTGAACAAATTTTAATTTTTTGGATTATTTTCAAGATAATTCCAGATGAATTATATGTACCGACAAGTAAAAGAATAACATCAATACACTATTCAAGGAACTTTTGATTTCATGGGTATTTTTTTTAAATGGATAACCAAAAAATGAAATGTTCAAAATTATCCATACCCGTAACATTTATGTCAATGAAAATGTATCAAACGTGTTAAGTCTTTATCTTTAAGTTCGTTCAAGATAAATTAATAGAATTAATACCTCTTCATATTAGCAAATGTTAAACCAAATAAGAAATAGCATCCTTCCAGAGGAGTAAAAATGATGTAATAATAGTCATCTCGTCACACTCAATTTTTGGTCATCATGGTCAAAATGAAGGAGCTCAGTGAGGACCTCCATCAACGTCTTGTGAATGCCTACAGTTTTGGAAAAAGTTACAAGGCCATTTCAAAGCAGTATGATGTCCCTGTGGTGACCGTCCAGAGCATAATTAAGAAGCACAAGAGATTCAACTCTATTAAAAACGTCAACGGGCGTGGCTGGAAGCGTAAGTTTATGCCGAGAGGTCAACAAGAACCCATGGACAACAACTAAGACTTTAATGGAAACGCTTGACCAGGTAGGGACGAAGGTGTCATAGTCCACAATCGAACGAGTCTTGCACAGAGGAGGTATCCATGGACGTAGGCCATGAAAGACACCGCTGCCAGGAAAGACCTGGCCTTTGCTAGAGGTTATCTGAAGCAAGATCATAGCTTTTGGTCAACTATCTTGTGGTCTGATGCAACGAAATTAGAGCTGCTGGCGATATGGATGTTTAGTGTGTCTGGTGGAAGAAAGGAGAAGCATGCAAGCCGAAGAACACTGTCCCCACCATGAAGCATGGTGGTGCTAGCATAATGCTATGGGGATGTTTCTCTTCCTGTGGCACAGGAAACCTCGTTAACATTTAGGGAATCATGAAAAAGGAGGTTTACATCAAGATCCTTGATGAAAACTTGAAGGAGTCTCCTAAGAAACTCCAACTATGTCAAAACTGGACGTACCAGCAGGATAATTATCCAAAACACAATGATAAGGTAGTGAAAAATGGTTCAAAGATAATAATATCATCATTCTAGAATGACGGGAGTCAAAGTCCAGACTTGAATCGTACCGAGAACTTGTGGTGAGACTTGAAAACGAGAATGATGTCTAGGAAACTGACCAACCTAACCCAGCTTGAGGCCTTTGCCAAGGAAGAGTGGACCAATATTCCACTGGGCACATGTAGGAAACTTTTGTAATGGTACAAAAATCGTCTAGAGGCAGTCATAAAAAACAAAGGCTATGCTATTGATATTAAAACATATGGGGGAAAGGATATGAATAATTATGAAGATAGTATTTTTTAGTTATCCATCAATAAAATACTAAAGAAATCAAAAGTTTCTTAAATTTTATATACATAGTTGCCATTCATTCACTTCTGCGTCATTTATAATTCATAAAAAAACTTGAGAAAAATGTATTAGTTCTATCACAAAAATTAAGAAGGGTATGAATAATTTTGAGGACAAGTGTATATAAACCTGCCAACCTCCCTGATAAAGCTGCTTTTTTCATCTTTCATGTGTTAGCACACAGCCAATAATGGCTTGGGATAACATAAATTTTGTAGAGAACGTTGATACCCTACAGTAGACAATACCATACTTCATTAAAAAAACATTAAGCCTAAAAATTGGACCCTCTATCATGTAAAAACGTAAAAAAATATATTCTGGATCGAACAAAAATAACGTTAATACTATTAGTATGAAATGTTATCAATTAAGAAAGGGTACATTGACACAACTATCAATAAAGAGATAGTTATACTAAAGCATCATACTAAAGTTTAAACTAAAGATTTTTTTTTCAAATTTATTAAAAACTTGTTAGCGAAGACAGTGAGAAAAAAAAATTATGTTTATTTTTTATCTGAACTCGAGATCTTTTTTTAAATATGGCCTCCTTCATACTCAATGACAGCATTCACTCTTTTCCAGAAGCTGAAAGATGTAGCCTTCTTACAAGTCAGCCTATGCCGCCTTGATGTCGCACTCCAAAGTTATCACATACCCGTGTGGTTTGTTGGAGCTAGCTTCATCAACCATTGCCTAGATGGACAAATCCAAGATTGACTCTAGACAACCTCTCCTCCTTTATGGCCGTCGTATTGAGATGTTTCTCCCCTCCTTGCTCTTTATTTTGCTCACAAGTCATCTTTAATTATCTTTCGGAGCGTAACTTCGCTCACATTCATCTCCTTGGGCATACCACGAATCATCATCACTGAATTTCTGATAAGGTGGTTTTTGACAGCCATGGTCTTTGTTCTTACAGTTCGTCTCCGACCTTTCCCGAACTTTCAGGGCGACTGTTCTTTGGATTTCCCATAGCTTTTTAATAGCATACACGGCTGTCTGGCTGATCTCAGTTGGGTGCGAACATTTATAGTACCATAATTATTTTGCCTTAATTTTTGTCGTCTTTGAAGATACCGCCAATATTTTTAAATACAAACAATTACAAAGGATCATTAAAAGATACCCCAGCCTCACTTTTGTAAAAACTCCTATAAAAACTCTAGCTGTGAACAAGTGCACACTTAAATATGACGCATGGGGCTCATGATGAACAAGCATCATTAAGAACATTTAAAGTAAATAATATCATACCCAGGTCCTTCTAATATTTTGGATTTCATAGTCAACTTCTTCATCTTCAGAGTCTTTGTTGAAGAGTAAGTTAGGTGAAGAGGAAGACGAGACGGAGGGTGAAGTAGATGAGGAGCCATAGTTGGGATGTGAACAATCCGACATTTTGGACCGAGCAAGATAAATAAAGGGCATGCATGGATTCTCAACAATATAGGCTGAGAGGGGCTTTTTAAGAAGTTTTGACATATTTTTTCCTACTTTATGTGAAGGCTTTAATTTTACTTATTTTGTCTATCTCGGCAAAAATAACTTTTAGTACTCATGATTTACAATGTTAATTGCAAATAATTTTTCTTTCCTCTACTCTCCATGTCAACTTCCATACACTTGAAAAGGAACTGAAATATTTTTGTGTAGTTTTCTTTATAGATATACTCACTCAACAATGGGAGAATAATAACATTTCTTCTCTCTCTTCATTTACCAACACTTTCCCCATCAAGCGCCATTTACAGACGAGGGGAAAAGAGTCCCCAATTAGGAATAACAAGAGACATTTATGTAAAGACAGACCACCATTATGAGAGATTTAATCAGTTGGGTCTTCAATTCAAAATAACAATAACGACGGGTATACAACAAATTGCAAGAGGGCTTTAATATACGACAGATCTACATTTTTTCGGATCCGGGTCAGTTAAGATCTGTAGATCTAAATACTCGAATAAATTTCGGAGACCAGAAATTTCGGATCCAGATCCGAAATCAAAATTAGTCAGATACTTGTCTCGAATTTTATGAGCAGTCTACCCCAAGTTCCGACCTTAATAAAATAGGAACCAGATTAAAGTTATATTTTTACTCGTTGTTGATGCTGATTTTTTTAAATAACATTTCTACTACTCTATTTTTTTTTTTAGAAAATTCATTTTTGATAAATTTGATTATTGAGCACTAGGACTCCTCGGAATCAATGGGCTCATGCAATGAAACTTGCTGCAAATAGAAAATTGAAAAGGTCCAACCCTTTTGAAGGATAAATTGCTTTTCTGAACGGGCATACTGGGTTATTCATACGTTTTAAAGCTTCCATAATTGGTACGAAATTCTTCAGGGCTTCATCTATCAATATGCAATCTGATTGGCTTAAACTCAAGGTGAACTGAAAGATCCCAGATTCAGTCATCATGCATTCATTAAGGAAGGCGGTTGAAGCTCTAACAATGAAGGAAAGGCACCGTTGTAAATTCACCGGAGACTAGGTGGTTCGATAAGCCTTATTGAATATAAGATCCAGAAGCTTTTGCAGCTATGATGACAAGTCTAAGGTCAGAAAGGTCGGAATAAGAATTTATCGGAACCATAAACGATCGATATCGAAAATCAAATAACAAGAAAATCGTTTTCCACCTAGATGGATCTCCATTTCATCCTCGTCCAAAATCTCAGGAAGGGGGCCTGAAACAAAGAATTCCATTTTGGGAAAAAATCGATTTGACCTCTTTCTACACCAGATCTCAGCCCCTAATCTAAATTCAAAGGTTAAGGTTTATTCCTATAGAAATTTTTGTATATCTTACCTATGACATCAAAGAAGCGTGGGTGGATCTTCCAGAAAAATACATCCACAGAAAATGCAACTCTTATCACTCTTGTTTATCAGAAGTATTGGCTAACAACAGCATTTGTATGGAATAAGTAATTTATAAAAAAATATCTTAGAAACATAGTCTAGAACTTTTATATTTACTCTTCTATAATTGTAATTTGGTCTGATTAACTAGCGAGTATATAACATAAAACTCTAACTAATGACCATAAAAAGAGAGGGGAAGCTCCTTGACCAATCCAAGACATTAATTATTATCCAAATTAAAAAAAAAAAGGCAATTGCAACTTATGATACTTTCAAACCAAACTAATTGCAATCTGAGCTTTTACTTGGGTTGGGCAGTAAAACGTGGACACTCGACCCTTCATTACCTCTCTCGGGAGATGAAGTGGGTTCCTCTAGTATGCACACAGCCCCAAGTCGCTCTCCACGGCTCCTCTGATGGCCAGGGAGAAGTCTTTGGTGAGGCGATTCATCGATTTGGTGGTGTCATCTTTGATCTTCTTCTCCATGCTGAACAGGAACGCCGGATCCCTCTTTGAATAATTCCCTCCCTTCTGATTTTCGGGAGAGGTCTTCTCTGTCATTCTTCATTTTGGTCACCTTGAAAATCAATCAATTCATAATGTCCATGATCCTCGCCACGTCAAATTCAGCATATAGGAGATTTAAGATGCACTACCTTTTTTCTTCTTCCTCACTCATGATGACGAAATGTTTAGTATAGTTTGTTTATGCACAAAGGGTGGGAGAATCAAAATGTCAAAAAATAATCACTTAACCTTCTTATATTAATTATAAAATTAGCAGTCTACGTTTTACTGCACAGCCTTGTATATTCTAGATCTTTCAATCACTCTCTCAAACTTTTTTTTAGGTAAATTTACCCATAAATTATTAATAAGCAAGAAAGCTTCATAAAAATATTCAACATGTCAAAGAGGAATCCTTTTTAGGTTTGGTATATGAAGTTTATTTTTGATATAGAAATGCACCAAGATTTGATGAGATAAATCAAAAGTATGACGTGAAAAATTACAAAGATTTTCATAACTTATTTCCTCTCTCTCTCTCTCTCTCTTTTTTCCCTTGCGAATAAAGTGTTATAATACGACTACTACTTAGTATCTCTTTCCACATAACTCCTGCTTCTACACTATAAGTGTTTTATCCACCCTTTAAACAAAGGTAACGCACAGGTAATTTAGTATGTATTTATCATTGTCAATTTCCCCCAAAATTATAGGAATCTTCATCTACAAATGTATACGAATGTGTGTTTATACTCTGAGATTAGAAACAGTATAAACATCAAAAAAATGATGCGATAAAAAATTCATGGTTTATCAGAAAAGAAAAAAAGGGGAATCTTTTTCAGATTATCAAGGCCTTCTTTGATAGAAAACATACTCAGGTATGTATGTATGAATATGAAGAGTATAAATGCAGTATATAGTGGAGTCCATTTGAAGAAGTTTGAATAGCTCTCATGACATTTTATTAGATCAGCTGCAAGCAGCCGCGAGAGAAAGGTAATAATAAATCACCCCAAATCCCACTTGTTATACCAGGCCAACCCTTATTATTTACTCCTCTCTATAATGCAATTTTTCTATGAACAATATTGTAGAACACATCATAATTAGCCGTCGATTGCTAAGGAAAACATTGTCCTAGTCGCCACCATGAGCACACAGTACGAGAAGAGGATTGAGATAGCAGCGCTCATTTGCGTGGGATTGTTCCAAAAGGCCATCGGAAAGCAGACTAAGGCCTCGAGGAAGACGATTTACAAAACATGATGATCCTATGTAATATATCCGTTAATAATCTCCTCATATTTCCAGAGTAAAAAACTAAGAAATCATCTTTATTCATGTTATAAAAACAAAATGTTCCTTTAAAAGTTCACCAATGGCGTATATACCTTTGAAGGCTGAAACGTCAGTATTTGATCACAAGGCACAAGGAACTTTTTATGCTACAAAAAAAAATATAAAAAATAAGAGAACCCTGTAAAAATAGGCCACTCTAATGGTAATATCTAGAAATGTATACTCCATTTTTTTGAAATCCTCAAAATGTTGAAATTATTAATAAATATGACAGCTAGATTTTTTGAGATGATCAAATAAGATATATGTGGCTAATGTATCCACCAAGAACGTAATATGGTAATTAAGAACATTAAAGAAATATGTACAAAATGAATCTTAGAAATGCCTTCAAATTATAGAAATGCTGCTAAATTATATCTCACGCCATTGAAGCTGGACATTTATATAATTTTTTTTTCCATAAGTTGTAAACAATATCAATTAGAAGAGAGGAAGACTCGAATGAAATACAAAATTATTCAAGAGCCCATTATATAAATATTAAAAAATAAACGATGTTGTATGTATCAAGATTAGCTACAAATATAATGGTTTATAACTTCATTATAGATTTTCGATAGGAACAACTCAAATAAAATTATATATAGGTACACAGGATAAAAAGTACATGATGTGCAGTCGTAGTATACCTAGAAAATTATTTATTATTGATAGTACCCAGCATTTCCCGGAGTTAATAGGCTTCGGCAAAAAAACAAATGATAATGTTTGATAAGTGTGACTCTCTTCATCCCATTTTGGTTAACACCCAAAACCTGTTGAGAACCCCTGACAGGACTTTAGGCAAAGAGTGGACACTCAAGGCAAGGAAGGTAGGATTTAGTAGTTCTCAATTCTGATAAGCTTAAAATTAGAAGCTGCTTCATGTTCCTGCAGACACGCAGCAAGTTTGAACAGGCCGTCTCCTCCCTAGTGAAAAGAGAAGAATAAGTGGGACTACGTCACAACGATAACCCGATAATATATCTTTCCTTAAACACTCTTTCCCTAGATTCCTTTAGTAGAAGCTACCTGCCGTTGGCTGGGTTAAATTTCAGACGAAAATAAGCTAATAATAGTGACCTAGTGACCCAATGACATGGTACACATGCCCTTCCACTCTGAATGTCGACATCCATCCCACTTCCCTCCTCTCAGTGGTCTGAAAGCTTGTCATGTTTAAAGCACATTTGTATAGTCTGATGTTCTTCAGGAAGTGGTTTGACTCCGAACTTTTGCCTTGCAGGAGACTCTTCAAGGGCTCCAGGGGCGGTTTTGGTGACCGAGATTCACTTTTCCAACCTCACAACAGAAGCCTTGTGCGTCACGTACTGACCACCTGAAACTTCAAAGCACCACACTTCTGGTATTGGTTGTTCATTTTACCAATAAACACTTATACCAAAAAAAAAAAAAAAAAAAATCATCATCATCCCTGCTATCCACTTTGCTCCTTTCTGTTGCCTTGCCTGTCTAGTTCTTGCACTCAACTCAACTTTTGAGGCTGCTTTGTTCTCAATAATCTTTTCAACCTTTCATTCCTCTGTGTTGGTCTTTCTCTATCTCTTTGACTGCTGTGTTATACCCATAATTATTTTTCAACCTTTCATTCCTCTCAGCTGAATTCCAGATCCGGTTAGCTTCCCTCCTAGCACCCTCTCTTTGCCTTTTAGTTATTTTTGGATCGAGCAATTGTTGCTGCACAGAGAGAAATACCACTTCTATTCCTACTTTTGGCCTTAGCCTTTTTAAATCAACTGCTGACCTTGCTCCTGATGCTGCTTCTTATTGAGACATCACAGGAGTAGATTAAGGATCCCTCTTGTTCCTAGGCGTGGCGGTGAGGGCCATTTGGGTGCTGTTGGAGGAATCACCAGTGTATAGGACTGTCAAGATCATTACTATATTTACTTATCATTCGGATTATTGTGAAAGGCTTTGCTGTGTATACTCCGTTGGTGAGGATTTTTTAGAATATAATGTATAGCACAGTACTGGATAATAATATGTATATGAAGAGACAATATAACGGAATATTATAAAGCTTTACTATCACTGAGCCGATTAATTTAAAACAGTAATTTATTACTAATGATACATCGAAAAATAATCATATGTGCATAATCTTCATGCCGAATCACAAGAGCACAGCAAATTTCAAATTAAAATGTCCTCAATAATAAAAAATTAATAATAACAGCTTGAGAAAAAAAAATAATATGACGTAATGAGCCAGGGAGTACTTCAGCCCGTTGCTAGACCTCATCTAAAGTCAAATAAATTTTTTACATAAACTACTTTCCATTTTTTTAATAAGAGTTACCTAAATGCCTTCATCTCATTCATTTTTGAAGACTGTTTTTATACAATTCTACACAATTACTCTATTTTTTTAATATGACGTGAACTCTCGATTCAATAGTTATTTCTTAGATAAAGTATCCACAGTCTACACTCCAAAATGACTTACTTCCATCATAGATGTTTCTACATTAATATAGACAGAAAATTAACACATTAAAAAAAATTAAAACACTCGTTGTCTTTTAGACAACATATTTAACATTATAAAACAAAAGTCTGTGGACCGGGTACTCGACTCCCTATCCCCGTAGACAAAGGCTATTTTCTTTATTTTATTAAATCTGAATTTAGTTACGAATTATTTATAGAAAATGAAATATTTTTAGATGTATTTTTTTAGAAAATACATTTTTTCTTCTTAAAATATTTTTTAAATATAAATATATACATAATTTTTTGAGAATAGCTGTGAATTAAAAAAAAATTTAATTTTATATGGACAGCATATGGAATTTCATATGGTATTTGTAATTTTTTTTTAAATTTAGTTTTTTGCAAACAGGTGAAGATTTTTGAAATTTTTTCCCAATTTTTTTTTTTTTTTTTTTTTTTTTTTTTTTTTTTTGTGAATAGTTGTGGAGTTTTGGATTCTTTTTCCAAAAACTTTAATATATTAAATGTAATTTTTGAAACTTTTCCCCCTACACACAAATTGAGCAAAAAGGATTGTAATAGGAGGTATATTATAATAAAATCTTTATAATATCTTTTACTGCAACATATTTTAAAATGTATAGTAGGCCGAGTGTAAAAACTTTCATCATCAAATCATATTTAGCCTGCATTTTTTTAAAGACATATTGTAACACTTGTATCGTTTTGAAATATATCAAACTCATTAGGATTTATTTTATTCCTTATTGAAAAATGATTGTTCTACTTATACTGATGTATACTATTATGACTTTTTTCTCAATTTATTTCAACATGAGTACTTTGGTCATTAACCCTGATAAACTTACATATTAGCCTTCAAATAGGTAATATTTATTAACACCAGCATCAAAGAAGAATAGATTATTTATACCCACATAAATTCATCAGGTTTCAGTCAAATAATTTTGATTCACATTAAAAGTGCATTTTATCATTTGTAAGTCCTCTCTCATTCCACCAAGATGACGCCATTAAATAGAAATTATTTTGATGAAAATATCATTCCTTAATATCCACAAAATTAAACTTACCAAGTGGTTCATTAAAATCTGAACACTGAATTTTCAACTTCAATAAGACATAATTTGCACCTACTGCTGAGTAAGTCTTCTATCAGTGCTGGATAACAGTAGCTTTGAGGGCCTCAGTGTTGAATGAGGGACACTGCAGGCCTTTCCCATGACGTGCACCCAAAAGGTGTAGTCGAAGGGCTTGGCATCAGGGCTGTAGGGGGGCCAAAAGTGCAAAAATAGAACTAAAAATACTAATTCAAAGAGTCTTGCAATGAAAGAGATGGGTTTCTTTCATTGGTGGTGTCAAAAGTGGCCTCTCCACCCTCACAAGCCACTTTCTACTCACTTTCTTGATAGTTCGCTGGATAGTCAAGTGTGGAATCCAGATATCTCTAGCATAGACCCCATGGACTTGAGGGGATTTGCATGGGCTGTTTTCTTAAAATACTCCTCCATGCCCAGTTTGGCCTTTCTTCTTTTCCAACATTTCGGACTTGCTGATGACGTAGACAGTGGTCCTGAAGACGTCCAACTGCTTTGAGTAAGGGAATGGAAATTCGTTGTTTGCATTCAAGTGTCCTTTTCTCGACTTGTATGTAAACTCAGGTTTGTTTTGTTTTGTAAATAATTGTTTATGCTTTAACATATCGAAATATGAATTAATTCCCAAAGACACAACCTGATTAATTATTGAATTAGTAAGTGTTCATATTTCAATGGACCACCCAGTACAAGAAATAGTTGAAGAGTTACAAGGTGACTTTAAGGCAGCTACGAAATATGAATCGGTGATTAATTATAAATCAAATAAAGAGTCACAATAGAGTGTATATTATTATATCGAATATAATAATGTTAAAACCTTAATGTATCCGAATCAAATAACATAAAAAGGGTGCAATCTCTATTTAGCAACCAACACAATTTTTTTTAATGGGGTTTCTCCTAAACTAATCATCCGATTTTAATAAAAACTGCATGTAAAAAATATTATGATTTAATATAATCGCCTTTGGCGTCAATAACAGCCTCGACTCAACTTCAGAAACCGGAGGAAGTTTTGATGAAAGTATCTTTTCCATGATTTTGGAATTCCTTCTGATTCCTGGGCATCATCTCGATTTTTGTTGCAGGAGGATTAGATGGTGTGTCGCTCAACTGTGCCCCACACAAAGAAACCCATGGGGTTGAGGTCTGGTGAGCTTGGATGCCAATCACAAAGTCCAACAAGGTCAGAAAAAAAAATGTGATCCCATCTTCTGATCAGTACATGTTGCTGTTGATTCATAATCACCTCCAAACTCTTCCTGTTCCTTCCTGACTCTCCAGACTAAGGACCTGTCCAGGTTTAAGAAGTTAACAATCTTAACATTGTCCGGTTCGGCGCGGATCGGAACAAGGAAACTGTGGAATAAATTCTTTATTGATCGATTCCATATTTATATAATGTTGTTCAACACTTCCGGCTTTCTGCTAAAACAATAAACCTGCGCATGCACGTGCACCTTGTATATATAACTAGAACATCAATGCAGTTCAGATGAATAGGTCTTTTTTTGTAGTACATTAAATAGCTGAAATTCAGGTGAATATCTGATTAAAAAGTATTAATAAACATAAGAAAATATCCTCCAAAATATCTA
Source organism: Lepeophtheirus salmonis (assembly GCF_016086655.4). Classification (NCBI taxonomy): domain Eukaryota; kingdom Metazoa; phylum Arthropoda; class Copepoda; order Siphonostomatoida; family Caligidae; genus Lepeophtheirus; species Lepeophtheirus salmonis. The sequence continues at coordinate 33,755,458 of NC_052137.2, forward strand.
CTTTTTTTAATACAATCCGTTGCTTACTCTTTTCATTCAGCTGACGCGTTGCACTTCAAATTCTTTATAAATTTTATTTGATCCGAATACATACAAATGTACTAGGACTGGAACGGTGCAGTGATTCTGTACAGTACGCATAATTCTGTAGTATGGTACGTTATTCTTTATAAAAAAATATTTATCTTTTCGACTTGAGTAGTGTGAGCCATTAAACTAGGGATTATGATAGCTAACTTTATGGGTTTTACTGTTGGTAAATTAATTTTTTGAAATATTTGTCGTAGAAGAAAAATAGAAAATAGCCTTGGTATATTAATTATTAAATGTTAAGAACACTACAAAAACTATTTCTTTATTTTTTAAAAGAACCAATAGAGAATCAATTGTAAATATGTACTGTACCATATCGGGAACCGTCAGTGCAGAGCAGCCACAGTTCGAACTGTGACATAGCTGTCCCATTACATACATATACTATTTGTTCGATAATAATTATTATATCACTACTTGAAGGGCTTTTTAAAATATGGTTACTTAGGTCTAATAGGATTTAATACAAACAAAAAAATAAGTTATCTAGACAATAATACATTACCACTTTGCATCATGCCGATCATGATAAACCAGACTTCTATGAGTGGTCAAAGGTGGAATGACTAACATTTATATTATGTTCAAAGCACTGAGATCAGTGTTTCTTTACAATGGATTTAGATCTTTTTTTTAACATCCATAAGGAATCACTTTATATCTTGTACATATTTATAAGTCTGTTTTTGGTGTTATCACACATGGAATCCAAAACGGTCGAACAAATCAGGCTGAAATTTAGCAAGTAGACGTATAAATAAAAAAGAATGCTCAAAAGCTTATTTTTTGGCCCTCCGAGTTCATTAAAAGGCTGTTTTTGACCGAAATAAAAACTCCATTCCCTTCTCTCCATCTCTCACCCTTCTCTTTACACTCTGTTTCTTTTCTTTTACCTTCATTCTTTGTTTCCATTCCTCTCTATTGACCCCTGTAACATGGGTACCATCTACTAGTATTATATAAAATAATAAAAATTTTTTTTTTTAAATAAATATGGTAATTAAATTTCTGAGCTAAAAAAATATGTGGAGGATAGCTTTATTGAGGTATAAAGGTTAAGAACTACTCCCTTAGAGAATGATATATGTCTCAAATTTCTTTATTAGGAAGTTAAGCAATATATATTTAATGATAAATCTAGGTTTAAGGACGCAGACAGAGCTACAGCAGCCAACTGATTGCTAATATTATACTATGCAATTGCTCCATGAATCACCAAGGTTACAAAGAGGTCAGATGAGTCATTTTATATCATTCAGCAGTATGGAGGAGAGCCGCACATAAGTACCAGGTGTAGAAAAAGTACTGAGACCTGACTCTAAGTAGTCATTAAAATAGTCATAATTGATCAGGATTATGGTGTACATGGAAAATTTTATTTTATAATATTTTTTACTATTATAATGGACATTATTCATAAATCTGGGCACCATCAGCCTCAATGACAGCCTCTAACCGCCTTTGGAACCTCTTGCACACATTGCCAACGTACTACCTTTTCGTGATCCTCCAATACTTGTTAACGGAGATCTTCAGGGCATCAATATTGCAGGCCTTCTTCTCAATTTGCCACCAAATAGATAAATCTAGTAGATTCAGACCTGGGCTCTGAGGGGGTTCCAAAGTTTTTTGGACCAGACGTTCATGTTACTATCCATCCACGCATGTAAAATATTGGCAGTATGGGCCAGAGCCCCGTCCTGGTGAAATACGTACATGGCCTTGTTGGACTTCTTCAGTATCTTAGTGATCTATGGGACCACATTTTCCTTCAACACCATCAAGTAGTCGGCTGCAAGTAACCGGTATCTAGACAAATTGGAGGCATTTTTTATCCAGTAGATGACACAACCCTCAACATAATCACAGAGGTCGGATGGTCTTGGTGACTGTCCTGATGCTGTTTTCAGCCTTGTCAAAGCATACCACCTAATCCTTTTTCTTTTTGTAGACGGAGTCAACGGTAAAGTTATTCTCATCAGAGAAAAAATTACCCGGTTGCGGTTGTGCTTCAGAGTGCTTCATTCAAGAGTTGTTGACATCTCTGAAGACAGAGCTCTTTTTGACGATGGGACAGGAGTGGCATCTCAGTTCTTCTAAGTGACCTTCCTCCAGCCTTTTGCATGGCCTTGCCGACAGTAGATCCATGCACTTTCTTCCTCTTGGTGTACTCTGGGTCGACCTTAAAAGCCTCCATGGTGTCTTTAGGTTTCACTTTGGTGGGTCTCCCACTCTTGGGTTTGTCATTAAGGTTGTCCCCATAAGCCAAACGATTTCAGAGCCGGCAGACTGTGGCTTTAATCATGTTTAAGGCCTTCATGATGTCTGAAGTCATCCTCCTGGTTCAAATTAAATTGCCTATGATGGCTCTTCTTGCCTCCATCTCGACATTACATAACTTTTGTTTATACAACATTTACATCAATCAAAGGCTTAGAATCTAAGCTTTTCAAAAATAATCGAAACTTTATGATTTAATCAACACCACCTATTCAAAACTGTATTTTTAGAAGGTCTCATTCCTTTTTCTACATCCGGTATATCCGTTTACACTTGAATGACATATATTATAAATTGCTGGTCAAAGGACTATTAGTATCTCTACAAAGCTACGGTCTTGGCTTACTCGACTTTAATGTGAGGTGGCAAATGGAGTTCAAGGCTTATCAAATCTACCACAAAAATATTGTGGCCCTAAATCTGCGGTAGAGGTGTAGTGAAGAACACTTTATCTATTACGCTATAAACATGTGTTTTGTCTGTTAATATTCATCTTTATTAACCATAAGTAAAAATTCCAAAATGTTCACCAGGTCCCACTCAAACATATCTATGTATGAGTGCTGAAAACGGAGTTGGTATCCAATAAATAAACTGACAAAATCAGTATTTCTAGCTTCTTTATAATTAAAAAAAAAAACCACTAAAAATATAATACCTAAAAGTGGGGTTACCACATCTATTGTGCCTGTACACGTCTTAGTGTATATATTTTAATGATATTTGTGTGTTTCTCCTGATATCATTTATATATATATATGTACATCGTATATAACTATATATATACTTGGACGTGTATACGCACAATAGATGAGGTAACTCCTCTTATTTTCAATAGACGGATTGCGTTTACAAAAATTAACCCTTTCCACTTTTGATAAGGAACCACAGTTCCAGTTGTACTTGATACTTCAATCACAAAACTTAATTTATTTTTCTATTTTATTATGTCAAATTAAGCAAACAAAGACAAACACTTTTTGACTGCATAAGTAATTCTTGTAGTACTAGACATGTTAATTACGAATTTATAATTACTTTTTGGTATATCAAATCTGGATTTAATAATTTTCGAATGAAACTTTCTGAGTATTTTTAAAGATTTGAGTCAACTTTGAAGTAAGAAAAAAAATCCGTAATCCGATCGAAAATATAACTATTACCGGTAAAATTATAAGCAATTTTCAATATTTGTGTTCCATGCGAAATTATCAAACAAAATTTCAATGTCAAAGAAAGCCCATTTTTAAGGGATTTACCGGGTACAAAAATATATTCTCTGCAAAGATGGTGTGACAGTCTGTAACTTGTTGTTTAATACGTTGCACAAAATAAAAAATTGGTCCATGCTGAGAGGAATTTCCACAGCAGCAACCTCTATGTGAGTAATATACACCCATCAGGGCCGTCCACATTATTATATTTATTACTTTGTATTTTTTTGAAAATTTCAAAAATTTACATTTTTTATTCCAAATTGATCGGGTTTTTTTTGTTGAAGACAAAAATTCCTTCATTTCATCCACCCACCCCCCTGGGGGTGAGGATGAAGCTAAAGTGAACGCTGAAAGTTTAATGTATACTGGATCAAACAGATCAGTCCGGACAAAGTTTTGACTTCATCAAGACCAATAGGGAATGTAACATTGTTGAGGTCTACGGCCTTTATTTAACAACATCAGCATATAAATAATATTTTATTAGATTCAGCCACCGGAGCCTAAATTGACCTCTTCAGGCCAGCCAGGAATGTTGGGGCCCTCTTCTGGTATCCTCAGAGATATTGGGACATCCTGGTGACGCCGCTTGACTCGTTTAAGGGCTTTAGAACATCGTAGATTGTCGTCCAGGTGTACTCCGTCAGTCCATCACACCCCTGACGTGGTTTCTTGCTCGAGCTAACTCAACAATAGTCGTTCTCTGCGTCGCTTCAACGGTCGTTGTAGACATTTTCGCTGCAAAATCCGGACCCAATGGTTGCTAAGACTCTCAACCTTTCATATTAGATCGTTAACTGAACTGCAATGCGCTCATTATACATCTTGATGAAGTAAAACTTTGTACATATTTATATGAATATTTAAATACCGGGCGTAACAGAAAAAATGACACTTGTAAAAATTATGTTGGTAAGGTTTACGTGATTTTTATCTTGAAACTTACTTTAAGTTGATAGAAGCAGAATTCTATTTTGAAGTGGTCAGATCTATGATGTCGAAAGAACGCGACAAAAGAATCCGTATTGAAACATTTCTCCACACGGGAACTACTCTTTCAGAGATCGCGAGGGGGGTAGGAACAAACAGGGCGAATTTTTAGGATGCCAAAAGGAGGATGGAATGCAAGGATAGCATGGATATACATACTTGCTCTCGCAGCAAGCCTAAATTGGACCCCAATGTTGTGTCAATGCCACCCCCACTGAAGAGTATGCAGGCCCATTGAGATTACTTGAATGATATCAAGATGACAATGTCTAGAACTATCGAAAAATAGGTGAAACATCCCTCAAAAGGTTGGAGAGACCCCTCCTTACACCAAAAAAAATAGATGTACCCATCTTCAACGTGTCATAAAAATTTTTGAATTATAGGAAGCAAGTTGATGAAGATCTCCTACAGACATAGACGGAGTTTGCAGGAGGGGCTCTGATACTCAAGATGTATTATCTGAACATTTATATTTCATATACTTAGTATTTAAATAAATACTAAGTCCACCTACCAACCCTCCCACCACCCCTCAAGAACAAATTTCAAACTCATCCTAAGTCTACAAACCAGACTACAAACTTTCGATTATGCCTTCTGGCTTCCAATTAAGAAAAAAAACCTGTAGACTTCGCCAACCAGGCATTGATGCCTTAAAGAACACAGTCTATGAACAATGAGTCATAATAATCGAGGGCTATATCAAAGCTGTCTACGAGGACTTCCAGAAGAGATTGGAGGCTGTCTGCGCAGACTATAGATGTGCATATTAGGTAGAAAATATTCCTGTTTGCCTCATATTTAAAATATATTTATAAAAAGTTATCAATTTCAATGTATATATTTTTTACCGGTTACCATTCTTGATGAAGTCAGAGTGTAAATAGATTTATTGGCTAGAAATAGAGCAAAGCCCTTAATTTGTACAAGGTAAATGCTCTTCTTTCGAAAATATAAATGGTTGTATGCACCATATAAATAGCAACCCAAAAAGTTTATCCAAATCTAGACAAGTATATTTATTATTTTATTTCATTTTTTAATCCCATAATTCATGAAATGGAGACCCTGCCAATGAATATTTTATGAGGCACCAACAATTTGTTGTCCCACCAAACTGTTATTATTTTTTCAAAAAAGATTCGAAATGTCATTTCTAAAAACAAAACAAGATCCAAAATTCTCCTAACAAAGGGCATTAAAATTTACACTTTGAAAGTCGTACCACTGAATTAGAGGCCCAAGCTTATCTATAGTACTCCACTTCTACGTTTATAGAAATATATTTAAGTCTCTTTTCGTAAAAACAAGTTTTCTTTTAAGCAAGGATTTGAATTACGTAATAGGCACAATTGAATACTTATTTATAGCCTCATTTGAAAATATGGGAAAAAATTATTTTACAATATTGCAAGTTATATTTTGATTAATTAGATTACTATTGTAGTTTTATCACTTAAAGAATTTAAGTTATACATCCGCTGATTCACATATAACCTGAATCCTCAATCATGCTGATTTAAAAAATATATATATATACCCTAACATTAGACAAATGTTCTTTTAATACATTTATGTATATCAAAAATTACTAGTCTGGTAGTATCTAAAGCCAATAAAGAAAAGTATCAAGTCAGAGTCAATAGTCCTCGTGTCAATAAAAAACGGTTCTTCATTTCTAAGATTTAAAAATAACCTATCCAATTAGCTATAAAAATTATGAACAAAAAAATGTTTTCCTATATTTTGTTATCAAGAAAGTGTTTGCCGGTCGAAAGGTTCAAGTCCGAATTAAGTTAAAGAGTCTAAAATATCGATGGCAAAGTCGAGACTAAAGTGATATAATATATAAGTAATTTTTAAAATACAGTTTATATAAACATGAATTGATTATTTATAAAGATATAGTTCAATTACCGACAATTGTTGATTTAATTTATGCTATACAATAGAAAATTAGGATATTTCATAGTTAAATATGTGTAATATTTATTATTTAACTGATTTTTAAGAATTTTATTACCTACAATGCAAATATCGCAATGAAGTGACTTCTCCTTATTTTGTAATTTATTAAATTATTAAGGAAAATAGATAATTCTTCGTAATTAAGCTTGTTACAATCGGATATAAGAATTTTCTTAAATAGTGAGCAAGTATCTTTGAAGTATGATACAATAATTTACATACAATTGTTCAAGAAATTGATAAGTTAACATAAATTTACTGATTTAATTAAATAATAAAAAACACAATATGAACGTTCTAATCACTCAGTCATAATAGATGAATATTTAAATATGTTCAAAAGAATAACAAAAATAGACTTTTTAATAATTCTTGAAGGATTTTGATACAAAATAATTAGTTAAAATAATGAAAACATATCCAAGTAGCTGTAATAAAGTTCCTTAGTACAGTCAAATGATGATAAATGTTATATAAAAAGAGACAATTGTCACATCATTTACGTTATTATATGCATTACTATGAAATAAACAATTCAACATCAAGAACAAAGTGTAATTAAAGATAATTTAAATTGTAAGTTATCGAACTTCAGAGAATGTGAAGTTATTAAAATATATTTTCTTCATTTGAAAAAAAGAATATTTGATTGGAAATTCCATCAATTAATTGGATAATAAATTAAATATTCATATTTTAAAAATTAAATCATCTTCCACTTTCAATATATTCAATGGATTTGCGTAATCGAAACGATAGAACAAGACAAATAATTATTAATTCTTCAAAATTCAAAGGGTAAAAATAATAACTAATGAAACAACTATTAGAACATTAAAAAAAGTAAAACCTTTTCAAAAAATAAATCAACCGATCTGTTCCAGCCTTTAGAGATGAAAGAGCTCTCTATGAAAATTAAGTAAGAAACCGGAACACCAGGATTTCCCATTATAAAATAGTTTATACTAAAAAAATGTAGTGTACATGATTACAAAAATATGAAGAAATGACTCACAGATGCAGGGCCGGCAACACCGCTATAGGGCAGATAGTGAGGCATATTGTACCGAATTTCTCCTTCAGTAAGTTCAAGACCCATATATGGGCCTAGTCCTGGATACAAAATTGTTCCTGCAGAGGAGGAAGCCGGGGCACTTTGATTGTTCATGGCCGGATTTTGCCATACAGGGGCGTTAGCCGACTGAGCCTAAACAAAGGAGGAACTAAATGAGTAAATGTCTCTAATATATAACAAAAATATAATGTTGCTTACTGTCATCATATGGTCGACGACCATGTCCTCTAATGATGGGTATATTGACATTTTCGAGGATGGAGTGATTACTATAGTCTACAGCGAATTATACAATACGAATCACAATACTTTAACAAGAGAAGACTGAGACGAACGTAAAATTGTAAGCAACGTATAGGAAAAAAGAAGAAGATAAAACGAAAAAGAGGGCATCCAATGATTTTTATTATATTTGCCGATAGAGGCTATAGTGCGTATATAAGATAACGTCACAATTTGGATGCCGTCCATTTTGGAGTCTAAACAAACATGTTTTAAAACAATGAAAACCTTTTTTTCATTAATATTAAGGAAAATAGTAAACTATTGGATGTTAAAATACGACCAAGAAATAGAAGGACTTAAATCTTCCTGTCCATAAAATTTTTATCCCCCTTTTGCATAGTTTTATTATATATCTGATTATAAAATGAATTAAAAATATGTGATTACTTAGTTAGATAATCTTATTTTCGTGTAGTAGACAATGGAAATAATAAGATATTTTTACCTAATTACCCTACTTTTCCCATCCCTAATTGATCCAAACAAAAAATTAATTTTACAAATCTACTCATTTTTATGGATTTTCAGTACATATTAATTTGATTATCTTCAAATATCAATGTTTATCATAGGAAGGAAGTAGAATTCAATTCAAGTATTAAGTTTTTATTTATTCCTAAGCCATTTGATGGAGTTTAATCAAGATTTCTTGGAAGTTTGTTCATTTTATGTAGTAAAAATAACAACTTTGATCCCCTAAGATGGTGTCTCCTTATAAATATATTTAATCAGGCAGAGATGAGGACTAGGACTCGGGTCACCAGTATAACCCCAACTATTATTACTCTTTGTCTCAGGAGTACAATATTATAACCTCCCCCGCCTGCTTTAGTAAAAATCCGCCCCCTATCAACTAAGGCTATCTAGAAAGAAACCCTCCTAAGGATAAAAAAGCCAGTAGCCCCCCTTAGACGTATCTGCTGCAAATAATTCGCCCCCAAATTGTTTAGCAAGCCTCAACAAGGCAATAATAGTAACTTCTGAATAGAAAAAAAAGAAGACTATTATTAAAGGGTAAGAATTAGCCAGTAAAACCAGTAGGCTTTTATTGAATAAGGAGGAATAAAATATTAATTCTTTTAATATACTTTTGTGTAACCTCCCTAAACACATAATAGCCAAATTTCCTAAAAACTAAGCCCCTTAATATTATGCTCCCCTCCCTTATATTTATCACTAAGTATAAAGTTAAAACTTTTTGTAAAGGTATTAGGTATAATCAACAATCCCACCTCCTATTTACAACCAAATCTAGGTTCTTATAAGGCTTGAACTCAAAGTCCTAGAAACTTGAGTCAGATCCTTTCAGCTTTTCACTCCTCATGGTATCTTTTTTATGTAAAAACTTCTATTGTAGTCAGAATAAGTAGTAATATATTAACAATCAGCAACATAACAATTAAAAGTTGATTGTTGACAATAATTTTGACTTACTATAATAAAACTAAATAATACTGGATTCAAGAAAAGCCTTATACTATAGTCAACAAATAAATTATTATGTTCTTTAAAATAATTATTTTGAACCAAGACCAGACACTCAATGTCAAAGATTTTGGACTCTCTCCCCTCTGTTGTTTATTAAAAAGGAAGTTTGTTTTCACTAATAAATTTATATCTTCGGTTGGAGTAAGATTTAAATCACATCATTATCATAATAAAAAGAAAACAGTTGCTCCTCAAGGTTTCGGATAAAATGATCGCATCTTGCAGTATACCAACTTGCCATTCATGTCTTACTTTATATAGAATTCCTTTGATTGAAATTATCAACCCCAGATGACTAACATTCAATGGATTTCTATGAATTAAAGTGAATATTGGATTTTGGATTATGTGCTTTCCCATAAAACGTGACCATTGCGTATAATTGTTGGAAAGTATAATAGATTATTACTAGATATACTAATGATGTTAGTCACAAATTTGATACTTATTCCAAAGGAGTATCAGTTATGAAAGATTCATACGTGTATAAGCTGATAACAATTGAATCAAGAAAAAAGTCGATTAGTTGCATCACAAAGCAAGAAAATTTAGATAATTACTACATTGGGTCATTAATAATTAATTTGGAAAATGTTAATGTCAGTTTGTGTAAAATGACGAAATAAATATGATACTTTTAACATTAATGATAGTGAAGGTTAAAAAAACCTATAACTAACGAATAATCAATATTTGAATGAGGTAGAATGAAGTTTAAGAATTTATCTGATCTACATAAAATTGCAAGATACAGCCGGAATAGTGAATAAGACTCAAATATCACAAACATGGTATCATATATTAATGTAATTTACAAATTAAATAAGAAGTACTGAAGAAATATTTTAAAAATCCGTTAATCCTAACGATCAATTCGTTACCATATCTCCAATCAACAAAACCAAAAAAATTCCATCAGTTAATCTTCTTAGGCAAGTTATACTGTACAAAAGGTATTTCGACATCTTCCCCATCCCTGTCATTACATATAATTTCGAAAACGAGTGCTTTGACGTGAGGAGGTATACACTTCTTAGACACAACCGAGACCACTTTGGACATAGGCATCTTTAAACGTTCTTCCCGAGAAGTTCCAGACATGAAAAATGAATATAGCATACTAACTCCCTGTGTGATCATTGAAATTTCTAATCCATGTTTATTTTTAAAGAACTCCACGAACTGCTTCAAAGTCATTTCCTCGCCATCAGAATTATCAATCACAAATCGATCCCAAAGGGTCCATTCATTATCATAATACTTAGAAATAGGCGCTCTGATGGGCTCAGAGAATGTAACAAAAGGTAAGGCAAGGTTGACAAATCCATTCTTGAATTGCTCTACCTTTTTATGCCCTTGAACCAATTTATATAGCTCGAGGCTAATTAGCCCAGCTACAAGAGATGTAGTCGTGGCAATTGCAGGGATAATCCGTCCAGCAATTAATTTGGAAATGTGTTTATCTGCACGTCCTATTGAATAATTATCAGCACGAAGATTCGAAGCCGCAACTATAAAATCCATGTGGAAATTTGTATCATCATCCTTCTCAAAATCTAAGCTACGAACAGTTAAACTGTCAATCTTCTTTGGGATTGAGTCCACGAGCTTACCCAAATCATCCATGTCGGAAACAACTTTGGAGTTTGCTAGTTCCTGCGCTTGAGAGTCATTTTCAGGTATTTCAACATTTGACTTAGGTACAAATATGGGAACCTCAAATCCCTCAACAGCAGCACGTACTGCAGATGCGTCACGACACTGGGGAATACTATAAACGTCAGCGTATAGATTGGCCGCATTAAGTAAAAAGCTTATATGTAAGTCATCCTCAGTATCAAATTTAAGTGGCTTTGGACACCTCTTTGGTCCAGACCAAAAGGGTAAGCCAGAGTTGTTAACACGATCTGGAGGAAAGCTATGAAGAAGTTGAGCAATCTGATTGAAGAAAAGATCTTGCCACAATAGTCTTGCCCAAAGAACACAATCCTTGAATGATCTGGGTCGTTCATCTACCAGCAACTTCTTAAGCATTTCAAACGTTTTGAAAGGTTGGACACCGGGAAGCTTCATTGTTGATGATATAAAACTATCAGGTTCACTTAAAAATTGTTTGCCATTAAGTGGACCTTGAGCAAAGGTTCCTTCAAAAAGATCCCTTGCCCATTGAAGAGTATGCTCAATCTTGTTGGGGAAATGAGTCAATGTGCACATGGGTATGGTTTTCTCAGGAGGATCCTGAGATGAAGAATAAGACTCGGTTAAATCCGGTACCACCACTTGAGTATTTCCTTTTGATCCAAGGGTGCCACTCTCTAAGAGAGGAAGTCTATAATAGACGCAACGTCTGTCAATATAAACTCGTGCTTCAACGTTATCCAATGCATTCGCAACACCATCCAAATTCTCAAAAAAATCGTCATTATAAACATGGTCTGTATCTTGACCAACACGATTTTCATGAGCAACGATGTTAACATCAGGATTCATAGCTTTGACTGCTGCGGCTGCCACAAGACTCTTAGGTTTCTGAACATCCCAAGGCCTAAACAAAAACTGACGATTCAGATTTGACCTTTCAATGTGATCCATGTCGGTAACAAATATCTTGCCTTCAGGGGAACAACCCAAACCAACCATTGCAAAATTCTTTAGTAATTCACAGCCAATAGCACCTGCTCCAACGACAAAGTACTTCTGGGCAAGCATTTTTTCCTGAAACTCCTTGCCAAAAACAGCTACTTGTCCATCGTATCTATTTCCCTGAGGAGCACAATTTTCATAAGTTAAATTAGACGTATCCTCAGGTAAACATTCAAGGGCATCAAAGTAGAGGTACTGACGGATGGGCATAAATTTACCAGAACAGGCTTTCATGACTTCCTGAGCCACAATTCCCCCAAGGGCAGCAGCCATGGGGCATAAATTTCCTGAACAAACCTTTGAAAATTGTCGAAAGTATTCTTCATCATCATCAGCATTAAACTTGGGCAATAGGCTTTGAGCTATTTTGACAAATTTGTCAGCATCTTCTCCATGCCAAGGTTTGGGGAGTCTATTGTTGACTCGAACAAACTCATGCATCGTTTTGAAGCAATTATGAATTCTAATGGGAGAATCCATCTTTCCGAAATCCGTTAATAGCATCAATTCCTCAGGATTTTCCATGGCCTCTTCTAAGGTCTTGAAAGACACTTTGACGGGTACCTTGACTTGTGTCGCAATACCGCCGCTTTTGTAATTTCCACTGAAAGTTTTTAGCGTATCTGTGGGCACTGTGAAGGTATATGGACCCGTTACTTTGATTTGTACATTTCCAAAATCATTGATGCCCTCCAGACCTTGTACCTCCGAGAAGGTGACTGTATCTCCATCCTCGAAGCCGTGCCGTGTCTCATCCTGGCAAGTGACAGTGCCGTCCTCCGCAATGGAGGAAATCATCACACTCAGTGCGGCTTCCCCATTGCTATCAGAGACCATGAATTGGGGCCCAAAATCGCAAAAGATTTGAGAGAACAAGCCTCTGGTGTCTGCGACAATCAATTTGATGCCCAAGGAGCGTGCTTTCTTGGCTAGCTCCATTTGTTGGCTCAGGGTCGCCTCTGTGACCACAATGACACTAAAGGGCGACAAGTCCTCAATGGACTCCAGGGCCACCACATTCACATAGGCGTTCAATTCCCTCAATCCGGACAGGCATGCCTTGTCGCGGCGTGTGCCCACATACGCGTCGGTCGCACTGAAGTTGCAGGACTGCTCGCTCTTGCCAATAGAGGCGGGGTCGTAGAGGGACACGCTCTTCACGCCTCCCAGGATCACATTCTTCACAATCTCCACTCCCAACCCGCCGCAGCCTACGAGCAACACATCGCTTGAAGCCATTTTCCGCATGGCATCATGCCCCAAGACGTACAACTGACGCGAGTACAAAGACTCATCGATTTCACAATCCACTTCCAACATATTTTGAGTTTGATCACAAGACGAATAACACGAAGAATTTCCTCTTTTACGCTTCTTGGATGGGGGAACGACCATCAAATTTTCGCCACAGCCACTTGACATCTAAAAACACAAACTACCTCTCATCAAACTTCACTCGCTCCACATCCTTACTAAATAAATCCTATTAGAGAACTCTCATCCAGATCCACGAAACGAAGTTGGCCTTAATTCCAAAATGACTCTTAATCAGTAGCAACTAAGTAATCCCTCACTTCAGTTTAGAAACAAATGAAAAAGAAAAGAATCCAATAGAAAACAGAAGAAATGAGAAGAAAAGAGAAGAAATGAGATGAGGAACCCGACTTTCTTTCTTTCTTTCTTTTCTTCTTTGTCTTTCCTCAAGCTGAGCAGAAAAATAAAGTAGCCAAACCAAGCACCACGTGATCAATATTTCACTAAAGCACTCGTCGTGTTCACACTTTCTTCCCCGCTAGGAGCGTTGAATATTACTTCAGATGTCATAACTAACTACGGAGGCTCTATGCATTTCCACATGTAACTCAATGTACAAGGTAAACTCTGCGAAAGGAGTAAAAAAAGTTGCTTAGGCTATAATCGAAAATCACAAAGAATGTTATAAACAAGGTTAGGCTACAAGAAAATTGTGGGCCGAATAAATATAGCAGATTTATTTAGTAAATCCTTTTGATTATGGTGACGTCATTGGGTGCATTTCTTTGAGTAAATGTAAATTGTAATACGTCATTAAAAGATAAAGATGTAGTAATTTAAATTTGTTTTTTCCATTGATTCCTTATTTATTAACGCTATTAATTAATCTATCGGTGTATTTTGGAGGGGTCCCAATAAATTCATCCATTATCCTAGTGATTTTTAAGTGAGAACTGAAAATTATTGCTCACTAACTAAAATAATTATGTGACTTAGTCTATGGTATAAACATAAACGACATCTAGTGTGGAAAAAGATCACTAAACAACCATGTATCTCATCAAGCTAATAGGCGCGTTTCAATGCATTGTTTTAAAGCTTTACCTCACCCTCCCTCCCTTCTCTACGACTATAGTCCTCTCTCTCTCTCTCTCCGTATATATTTTCATCTGTTTTTCTATGTCCCACTACTTCTTCTTTCCTCTTTGCCTCAAATAATACCTCCTTCCTCTCTTTCTCTCTATCTCCTCTTTCTCTCTCTCCTCTGTACTCTCCTTTTTGGCCATTACAAAAACCTCTTGTAACTAGTTTATACTTAAAAAGTTTCATTATTTCCTCCCTATTCATGAAACCATTCATGTCCTCTTCAAAACATAAATTAATTATTTTGCATTAATAACATCAAAATCCCTTGTCTATCACAAAAACCCTCCTGCCGGTTATTTCTCCCTAATTGAATATATGTGTGGCCGTACATCCTCAAAAAAATAGCTAAACCTGTAAAAATGAATGGGGTGGTGAAGAAGAATTAATAAAAGGCTTCTTAAACTATTTATATCAGATAATTTAAAGAATGATTGGATAATCATTTAATTTTTCCCTAAATGTGGAAAAACCATATAAAGTTGGCTATTCCAGTTGGCTATTGCACTAAACAATTTTTGCTTACTCATGCAGTTAAAATATATGTATAAGTTATTATAACTTAAAAGTAACAAAAGAGAGGTGAAATAGAGTCACGCATTTCGACCGCCAGTAAGCTTGGTAATATACATTTTATTAGAAATTGTTATATTGAATGTTACTAAGAGTACACAGAACCAATGAGGTCTTGAGTTATTGTTGAAAAGTTAAGATACGATGTGCTCTATGCAATATAAAAATAAAAATTGTCATATTTGCAGGTATATTGTTTTGTTATTTTTGCAACTGAATGAAAATAAATGATTAATTTAGACTCCCTATCTATGCACATGACGATACAGTCGAAAAAACTATTGAATATTGGAGTTCAAAAGATTAAAGAAAACACTTATAATTTTATAAATTAACTTTTAAAAATATGAGTAAATACTTTCACCGACAATATAATCGGTGGCACTACAACAAATTTTAAGACTGATAGCTGAAATCAAGGAAGGTTAGCCTTCCTTGGTTGAAGTAATCATCTGTGACTGTATATATATATATATAAAAGAGAGGTTGTGTGTGTGTGAGTATAGATGTCCCTTTATACGTTCCCACACCGTTGAACCTAGGAGACTGAAATTTTTCATGGGTCCCTCTTTTGAGCTCGAACAGGCTAAGACTGGGGTGTCGATTTTTGTGGAGGTCATATAAGGGGGCTTATGTTATACCCTAAACCCAAAAACCGTTTTTTGAAGCTCAATGAGACTAGATAGGAGTTTGAGTTATTTATCAATCAGTGATTGGCGTTTCAAAATAACAACAACGTCATCTAAATTTAATCAAAATCAAAAAAGGGCTGGGCTAAAAAGAAATCGGTGAATATTGCAATTTCATTTATTTCAAGTGCAAAAAAAATGAACTTCCAATGGATTATGGGATTAGTAAATGGAATTTAGTTTGTAGACATTTGACCGGAGATTCTTTTGCATATAAATTGCCAAATAAAAATTGATTTTTAACTGAAATATCTGCGATTATCTGAACAATTTGTTTCTCTCTTTTTTTTTCCTTTTTTCATCAAACGTCAATTATCAGTTTAAAAAAAATAAATGACACAAGACGATGCTTTTGGCGAAAAAAAATGTTGAAGGCATTCAGTAATATTTTCAATTTCCGGAACATTTTATTACATAATTTTTGCAATATCTGCATAAATAAAACAGTCAACGAGTGTTCTTTTTTCGACAACATTATTCTTCATAACTTTTTGGTTTTTTGCAAGTACAAAAAAAATATTGGTAGTTTTGTTTCTTTTACAATTCCAATAAGGGGACGTCCACACGGAAACGTTTCTTGATGAAAACGCAAAATATTTTTCCGTTTTGGGCGTGTATCCACACTGCTTTAATCCAGACAAAGACGGCGTTTTATCATATTGAAAACGATATTTTTGGAAAAACTGGTACTAGAGTTGAAAAATCGTAAAACGCTCTTATTTTTTTTTAAATAGTCACGTCAGAAATGGTCAATGACGACATTGTCATACCGTCAATATAATTATAATTAGATAAGAGTGCAGTACTAAGTGGATGATTTGTACTCCAACGTAACACGGAGTAGTAGCTCAACTTCGTCATCTGTCCACACAATAGTTGACGCTTGAGTAAAAATCAAGTTATGAGACATTACACTTTTATTTATTTACTTAATAAATATTAACGGCCAAATAGTTTATAGACATATTTGTTTTCCATTATAGGATTTATGTTCAAATTTGAGGGATCTGATGAGATACTCAAGAATATCAGCTATAATTTAAAGTCTTCCATTAATTAATGTAAATAATGCGACACTAATTGGGCCATGTTATGACCTTTTGAATATAATTGGTCATATTCATAGCCTCCGATATTTGTTAATATATTTTATAACGGAGCTGTTATTAAAATAAAACGAGTTGATCCGCTTTATCTTTACTCGACGATGAACAATATTATCTCTTGGAATGTTCTTAATAAATATAACTGTGTTATACACTATTAATTATATGATTATGCGCCATTGTTATTAATTTTCCAAAAGGCTATAAATCATGTTCGACAACATTTTCTCTGCCTCCTATGTCGATATTCGACCTTTGCATCATGACGTGACACTTCGTTGTGTGGATGAGGAAGAGAACGGGATGGTTCGTAGCTTTTGCAAAATAGGATGCAATTGTAAAATAGGGCTTGAAGAATCCTGTTGAAAGAGAGATCCATTCTCTAAGTGGTTTTCTTTCTCGTAGGGATTATTCCTTGAAAATGGCGACAATTTACAAAAGTACGCTTGGTCGTTTACATACTTAATATCTGGAAAATGGTCTTACTTTGAGGACACAGATCTATTGAGAATCCATCAAACAACCCTTACAATATGAGATTCATGGGAAGGTATCAAGATATTTCTTGAAAACCTGACGATGAGCATAGCGTTTTTGTCCCTCGAAATTACCTTCTTATTCAGACTTCAAAGCTGTTGGTTTTCAAGTCATTGTACTAAATACATCTTATGCCAGAAATATGTTCAATCATGTCTGGACTTTGGTTATGAAAGATATTGTTGAAAAAATACATTTATAATGTAGTGGAAGAAAGCATGTCCTCAAATAGGAACTATGGGAAGGTGGAGTGACGTTTTCCATATATGTTAAGATCATTTGGAAACATTAGCTTCCTTGTATAGGGAGTCCATCATAAAAAAAATCCTTTAGACGATTGGACATTAAAAATTGACAGTTCCATAAAAAACATTTGGATTGTATTCAAATGGAAAGAAAAGACTACAGCACACGAGTCAGTTATGCTAAATATAATAAAAATGAAGTTCAATTGCTGACAATGGAATTTTCGGAGGCTAAGTCCATTCCATGTTCATCTATTTAAAGATTTACTTCAAAAAACAATTGATATGCTGTTGAACATGAAGGAGCAGGGACATCTCACATATACCATACATGTTTGATGAAGCGGAACAAGTAAATTTATATATTGTAATTTTAAAAAATTCTTACTTTCTTTATACTTATTACAGGAAAATTGCAAGAAAGGTTCTAAATGTATTGCATCCCTTTTATACCATGAAATAATGCATTATATTTTTGTCCCTCGACCTGAAATTCAATGCGACAACAGTAGGTGGGAGATTTCTATCCATAATATTTGTATTTGTCAACTATTTTTTTTTTTTCTGCTTTTCAGAGGTCAGAATAAGAATTTCATTACTATGGGTCTTAGCATACATTGTAATCCTGGGAAAAGTGGATAAAATCTATGTTCATTTTCTAGTAGAGAGTTTTTCCAAATTTTCTGCTAATCTTTGGAATGATTTCTAAACCTTTTAGAAATTTAAAAAGTAAGATGGAGTTAAATGGTTCAAAATTGTCTGAAAAAAGATTATTAAATGGTTCAATTAATACTTTAGTAAGACTAAAGGAATAAAAGCATATCACGTATTTATGTTCTCCTCTGATCATCCTGGAATTGTAAGAATGAATGAGGGATCCAATAGTAAAGAAATAAAATCGTTAAGGCTATTAAAGAATAGGATTTCATCCAAGGAATTAACAATTTTGATTCCTGAAGATTATTTATTTGAAGGTGCTTTTTTAAAAGAAGAAAGGAAATAATATCTAGAAAAAAATGTAGCTCCTCTGATCAATTGTGAGAAAAAGAGGAAAAAATTTATATAAGAACTTATGGAGCACTGTTCGAGTCTACTACCTATATCAATCTCGTCTATCTCAAGTCTCGTCTACCTTTCAAGTCTCGAATTCGTTTTCAACACCATACTCTCCTTCAAACTTGAATACGTTTCTTACGTCGAGCCCCCTCCTATATTTAATCAGCTTCCTTCCTCAAGTCCTCTTCCTACCTCATCATCATTAAGAGTTAAAGAATGGTGCTTCAATTGTATTGAGTGTTCCTAATATAAACGATATTTAAATAAAAAAGACCGAAAATGTAGATGGTGTATATTTTGCATTAACAAAAATTTAGAAGTGTTGTGTAAAAAGTTCATTTGTAAAAACATTAATAAATAGTTGAATCACTGTTCCTGATGTTCTTTATTTCAAAAAAAGTTATTTTATGTTCAAAAATTCAAACCTGTGTAATGAGTATAACACATTGAGATGAAAGTTATATACACAAACCGAAATATCCAAATAATTTATCCTATTGTACAGATTTATCGAATCACTTTCAAGATTTTACATACATAAGGAAATCCAATGCTCAATAATCATAAATTATATTCCATATTAATTTTTCTCTTTGATTTAGCAAAGATCGATGGCTCACTAGTAATATATATATATAATAGAGTTTATAATAAAAACCGCATAAATTGAAAGGGATGACAAAGAAGAAGTATTACTCAACAAGATCCAAAGTATTGTCATTCGATTCTTAAAATTTCTTAAAATAAAATGGACTCAAAAGTCAACTTCTGTACGTCCCATCCAATTTTTCCTCTCTTCATCTAGTATTTTTACTTCATTCCGTCTTTAATTTTGAGAGTTATGTATTATGTATATCATACAGGAGTGCAAAAAAAAAAAAAACCTTCCATCGATAATAAAAATGTAATATAATGAATACAAAATAATCAAATATTGATGACATCAAGGAAATTAGGAATGCAGAAACATCCTCTCAGTTGCTCAAAAACACTTATTATATGATTATAATTAAGGAATCACTGTCCTCCTCATACTCCAAAGAGCAAATTATGGCTTAAATTCTAACTCTATTTGATATTCCTCTGAATGATAATACAATTATATTTGTCAGAGGCTAAAGCAAAATTTGAAGTGAAGGGATTCATTGGAAATATTAGAAGGCATTGGGCAAAGAGGCAAGAACAGTCTTAGACTTTTGTATTATTATTTGTATTTCAAGTTGTGAGTCGAAGTATACAATAGTCAAAGGAGCTTTTCACTCTTTAACATCGACTACGAACCTCAAATGATATAAAGAGGATGAGTTCCTTCAATAAAAATTTCCAAATTAGGTGTTTCATTGAGGATTAACGGCTCAAAAACTCTCTTCATTAATAAATCCTAGTATCCACTCGAGAAGATAGTATAATTACGTTATCAAAAATTATCGTCAAATAAAGTAAAAAATAATTTAGAATTTTTTCGTTATCCTGATTTTTGTTCAATATTCCTTGTATGTTGACGCACCACATATGCCAAAATAAAATTAAATCTGGGACACAATATGTTTATTTTATTTTATTTTGACCGTAAATTTTTGCAATCTTTAAGTAGGAATAACGGAGCCTCTGTTGGGCTAATCAAAATATTTTATAAAAAGGAATAGAAGATAATTAGTTTAAGAATACAAATACATCCCACACTTTTTTGAGAAAAATTAGTATATGTAAGTATTTTCTGAATATTTTTTTTAATTTTCTTAATTAATTTGACCATTTTCAATTTCAATCTATTAATGATCATGTCTTTGATCTCTTGAATCAAGCCATATATTATTCAAATGCAAGCATAAAATTTTATCATTTGGGAAAATGTGAAAGTGAGAGAACTCAAGGGACCAAAGTTCGGAAGATTCTTAAAAATCTTATTCAATTTAAGAATAAATAATTTGATCCTTGGATTGATTTATAGTCAGAATAATCTTGCAAATCTATCATTAATAATAATGAAAATATAAATAAAATTATATTTAAATTTAGAAATTGGAATAAATATTTATATACTTCATAAAATAATCTGTTTAAAAATACCCTCATTAAACTATGGACATATTTAAATTAATATACCTAACTATACATGGTCTATACTTATTTATTATTAATAAGGTCTATAAGTATTATTATACAATGAACAATTAAAAAACCATAAATATTTGAAGCGCCATCTATGTTTTTAACATAGCTCACGCCGTTACCTTTAGTGTATCACGCAACCATATGTCCAAAAAGAAACAAAAAAGACTTGAAATCAATGGTTTTATTTTGGATAAAAGGTTGAGTAATACAATAAAGATAACGACGTGCAGGGCTCAGAGCGTTGATTGATCGAATTGAATTGAATTAGATGTGAACAATTCTTAACAAATATAGAATAATAGTTCCTTAGTTGGGATGAAGAACTGAACAACGGCCTGATTTTGGGCTTTACTGTACTATTTTCTTCGGAAGAGAGGTTGCGTGATACACTAAATGTATTCAAGTTATGGAAGGATATGAATTATGTTCTATATGCAACAATTTTATTAGTTTAACTTAAATAACATGAACCTCTATTTTTTCGAGGGAAATCTCAAAAATGCAGATTTAAAATCATTTTAAAAACAGTATTAAAGTAAATATTCAGGTTTATAGTTTTTTAAAATGTGGATTGGTGTCTAGAATGATAGACACTGACTAAAGTAACGTGCCTTCATAAATGATTGATTACAGAGTTTTCATGCAGTCCTATAATTATGTAGGGGCAGCGTCATTAGACTCAACCTACACACCAAGTGTGAGTAACCTTTCTTCTATTATGTACATTGTACATATGTATGTAATTATTATTTTGCATTACTGTGTCCTCTTTGTTTAAGTGAGATAAATGGAGATTCAATTTGAGGTTGTTTGTAAGTTAACTACATAT
This sequence comes from Lepeophtheirus salmonis, assembly GCF_016086655.4. Classification (NCBI taxonomy): domain Eukaryota; kingdom Metazoa; phylum Arthropoda; class Copepoda; order Siphonostomatoida; family Caligidae; genus Lepeophtheirus; species Lepeophtheirus salmonis. Next base: position 33,777,047 of record NC_052137.2, read on the forward strand.
TATACCTAAAGGGGCGTCTGTAGGGGGTGGGCTGGAGCGGGTGTAGCACCCCCCACCCGCAAATGAAGGAATTTTTAATATTTGAAATTTTTAAATTACATTTTTCAATTAAAAAAAAATATATATTAATTTTCTGTTAACGGCTATTGAATTTTTAGAAATTTTTCTCAAGAAATTTAATATTTAAATTTTTTTTTCGGAAAATTTTATATTTAAAATTTAGGTTTTTTAAATTTTTTTCCAAAAATTTAATATTTTGTCAATAGCGTGCATTTTTGAAATTTTAATCCGAAAAATTTAATATTTGAAATTGTTGTCCAAAAAAATAATTTTTTGTGAATAGCCGAGAATTTTTGAATGTTTTTACAAAAAAATTTTATATTTTCAGAATGGGTATGGATTTTTGAAATTTTTTCCATAAAAGTTAATAATTGAAATTAAATTTTTGAAATTATTTCACCATACACTATACAGCCCCTATAAGTTATTACTTTTATCACGATCAGATAATTTTCTGTCTCATGACCAATAATGTATTTTTCTCTACTACATAACCAGCAAAAGAAAAATACAGAGGCGACAAAGATTTTTACGTGGCTACTTGACTTAGTTAGGAAGACAAATAATGTATATTCTGACATGGATAAGTTTAATGCAACCGTTGTGTTTAATCTTAGCTATTATGTTAAAATCCGAAGGGGAAAAATCAGCCTATTACATTGATAGCTGTTTCAGTAAAACACTTTCCCTTAACTGGGGCGCCCACCAGGGGGTAGGGAAGGGACTTTTGCAACCACTATAAATTTCACCAGGATTAAAAATTTTTACGCAAAAATAGACTTAAAATATTATTTAAATATAAAATCCAAGCCCCCAAAAAAAAAAAAAGAAAAAAGTTTACATTAAGTAAAGAAAGGGGCTTGCAACAGACATAGGGTAAAATTATTTATAATTTATTTAAAAATCAGCTGCCTATGATGTTATGGTTTTGGAGGATAAAATATCACGTGATTCTGCTATAAAAATGATAATCTTCTATATTTCAATCATTCTAGAAATTTTTAGCGATTGATTTTTATTGTTTTTGGTAAACAAATTATTAAACAAATTTTTATTATTAAAATAAACTTTTAGAACATTTTTTCTTGTTGATCAAGTACTTCCTAGTGTATTTCATATTTAAAAAAAATCCAAATTGAGGTCATAAGAAATGTAAATATTCTACTTTTGACTTCATTATTGGAATTCTTATACTTCAAAATAGTTAAGTGCTAAATTTCAAGTGGTTAGCTCCTTTGGATAAAAAGATGTACAAGAAAATGTAGCGTCCTACAACGTCTTAAACGAGTATCCATGTCCCAGAAACGACTCAGAATTATAGCTGAAATTCGGCACACTTAATCTACTCATGAATTTGAGCATTTGTGCCAAGAATCAGGGAAATCTGAGAGGGTAAGGTGACGTATTTTATTTATTTTGGTCGATTTAAAATAGATTGACCCGGATTACATATATATTTATACATTACACATTTTGTTGGCAAACTTTGATTTTTTTTTTGCAAAATAATACATGCTATAAACTATTCCATATTATCATCGCAAAACTACACGTGTCTGAACTACGTTAGGTTTAAATCTATCTTATAATCTGCATGAATGTTGTCGTTAGTTGTCTTTACTTTTTGCAGAGATGTTGCAGAATAACACTTGCAAATATAACAAACATATCATAGAAATTTTAAGTTTCTTTTGATGTTCAATATTTATGTGACACACTGAAGTTTCATAATATTTTTGAATGTTATGATCCTAAGTGTATTAAAATTGCTTTTTTTTCTTGCCACATTCTTGAAATTAATCATCCTACATATTTTCAAAATTTATAATTGCCATAGACACACTGAATTGAACTTGAAGTAGTCCATGACGTGGGTTTGGAATAAAAGTGTAGACAGGGGTGTCTGCAGGGTTGGGGGAGCTTGGTTCTTGGAAAATTAAAGTTTTTGGAAAAAAAATTTGAAAAATTAATAATTTTGGAAAAAAATTTTAAATATTAAATTTTTGGGGAAAAATATAAAAAAACCCCAAGTATTTACTACAAAATAAATTTTTGTAAAAAATTTCACAAATTCACAGCTGTTCACAAAGAAATTAAATTTTTTGAACAAAAATTTCAAAAATTATATTTTTAATATAAAATGTTTTTAAAATTTAATTTTTGAGAAAAATTTGAAAATTTCATAACTATTTACAGAAAATTAAATTAAAAAAAAAAATTTGAAAAATTAAAGTAAAATTAAAATATTATATTTTCTAGTAAAAAGACAAAATACCCTTTTTTTTGGGAGTGGGGCTACAGCCCCTCCAGCACACTTCCAGTGAAGTATTTTATTATTGTTTTTATGATAAATAACCACGATCATGGATTAAGAGCCTTATAAGACTAAAGGCTGAGATTGTATATCCTATTCCTAATATTTTTTTTGGAGCTCATTTGTTTTGAATAATTGATCTTTTTATAGTTTTTTGTAATATAATTATCCTTATTTTCTACCAATAAATCCGCAAAGTAAAAATAAAAATGAATAAAAACAAAATAAAAAAAGTAACATTTTAATTCAACAAATACCTACTTCTAGCATCGAAATTTTATGCTTTTTCCCCGTACTGTTTATGATATAACCTACACAAAAATCTGTTATCTAATAAAATATGATATTTCAATAAAGCAACACAACTTTCTTAAGCATGAAGAAAATCGAATGAAATTTTCAGGAATTATAGATTACAGTATTTAAAAAAAGATGTTACCTTTAAATACCTAAAAAAAACAATAATATAAAGACAAAGTAATTTCATATTGCCCAGTAATAAAGATTGAAGGTGGTAATGTCGGGTTAACATTTATTTACTTCGCATTAACAAATTGATTGTAAACGTAACGATATACTAGATAAATACATTTTTTAAGATGCATTATGCTTTTTAATTGATCCAATACACTTTATTTGTGGTTTTGAAGACTATCTTGAAGTAACTTATTTTCCAACTAATGGTGCGATTAAACAAAGCAACGTATTGACAAAAAATAAACTGGATGAAAGATTAATGATTTATCTACATTGAATATAAATGACACCAAATTGATTTTCCCCATTTAAATAATAAAAATCCAGCATTCTTATGGAGATCTCCAAAACACTTCTAGACTTCCGTGCATGTCTTCTGCCAGTTTTTTACGCACCGTAAATCTACATTATGTACATTATATTAATTATTGTATAATATTTTCAAGAAAAAATCCTACAAATAACACAAAGTGCAAAGAATGGATATAGTTTATAGTGTAATCCATGACACAAGATGAATACATCATTAGAATCAGACTTTATTCTCATCTCTGAATCTCACAAAGATGAATTTATTGCTCATGTAATATATACCTTATCAATTGCTAATCATCTATGTTCAAAAAATTTATGGAGAAATACACGAGTAAACCTATCCCTTCCCGAGGAGCCATCATTAAATTAATGGAGGATGTTGGTACTGATGTCATTTATAGAAATACATATAAAAATGTCGTCCACACCAAATGACGATCAAGTTATCAGTAAAAAGTATAAAATATTTACTAATTTCGAAATGAAACTCTAAATTTTGTACTATCTAACAGTAAGTATTCAATCTTTTTTTAAATCTAACCCTAAAATATGATTCTATTTTAGCTAAACATATCAAGAATTATGATACACAACTCATTAAATAGTAAAAACAACTGCTTAAATGGTCACAACAACGGGGGTAGTAGCTTTGGATGGTTCGCAACTAGTTTGTCTGAGACTAGTTTCTTCCCTTAAAGACTTGGGTATGATCATTAAGTTTTGCAATATTACATAGTCAATAAAAATTACTTTTTTATCACTTAAGGCTTAGCTATGGTTAATAGGCTCCAAGAAATGATGTTCAGAAAACTCATAAAAGGCAAAAACAACTGCTTAAATGGTCACAACAACGGGGATAATTGCATTGGGTGTAGCATTATAATTACCAATTGTGTATATATGTTGTTATATAAGCATAAATAGCGGAGAAAAAAATCTTTTTTGATGCTCTTAATAAGGAGTAATATCGCCGGACATTACTACATAATTAGCTTTTGCTCTAAATCTTTACGATGTCATGTTAGAAAACTACAATAAGTCAAGAATGGTTGCCTGAATTGTCTTATCAGTTAAATTTGACTGCATGGATTAACTTTTCTTTTTTTAGATAAATATGAAATAAATGAAAGTGGGATTCTAAAAGCTGTTCTTACTAAAATTGGAAGAAGATATGGATTGAAATCTAACATAATTTTATGATTTACTTTATTATTAATAATTATTAAAATCTCATCGGTAGAAATATATCTATCCTGTGCACAATTGTATATGCAACTTGCACATAAGGAAAAAAGGTGATGATCTTTTGATTAAACTCCACGTCTGGCTTGTATTTTGCAACCTCAAGTTATGACATATTGAACTGAATTCCGATGTTAGAACAAGAAGATATTATTTGGATCAATCTATTATTTCAATATTCTGTATTTATAATTTATTGTTATTATTAGTTATATGATTCTAATTGTTTAATTTTGTATATTTAACTTAAATGTATGATGGTTTATTTTTTAGTATGTAGATTATATTTAATTTAAGCCTTCTATTTTAAATTTGGAACTTCAAATATATTTCGAAATACTCTTATTTTGTCGTTTTATTAGTTATTTTTCTGAGAATATGGTTCACAATAAATTACTATTTCATGGAGTGTGACGTTTCCAAATCTACAGTAACGGATAAAAATCGTCTAAGTCAATTATACGTAGTATATCTTTATTATACATTTTGCTAATAAATACTTTCGTTACACCCTCAAAAATCATAATATAGCAGGCAACTGATTAATACTGATGTGATTATGAGTGATAATCACATCAGTATTTTAAACAATGATACCATGTGTCTTTCTCTCCCCTGTCTCCTCGCACGCGTTTTTCTCTACAATATTATCAACTATATCCATGACACAAGATGACCTTGACTGCATCACTCAACCTTTTTTCCAAATAAAGAAAAACAATATACTCGAAATTGTATGGTAGTTGAAAAATTACGTCATACTTCTTTGATTAATTCGTTAATCCAGGGATACGGTAACTTTTTTTAAGCGTTACACCAAAAGAGCTCGTAATAAATTTAATTTACTCTAAGCTAATGGCATGGTTTTTTTCTTATAATGCCGTACTGGTTCTAGGAAAATTTGCTGAATGACATTTCGCCGAAGAACCATCTTCCGAATGTACATTTTGCCTACGGATAATTTGACAAACGAACATTTGACCAAAGGACCATTTTGGACATTTGTCTGAAATGTATTATTTTTTTTCAGTTGTCGATTTGTCAACTCTTGGCTTAATTAATATTCGGAATGCTGATTTGTTGACCTCAAATATATATTTTTTAAATTGTAAATATCCCTACTATTGAATGTAAAATGGTCCAGCAGTTCAAGAGTATGACGTCATAGGCCAACTACCAGAAAATTTTGAGGTTTTTTCCCTTCCTCATTCTGGAGAAAAGGTTGAGAGATAAATATCAATAGAAGGAAGATAGATATATCCATGGGATACACAGACAAGGGATGGAATAGAAAAAAGAAACTACTACTAGTCATTACAGACTATTTTGTCATAAGTACAACACTCTTTATTATCAAAGTTTTTCAGCCGATTAATTTGCCAAATATGATCCTTTTTTTTTGTAACAAAATTTCTCATGAATACAGGAGGCATTTTCCGAGCGATTATGTTCGCCCCAACTTTTTCAATAACTTTTATATATTTATATTTCTCCTTGAAATTTTGATTGGAACTTATGTGAATATAATATATTGTCTGTTGTTTTATTTTTAGTACATTTAAGGTATACAGTAAGTATACAGGGTTGATCTTTTCTGGTGGTACACATTTTATTTATTTCAAGAGTAAAAATTAAACGAGAGGTTTTGTGATGAAATTTACTGAACAAAATTATCCGAAAAGACCTCACGGCACTACTTTCATTCAATATGTGAGCCCTCAGCTTTAGTAATTGCATCAATACGAGGCCTAAATCGCTTTCAGGCCTTGACTATGTAGTAAGAATTGAGCTTGGTCCATTCCTTCTTTATGGAAGCCTCTAGAGACTCGTTACTCCTGTGAGAAGTAGAACACACCTTCTCCTCCAGATGTGCCTAGATAGAGTAGTCCAAGGAGTTCGCATCTGATGAGGAGGGTGGCAATGGTTAAGGTCCATTAAGTCCGGAAAGCTGTCACTCGGGAAGGCCTGTGTCTTAGCGACTCGATGACATGGAGCTCTATCGTGAGTCAGAAACAGTTGTCTCCGAACTTTTATCTGAACCAAGGTAGTACTTTCTAATCCAGAAGTTTGATTTAAGCACCTACATTAAGCCCCTCCTTTCTCTCCACAAAAATGGTAGGGAAGACTCCACAACGTCTAAGACTATGGTTCCGGCTGGATTTTTTGTTCTGAAGAGATGTCTCACTGAAGCTGAGACATATTCTGGATGTTCCGTTGTGATGTAGCGGATGTTCTGCTTATTCACATTGGCATTAACGGTGGAAATTTCTTCTCCAGAAAAGAGCAAAACTTTGCCCAAATTTTTGTTGGCCTTCATAAAAATTATTATCTTCTTTGCCTTTCCAACCATGTCAGCTTGCTCAGTTGAGAGATTAGATCCCTTGTTGTCCTCCTCTGTAATTTTGTGTACTACTATTAAATTCTTTTTTTAGAGTAAAGGCTGAGAGATACTATAAATATTGATTTTGGACGTGAGCATTTGGGAATAACTAAAAACTTTACATTATCTGCAAGGTAGTCAGCAGTTTGTTGTTTACAAAAATAGCGCATGCTGAGAAGAATTTTCATAGCCTCTTTGATGTGAGTATACATCGTTACCTTTGTTGTATCACACAACCTTTTCTCCAAAAAGAAACAGAAAAAAGGCTCGAAATCATCTGGTAGATAGCCAAATAAGTCGGTCATACCAATTGCAATTATGTAGTACAAGACTATTCATACTATGTCTCCACAATTTTTAAAATGAATTCATAATATTAAAATCCTAAACAGTATTTTATTCGATGCTGTATTATATTATTGCTTATTCATATTTTTTTAATAACTGTAGCTATACATTTCTATCTGTAATGATAGGCTAAATTTCTTAATAAAAATAATAAAATGTCCAATATTATTCAGGACATTCAATAGCTGAAACCTCAGCTGATTCAAGTAAACATATCTCTGAAACCCTAGTTTAGAAGAATATAAGTAATTGCATATTAAGAAAAATAATTTTTCTGTCTGAAAATGCCTGCTTTTGAATACCAGAATTAGGATTTTTTGAGGCACGGATATATCTTTTTTTTTGTTTTCCAAAAGATTTACACCAAAATAAGGCTTGGTTACGTGTTTTGAGGCGGAAGAACTACAAACCGAAAGGCTTGTATGTTTTATGTTCTTCTCAATTCAAAGAGAAAGATATTTTTTATTCAATAAATCGAAAATGGATCCATTTAAGACCTGATGCGTGCAGCAAATTTTCCTATTCTAAAGAAACCAAAAAAAAAAAAACAACACACATCCATAGCTGTTTAGCTCAGATAAAGCCTCGGTATACACCTAAACTTTTCTCAAATCGGAGAAGTTGTAGATACTTCATCTGAAAATAACACAGAGCCGGGACGTTGTATACTCCTTGAACACTCCTATGCCCTTGCAACAGGTAATATATTGACATCATATTATCTTATAAAATGGATTAAATGTTTATATAAATTTAATTTGTATATATTTATGAGAAAAACTGAATTTTATTTTTAACAGTTGAACCAGTTTTCAAAATGACGTCTACTCAAACTATTTAATTCAAGCCAGATGCACGAGCGTGTTCCACACAAACTGACAAAATCCAGCCTAATTGAGGGGAGTATCGACTGTTGATTCTTTAGGTAGGATTGACTCAATTTTTTGTTTTTTTGGTTATAGCTTATGCATACAATCATATTACAGATATGAATGAGGCAATTCATCGCATATTCAATGATGAACAACTACGTTATCTGTGAAATAATACAAAAAATATCTGCACCTGGTCTCCTTGCACCATAAAAAAAGCATTGCAGCTTCGAATTGCTTGTGATACCACAGGAAATGAGATGTTACTTCGACAATTAATTCCTCTACCAAGTCTAATGACATTGAGTAGACGGTTGGAAGTTTTGGACTTCAATACTGGTACTTTGGAGGACGTAATTACTTTGGTGAAAATAGTTTTAAATTTAATGTATAATATATTTATTTTACAGTCTTTTTATATTTTAGGGTGAAAGTTCCTCACTGATCTGGAGGATATATCTAGACAGCTTCCTAAAAAAAGTGGAAGTTAATTCTCACCTAACAAATTATATTTGTTTTTCTGAACTCGAATACCTCGAAAAATTGTCTTTTACTCACTTGGGAGGTTATTGTATTTGCAGAACTATCAAATCGTTATGTCTACAATGTTTTAAGTATAATATATTGGACTATAATCATTGCTCTTCTTTAAAATTACTTTCTAAAGAAAAGTCTTTAATTTATTGTAGCGATTCTTCAATTTCATTGTTTGTTTTCTATGAATATATTTAATTTTGTAACTAATTAAGTATTTGATTCATTTTTACATTATTCATTTATATAAGATTAGTGTTTTACGTTATTCGTTCATATTTTTTCTCTTTAGATGGCGTGCATCATGACAAGACTCTCATTTTCTAAGGCACTGCATTCGACGAGTTGTATTGTTTTGCTGCGAGACGGTGATACTCTCTGTTGCTTTGTTTACAAACTAATATTTAAGTAAACAACGCTCCTGCACCATTAGAAAGCATACAAAATGATGAATATACGTACATATATTTATAGGGTATTTATTTAATTTCACTTCATTAGCCAATGTCGATTTCTTAGCATTTAAGGCTCTTCTTTATTGAAAGAGATGAATGTTTAAATACAATGTTTATTTTTAGAGAGTGCATAATAATCCTCAGACTCATTACTAAATTTAATTAGTAAAAAGTAAGTGGGGAGCAAAACGTGGACTCTCGAGCATACTAGACAGGAACACCGGAGCCCTCTTGAAATTGTGACCTCCACTTCTTACTTTGCTGGAGAGGTACTATCCATAATTCTTCATTTTGGACACCTTGAAAATCAGGCTCCTAGAGCACTTCACAACGTCCATAATCTTCGCCACATCAATTTCAGTATCTATGATATATGAGATGCGCTGCCTTTTTGCTTATTGCTCACGCAGGATGAGGAGATGTTTATTATAGCTAGTTTATGCAGTAAGGATGGTTGAACCAAAATGTCAAGAAATCATCACGAAACCTTCTTAATTAATGAGATAACTAACATGAATTAACAGTCCACGTTTTACTGCCCAAGCCTGTATACGTCATACAAGTACAATTAGATAGGAAATGTTTGTATCAAAGAGAAAATATGATGTTAATGCTGTTTCATATATATTATATTCTAACCAAAGTAGAGACAAACTGTCGTAGTCATTAAAAGTGAGTACGAGCACAAACAATGAATATCTTTAATATTCATAATACAAAAATTCATTTGTAAATGCATGCCCTATTTTGTGAGGGGTGAAACTACATATCATTTTATTCATTTACATTTTTACAACGAATGATTGGTAGTGCACAGAAGATGGGTATGCATATCAATTAATGGATGCGCTCTCAGTTAAATCCAGAAATTCATTAGGCAAATAGGTTGCGATAGTGTTAGATTAATAATAATAATAATAATAACAAAAAGTATGTATTATAAATAGAGCTAAAACACATGATGATGAAGATTTTGATTGTTCTGGTAAATGCGAGCAAAGGAAATCCCATGAATTTCCTCTTCATATTATATATAATTTTGAGCCTCCCTCACACGGAACATTTAAAAATCTTCTAGTAACTTAATGTCTCTCTCTGATGCAGGTATGGCTTTTGTTAAATCCGTTTCAGGATAGTAATCATAGTTCTTAGTATCACCTTCATGTCTAACATTGGGAATAATCGGAGGCTTATATTTTTTATTCAAAACATCATCCCAGTCCAGAGATTTGAACCAACGATGTTTTTTGACATCCTCAGCACCATTTTTCATGTTTCCTAAACGTTTCGTACGATCTTGAACGAGTAATTTCTTTATTAAATCCTTTGTAACCGGCTCCATTTGCCTTGGCCAGTCGATTTTTCCCCCAAGGATTTTCTCATATATCCCAAATGGGTTATCATCAAAAAAGGGTGGATAGCCAGCCAGCATTTCATATATGAGTATTCCTAGGGACCACCAATCAACTGCTCGATTATGACCCTTACTCTGAATGATCTCTGGCGCAAGGTATTCTGGTGTGCCACAGAGAGTCCATGTACGATCTGATATCCTTTTGGCAAATCCAAAATCTGTAATTTTAAGGTGACCATCACGATCAAGTAGTAAGTTTTCAGGCTTTAAGTCACGGTACACAATGCTTTGCGAATGGAGGTACTCGAGAGCACAAACAATCTCTGAGATATAGAAAAGTGAGGTGGGAACGTTAAATCGTCCTGCAGTTCGTAGATAAGAGAATAATTCTCCACCAGAGATATAGGGGAAAACCATGTAGAGGAACTTTGGGTCCTTATATTTCCAAACGAGGTTAACAATGTAGGGGTGGCGGAGCTCCGAGAGAATATTTGTTTCATTTTTGACATGTTCCACCTGTTTTAATCGTACAACATCCTTGATACTTAAGATTTTGAGTGCATAATACGCATGTGTAAATTTATGCTTCACTAAGCAAACACGAGCAAATGTTCCTGTTCCAATGGTTTCTCTAAGTTCAAAGTCTTCTAGTCGGAACAAAAGACTATTTTGACTGAATGAGAAGTATCGATGAGGATATGATAAGTGGTTATTTAGAGATGAAGGATAGGAAGAGGATCTGGAGAAGGGGTAAATAGAAGATGTAGAGGAAGACGTCATTTTGTCCTTGAATTTATTTTTATTTTACTTAAAAATGATTGGTATGTAATTGATTTATTTTCTGGAAGGGAAAAAATAGTTTAATAATAATTATATATGTAATGCATAAAATAGAAATTGATTCAAAATATTAATGTACTTTCATATTTACCATATTTTTACTTATTTAAATAAATATATAGATATACTTAATGATATTGATGTATAGGAATTAACAGAGGGAAAAAAAAAGAAATATTTACAGAATGGATTGCTGATGTTTTTGTATGAATAAGCTGAAATTTTGGACTAGACATTTAGAAGTGGCATTGATAATTATTCTTCTTTCTTCTTGTCTTCCTATCGAACTTAAAACCCACAACACCAGGATAACAATATCGGTTTTAACTTTTATGTTTTAAAGGTAAACCAAGAACTGAAATAAAAATACAATTCTTTCTATTTCATACAGGTATAAGACGAAAACATACTTCAAAGTAAAATGAAAACTTTGAAAATTCAAAAAGAGCGCTCTTGATTGGATTTACGTGTGTTCATGTGAGAAGACTCTCACGCCTGTTGGCCTGAGCCCTGTACGCGTGCTACATGTACAAGGAGGGTATGCATGCATGCATTGATATAGGTATGTGTGTGTGAACTGTGAAGTAACTAGTAATCCCACACCAACCTAAGCAAAAATGACTTAAATAATGAATAAAAGAAAATGATTTTGGTTGAATAGAAATGTAAGGGTCTGATTATTTGAAGAGCATTTCTCTCTCCTCACATTTCAAAAACCAGCCTAAGAAAAAAATAAAAATATTTTCTTGTACATTTTGATTAAATGTCCGCAAATGAGACCATATGGGATTAAATGTACTAGTATACGTACCACATTTAGAAAACAGACCAACATGTTGATCAAGGAAACAATTTAACACACCTTTCTAAATGTTATGTATCATCATATACATACATAGACTTGTTTTACAGTAAGGTAGAAGACGTCACTTTTACAACAAAACTGCAACACTCTTGCTTGGTAGTGGTTTCATACCTACTTTTTTAATGTGTCATTTCAGGCCTAATGTTAGTATATGACTTGCAAAAATAGAATAAGTATATTGTAAAGTGTACACAAATAAAGCGGATTCATTTATATCAATTTGATTGAGAAGAAGGAAGTTTTCTATTTATTCATATTGCTCAGATATCCTTCCTTCTCCTATCAACATATAATCAAGGGCATCCGTAGGGCTGAAGGGGCTGAGGCTCCCTCCATTTAAGGATTTTTTTTATTCTTACTAGAAAATTTAATATTTGAAAAAAAATCCAAAAAATTTGATTTAATTTTTTGGAAATAACTATGGGTTTTTGAAATTTTTCTACGAAAAATTTGATATTTGAAATTTTTTTTTTTTAAATTATATTTTTTTTTCTGAACAACTATAGATTTTTGAAATTTTTCCAAAAAAATTAATTTTTCCTGAACAGCTATAGATTTTTGAAATTTTTTTGATAATAGCTATGTATTTTTGAAATTTTCCTCCGAAAAATTTAATTTTATGGGAATGGCTATGGATTTTTGAACTTATTCGCCGAAAAATGTAAAATTTAAGACGTTTTTACACAAAAATTTTCAATTCTTTTTTCAGAAAAAATTAATTTTTCAAAGTTTTTTCTAAAAAAATTTGAATTATTCGATTTTTTTTCAATCAAAATTCAAACTGTAAAAAAAATCCAAAATGTAGCTTCCTGATAATTGATACATATAAACAACTAATTCAAAAAATAATTTGCCTGTTCTGGGTTAAATTTGTGAAGAAAGAATTATCCTTCAAAATGTGACGGGAGGGGATGATTCTATTAGAGCCTGACCATGATTTTCTTATGGTGTGTTTGGTTAATTTTTGATAAAACTTTTTAAATATTTATAATGTTTTATAAAATTTTGATTGAGCTGCTTTAAGTAAAAGAAATAATATAATGACTGGAGATGTGAAAATGGTCTAAATCCTTAAGAGTGTAAATAAAAAAGAAAAGTCTATTTTGAGCAATTTGATTGACGACTTTAATGCTGACAGAGATCACAAATGATGTAAAGCTGGTGTGTTTTTTAGGCGGCCCGTTAATTTGTAATTAGTAGTACAAAGAAGGAATTTTCTTTTTCTTAGGAGTTGCCATTATTATTTAATTCCTGAGTAAATAAATTCAATTATATTCAAAACCTGTTTGAACGTTCGTATGTGCTCATAAAAGACGGAGTGTAACCCTGAGGATTTGTTGCGGAATTGTAGTTTTAAGTCCTTGTTTGACTCAGAGTAGAATTGGGGATCGACATCGGAGTAATACTAGCAAATGTCATTGTTCATATCCTTTTTTCTTTTCTCTCTTGTCATAGCTGATTGTAGCTTATCTAATGAAACGTCATGGGTAGTATTGTCCAAATCATGCAAATATGATTTAGTTGCATTTTCAACCTCCATTTTCATTTCCCCACCATTTTTAAGTTATTTGTTTTAGTTCCAGTTTTTTAAGCCTTTTTCTGCATTTTATATGCATTTTTGAGTTTTTTATTAGTATATTTAGCTCAATTTTTATGCATTATTTGGACATCTCTATCATGAGTATTATTCTTTCTCTTCTCCAAAACATTCTTCAAAATATCAGGGTTACCATAATGATTTTTGGTTTCTTTCTTGTTAACATGCCCATTCTACCCTTGATTTTCATCTTTGGAGTTCACTATCAAAACTGTAGGGCTATTTGCTTGGCACTTACGTTTGAATTTTAGAATAGGGAGAAATAATTAATAAGAGTACTAATATTGCGGGTTACAAACTTTTGATTTAAAAAAAATATTTTATCATGAGGATTTCGACAACTTTCACATCCCTAAATATACATTTAAAAAAAAATGTTCTTATAATAGGTAAGATGGAGTTCCACTCACTAATTCGAGCAATGAGTAAACATTATAGTATTAAATTTACTCCATTTAAGCTATAAATCTTGTTTGAAGTCCATATTCATAAAGTATATATCTTTCTCTAGAATCACCTGGGCGTGCACCTACGCATATTGAGTTCATGAAAAAATAATTTCTCCCAGCGCGTTGTCCATGATCTACGTTGATTCCATCCCTAAATATGACTTTGAAGCTAACGAATATTAGTTTATAATAACATGATTTTTGTATTACATGAAACAACGTTTGTTTGTCGATACATCATTTTTAAGTGTATGCTTAATATTTTAGAACTGAGCTACTAAGAAATAACAATGCAGCAACGAACGTGTGTAGTTAAAGCTCAGCGTGTTATGTTAAAAAAGAAGAGAAAAGGGGAGTAGATATTTATATTATCAAAGTAAAGTTTATCTGCCTGCTTGTCGATGTCCAATAACTCAAAACAAAGCCTGGTACTCTGTAAGTTTCTATTAATGACAAAAAAGTTAAATTTTGATCATATAATTTTATTTTTTAACAAACAACGTTGAAGAATTGAAGAAAAAATCCCTTCTTCTTCAAAATGCTTGCAAATTAATGTTTTTGTTATATATTAGTCAGTAGAATTTGAGTGATAAAATATATTGATACTTGACATTTTATAGCAGCACAGGTCGAGATTCCTGTGATCAAGAGTTTGAAATTTTTACAAAGGAGTGGGCAATTTATTATTATTTACATACATATTATATACATGTCTTATTTGTCAAAAATCCCATTAGACGAGTCCAATACTGTTTGTAGTTGCAACCCAAACAAAGTATCGGTATTTTCCAAATCTATTACCTTTATTCTTTTATTTCTGAGGAGGGAAAATATAAGTATAAAGTAATCACAAGTTCATGTGCTCATGAATGGCGGAGATTAACACTGAGGATTGGTTGGGAAGTGTTAAGGGTATGTCCTTGTTATAATCGGAGTAGAATTGAGAATTGACATCGTAGTACGTCTTATCTATGTCTTTCCGAGATACTGAAAGAAATTTGCAGGCTGAGTATATGTATATAACTAATCTGATAAAGTGCCATGACAACTAAGCTGCTCTCCATTCAAACCTTCATCATATGGTCAGGGTGAACAAGTTAATTTACGATTTTCTTCTTCTTTTTTGTGTTTTTCATATGGACAGGTCATATGGTATTTTATTCTTTGTTTTTTTGCAAACACAGAGAAAATATGTTTGTGATGTACTTAAAATTAATAAATTTAAAAATGAAATATTATTGATTCTTGCCTTTATTTTGTTAAAATATTTTTGATCTTCCCTTTTTTACAGAAATTATTTTGCATTTTTGTCTTTAGTTAGCTTAAAATTTATTTTCTATTTAAGTCGATTTTTAAAATGTGCCATTTGTCCTACATAAACCTGGACATTCCATGAGTCTATCAAAAAAATATCTGGACGCTCCAAATTTAATTTAAAAAGAGGACATGCCCGGAGAAAAGAGCTATAATATAATCTATAATATAAATACTCATCAAGTGCTTGTGGTCCAATTGATTGGTCTCGTGATTCCTGAGTTGTGAGGCAAATTTTATCATGGAGCTTTAGTTAGCATTTATGAATATTTAAACAAATAGTATTCATACATTAAAAATATAACTCTTGATAACGTAATCACAGATTTTGTTATTCAAGAAAAAGATTGTGTCAAAAAATATGATCAATAATTTTAGGGTTGAGCTATCATCAAAGAAATGTCACTCTTGAAGATGACATTTTCTATTATTAGGATAAATATATATTTTACAATACAGTGAGTCCTTTTTTTCGTAGTTAATAACAGCCGCGAATGACTGAATTCCGTCAATAATTGAAGTTACCATTATAAGTACTAATGAAAGAGCTTTAATGTTGTTTAAACACCGTATGTACATTCAAATTATTTCTTTATTTTATTCTTAGGCCTCATAATTATGATACAACTAAAATTATTATTTATAATTATAATTAATAATAATTATTCAAAAAGCGTCATTCATATTTTACGTGGTTCTTTTACAATTCCACTAAAACTACGTGATTTTAACTCCCCCCCGAAAAAAAAAAATAGTATATATAAATAAAAAAAGTGTTATTTTATTTTTAAACTTAACTTTTATTTAAGAACCTTATGTGACCATTTAAAAAATAATTTCACCTGACTTCTTTTATAAGAAAAAAAAAAAATTATATTTGTGCAACTATCCTTTTTTTTAGAAGATGTAACTTTAAAAAGCAAAATAAAAAAAAGAATAAGTCGACCCTTTTTCTATTTTTTTTTGAATTTTTTGTCTCCTGTTCTCTATGGCGTCATTTATACCATACTGGTTTAATATTAAAGTTTAGACTATTATAAATTGATCTGTGGATTGAAGGTGGATATACATGATTTTTAGCCTTTAGCTACGCGCACTTCTCGTAAGTGGTCCTGAGGTTAATGAATGTTCCAAAACATGATTCAGGGGGTCTGTTTGGGAAGGATGGAAGGGCTGTATAAATTTTTTATAAGGTTTTTTTTTCTTAAAAAATGATCATTCGACCAAATTATGAAGTGGAGCAAAATGATAAAAACAACCCCCCCCCCTCAAAAAAAAAAAAGAAAATATATATATATATCGGGGATTTTTATTCGAATTGCATTGGAATCGAGATTTTTTTAGAATCGTCCCATCACTAATCTTAACCATTTTTTTTTTTTCGCAATCTATGAACCGATTTTCTGCCTTATTAAATTTTGAAACAAAACTGATGTAATCAGATGAATACATACGTCTAGATCGAATTTTAAATGAAATCCATCCGGACCGAACTTCCTTTAGTGGAAGAATGAGTTTGGTACACTAAAAATAATAACAGTCTAGTATTTTGAGATCGAAACCCAATACTAATTTATATGTGCACTATTAACAAAATACGATAACTTATCTCCTCTGTATGCTCTATGGGAAACAGAATTAATTTGAATTTAGATCCCTCATCCTAAAGAACACACACAGAATAAAAAGTTATATTATACCTACATTTGAATACTAATACATGGGAACTCAAACAGATGGTTTTTGGTCGCTGTTGTAATAAAGTTTACTTATGGGTGTAGGTTGAAAAATATGTTGTGTGTATAGGATTTACTTTATAAAATCAGAACAGAAGGTGCTCTCCCCATATGCAGTGTATATTCCTCATTTAGTCTATCAAAACAACAGCAATGTCACTTAAATAATATACGTAATCATAGCTTATAATTATTATACTAAAAAATGGCTTTTCGGGAAAGTCCACTAATTAAAGGGTGGTACTTGGAAAATGAGTTGAACTGGATAATATATAATTAAGTAGCTCTGGATGCTTCGCCCACATATTAACATTTTTCCAAGAATTATTAGCACATAATTTAGGTTATTTAAAGAAATATTTTAATATACATAATATATATACGCGTAGAGGAGAATCATCATGGATATAAAACTATACACGCATATGGAGTGATGATTGTAGGTGTCAGTTGTGAAAATGAGAAGTCAATGTCCTTAGAAGCATATTCACTATCAACAACAGTTATTCAAACACTTTGTAATATATTTATCGTGCACACTAGGGTTTCTCTCCCGAGATCCTTGGATTTCACGAGGTTTTACATTCCCCGGGAAATTCCCAGGGAATCCCGTATTTTATTATTTTAACATCAATATAAACCTCATTTTTATATATACGCGGGTCGTTTGAAAAGTCTTTACAAAGACCGAGAAATTGCATTACTGGCGGGTATCAAGGTTATGTTTAGTTAGTAGCACACACTTTCAGCCAGATCGGTCTATTTCTTTCTGTTTGGCATTCGTTTGAATCGAAAGAATCTACCAGAAAGATTATGGGGACTGTATTTTAGATTAGTAAGGCGTAAACCTCATCGACTATCTGGAAAAGGGTAAAACTATAACAAGTGCAAATTATTTACCGTTATTGGACCGTTTGAAACCGAGCTGCAAGAAAAACGCACAGGATTTGCTCACAAAAAGTACTTTTCCATCAGACCAATGCACCAGCTCACACCTGAGCTGTTGTGGCCTGGTTCGAACTCAAGATACCCACAGCACTAAAAATCTCACAAACTTTCACTCTTCTGTCATCCATCACCATATCATGGATTTTATCAATTATTTCTGGAGTAGTAACCTCAACAGGGCATCCAGAACATTCAGTATCACACTTCATTTGAATCAATTGAATTTATAATGATTATCTATTTTCCACTCCAGAGCATTATAATATCATATTCTTAAAATTTAAAGGAGTTTCACGGTATTATGTGGAGTACTTTTAATTTCAAAAATTCCAGTAAATAAATAAAACTTTGAAGGAGCCAAATCTAATTTTAACATACCAAATATATATATCATCTATCTAATTAGAGGTTCTTTGATACAGGCATTTCTTTAAAAAAAATCAGTCATTAATTAGCAGTCAAGTAAATATTGGCAACAATTGGAACTGCTCTCATTTATCAACTTGTCTAAAAGCCTTTAAACAGATTTCAAAATGTAACATCAGAGATCTAATTAAAATGAATCAAATATGTAATTCAATTAGTTAAAAGAATCAATCATGTCAATCCAATCAAATTTGCTAAGGCTATTTATATCTATTTTATCATATTAGATTTATATACAAATGTATTTTTTAAATGGAGTTAGATAACATTGGTGCTTGATAATAGTTTGATACTCAAAATTCCAAATATGTCTCAGTCTATATGTAAATCTATGGTTTTATCGCACAATAATTTCTACAAGGCCATTTGTGGTTTGAGGTCTCATCAAGCTACTTCTACAGATAATTAATATATTGAATAGAATAAATTTCATCTTGTTATTTGATATTATTAATTAGAATATATGTATTCCTAAAACAGGGATTACCTACGATGTCATAAATAATTGCTATCTTACATATGTAAAAATGCATAAAAAAAGACACATTGGAATATTTCGTGCAGATAAATTAAAGACCAGACAAAATGTCTCAAAAACTGCATTTTTCAATAAATAGTATAAACTCTAATGCAGAATAATCATTTTCCAAAAAGTCACTTAATTTTTGTTAAGGAGGCTATTGTTGAATGCATTTCAAAATATTATGCAAAGTTAATTTTTGGAAATTTGATTCATTAGGGCTTCAATAATTTATGAGGATATTTTATAAATTAAATAATAGTAATCATTAGGGGTTTTCCTAAAATTACAGTCACAAAAATACTAG
Organism: Lepeophtheirus salmonis; assembly: GCF_016086655.4. Classification (NCBI taxonomy): domain Eukaryota; kingdom Metazoa; phylum Arthropoda; class Copepoda; order Siphonostomatoida; family Caligidae; genus Lepeophtheirus; species Lepeophtheirus salmonis. The sequence continues at coordinate 33,796,400 of NC_052137.2, forward strand.
GTACATTTAGAGTCATCCAATAATTATTTCCTTTGATCACCCATTGTCTCGGGAATAACTCATCTATTGAGTAATACTAGTTTTTTGGGAATTGTTGTTTTCCTCTGATCAATGGTTCTAGAAAGTTTTTCTAACGGAGTATTTTCATTGATAGATTAACATCTGCGAAAAATTATATTGTAATTATATTATTTATGTAGTGATTCATTGAGTACTTTGTCAGTTCTTATTTATTCGGTACAGTCTTATGACAGTCTTATCAGTCCTTGTGAATCGTCATTAGGACTGTCAGTCCTAGAACTGACGGAAAATAAAAGTTGATTGACGTCATGAAGGACATAACCTAGCTGAGACTGGAGTCGTCAGTCTATAATTAGGAATGTTACACTACTAGGGTAATTTACTAATCTGTTCCATCTATAGGTGGGACTGACCCACTTAAGAATCTGAAAATAGTTTTCCCATTTGTTGAAACAATGTTGAACATACATAGTTAGTGGCCGTCGAAGCTGCCATTCTACTAAAAATATTTGGAAGTTAGGAGGTGCTTTATGGTTATTGAAGCTGCAATTGTAGAATTAATTTGCCTCGAGGCCCAAAGATTAAACTCAAGGCTGTCCGGAGGATATTATTTTGGAAGGGGGTTTCAATGCCCCATTGAAAGGGATTTTTGGATTTTTTTTGAAGAAAAAAAAATCCAAAAATTAACATTTTTTTTTCAAAAATCCATAGCTATTCAGAATTTTTTATTTAAATTACACTTTTTAGAAAAGAAAATTCAAAATTTCAATTTTAAATACTAAATTTCCTGAAATTTTTTTTCGAAAGTTCATATTTATTCACAAAAATTGAATTTTTTCGAAAAAAAATTGAAAAATTAAATTTTTTCCGAAGGAAAGTTCCAAAATTAAATTGTATTTATTATTTTTAATTTCAAAAATCCACAGTTACTCTTAAGAAATTAAATTTTTTGAATTTTTTTTTTAAATATCAAATTTTGTGGACATAACTTTTAAAACTCATAGCAATTAACAGAAAATTATTTTTTTTGGAAATTTTTTAGGTTCCTATAAAAATCACATGTGTCTGGGGGTGTAATTTGATGAATTAGCATGATTATTTTACGGTCACCCATCAGCAGATGGGAAAAATATCGACTGACCATCAGGTGGTTCAGTTGTAGATGGGAGAGATCGGTAGATGAATCGTAACACATATAGTTTTATTGTGGAAATTTTTTCACTTATGGCAATTTTACTGAGGGAAATCCTCCGTACACTGTGATCAATATATTTACTTGATAATAATGTCTGTGTTGCCAAAAATACTGTACAACCAAGTAGCTAAAGCAATTAATCATAATAAAAAATAGCTGTCTAATTGAAAAAAATAATTAAAAGTCTAAATAGCTCAATGACGTATGGCCATTAATGTGTCCCAAGAAACAAAATGTTTAGTATCACGAAACCTGTGCTGTTTTATTATGAGATTTTCCAATATATAACTAATATTATAAAAATCATACAGATATCTTAAAAATTCAGTCATCCCTAGAGGTTTAAAGATTTACTCAATTTTGAAGGGAAAAATTGCTACACATTTTATGGTTTCAGCTCATAAAAGCTCTATATTTCAGTAAATATGATTAATTCTATTCATTATATTATTTTGTTTGACCTATATTTTCATTCTCATACAATTAAAAAACAATATTTTAATTTATAGTGTTTTAAACTAATTTTTCAAATTTTCTGCTTAAATATACTAGTTTGAGAGATTTATATGGACTTAAAAGTACATTATGGTTGAAGTTAAACCTGCAACTAAAAGCTGAACGGAAATCTGGAATCATCAACCTGATCAACAGTTGGTCAAGTTTTGAAATATTTTCATTATATAAAACATGTTTCGTTACACTGTAACAAATATCAGGCAAGGGAAGTTTAGATGTGCTGAAACCATGAAATTTAAGCAATTTTTACCTTCAAAATTAAGTAAATCTTTAAACCCCCAGAGATGGCTAAATTTTTAAGATGTCTGAATGATTTTTATTATTTGACTTATATATTAAAAAATCTCATTATAAAACAGCGATTGTTTCATGATACCAAAATTTTTTGTTTTTTTTGGGACATATTAATGACCATTCGTACATTTTTAAAGCAATTTTTTCTACAACTACTCAACTGTAGTTATTAGGTCAAGCATTGTATATATATGTACATGAAAGTAAGTGAATATAAGATTCATTTCTATCAAAATTTGGTTCTTTTAAAACACGTAGTAAATCCATCAAATCTCATTAATTAGGAAAACATGCTAGAAGCCCAAAGACGATTAATTCAAGTATTCAAGATGGCTTGATAGCAATTTGTGAGTTATAGATCATATATGTACAATGTATAAATAAACGAGTATTAGCTTTAAAAAAAGTTTATTTCGTTCAAGTTTATTTACAGTGTAATACAACTTTTTTTTTGTTCTTCGAATTGAACAATGATCAAAAGCTGAGAATAAGTGAATATCTTTTTACTGTTTAGAGGTCATTTTTAAATGATGAATTAGTTTTTTTATTTTTAGTATAAAAAGTATGTATATACATAATTATGAATAGGTATATATTAGGGTACATCTCCCCATATCCCGGGATTTCACGGGGCTTTAAACTTTCCGGGAATTATTTATATAATTTCACAATTATATAAACTTCATCATCAGTGATGCATAATATATTTCCTGTGGGTATGTAAAAAAAAAAAAAATGATAACTAGCTTGTTCACCCTGACAATTTAAGGAATATTTTTGGAGTTTAGCTGTCATGAGATTGTAAGAGATAAGTTATTAGCAACTGTGGAAATAATCACAAATTCTCCGGTGTTGATCCTCAATTCTACTCATAGTCTAACAAGGATTTATACCTAATAATTCTTCAACAATCCTTCATTTTTACATTCCTTCTTTCATGAGCTCATGCTCTACTTATGTACAATGTTCATAAGTGTAAATCCGGCGGTTTTTTAGCTGGCCCGTTAATTTGTAATTGGTAATATAAAGAAGAAATTTTACATAAGGATTTGTTGTCGAGTAATTCTTGTCAATGTCTTAGTTTATTTTATTATCCAGCAGATCTAATGAAACGTCATGACAGCTAAGCTGATCTTCTCTAAAACATTCTTCACAATTATCTGAGTGTTCATGTTGATATCCGGTTTCTTTTTTGAATGCTCAAAATAGACACAATTTTCATTAATATTTTAGAAATTGAAAAGGAGGATTTTTGTATCCACTTCCAAGATAAAAAAGAAGTCTCCATTATTGCCAAAGTAAAGTACATGTTATATAAATGGCATACTATGAAACATGATAACTTCCAACATAGGAATTGTATCAAGTCCTATGTTATAAACGAAAAGTCTACTGAAAATAAACAAATATATTTTATTCTATAATATTTTGATATTTGGTAGTTTGACAGTATTATATATTATTTCTTATTCTTGTGTGTACATTAATTTTTTGTATCGTTACACAATGACTATGACAATAAAGGCCAAGAAAAAAGAAAACATTGTGTACTTCAGGTTTGGATGAAATATATTACAACCTTTTTTTTAAATGCCTCATTCCTTCAAATATTATTTTGATATAATCATTCTTCATGATCATTTGATAGTTTTTGGAATTCCTTGTTAACAATCAACAAAATAAAGTCAATATTCTTCATCCCAATATATATGGTTAATAATCCAATTAAGTAGACCATCTTTTTTTTTTTTTTTTTTTTTTGCGAACTATTAAAATATATATTATACATGTATAATTCTAGTCATTTAATGTATGAGACTCAAAAACTAAGGATGGCAAAGATCATTAATAGACATAATATACCAGAAAAGATTAAATTAAGAAAAAGTAATGATTTTGAGGCAAAATTCAACTACTCAAAATTCATCCCACACAAATAAGTTGGGAAAATAAATAAAAAAAGCCGCTTTTCTTCTTGTTGTGCCAATCTCTTACCCCCCCCCTCCCTGAAATTTGGTTGTTGTTGCCATGTTGGTCAGTCAAATCATGGAAAGGAATGTTAAGCGTAACAAGGGCTTTGACCTTAACTACAAATATACACTAAAAATATATATTATTAAATGGATTACACAAAAAAAGGCAACTTCAATGGATTTCGAAGATAATCCAGGGACGTCTGCGTGATATATATATATTTTTTGGAGTGTGTGTGTGGGGGGGGGGGATTTTTTCAAAAAACTACCCCTGTCTTAGTTGTTTTTTTAAATTTCAAAGTTAAAATTTTTGTACGGGGTCTCAATTTCATCATTTTTCTTACAAAGCCATAATTTTTCTTTGATCAAGACAAAAAAATCCTTTATTTAGAGAATCTATATCCCCTCTAGTCCCCCTGAAGACACCCCTGTACTCCTAAGGGAGTATTTGCAATTTGGAAAATCTAACTTAATCAAAAATTATCATGGATCACTAGTTTTGATATTGTATAGGTAATAATATCTTAAAATGTATTTTCTTTTTGTAACATTACCTTTCAAACGTTCAATTAAAGTAACGGTATGTAATGTAAAATTGAGTAGATAATGTTTTTAATTATAGTTATGACCTTTGGAAGATCAACTTATCTTATATATATATTTTTTTTTTTGCTTGTTGAGTAAAAATTTTGATTTACATAATCATCAAATTCAGATATACATATTAAATTTAATTGATAAAATTTGACACTAATAAACTTATTATACGAGTTTATTCTGTAATCTAAGTAGTAACTAAATTGAAAGGAACCATTATTTTTAAAATTTGGAAGAATGATCTATTAATAAAGTCCTTTATTAATGGAAGTTTTGGTTAATTTCTAAGAAGTTCTCAGAAGTATTACGATAAAATATTACCAATTTTTCCACCATTAATGCAATGATTTTTGAAGGTCATGAAAGCTTCTTTTCTTTAAGATTAATATGAATACCCAGGTAGTTTGTCGCAGTAAGTGCAAATCGAATAACCTCTTCAATATGTAAGTTTTAGTGTTAACAGACGGTTCGAGATTGATTTTTTCCAGTTCGGTGTTTAATGTTGTTGTTGTTTTTTAGAAAGATTCGTACCAATATTTCGGTTCAGACAACGATCTTAGACTGTAGACCAAAATTAATCATTTTAAAACGTGAAACGATTTTTTTGGAAGCAATATATAGAAACACGTTTTTTTTTTTGAAGCAATCTATGGACCGATTTTTTCCTCACTTCTGATCTATGAGTTGTACAAATATGGCTTATGCCACTCTTTTAACTGCATATGACGATATTGTGCCAATGTTTTCAATTTTGAAACAGAATTGACGTCATTAACAATTCATCTATGACAGAGTAATCTCCCCAACATAAAAATATAGATTGTATTTTTTGTCAGTTCACAATATTTCTACTTCCATTCTCTTAATCGGGGATTGGTTGAATTATAATTAGTTATTGTGAAGCTGCTAAAAATGATCAACAATAAGTTCATAGTTGGGGAAAAGGGATAACCAAAAACTGATTTTGTACGTTTCTCTTGGGTTCTTTTAGTAATAAAGGTTCTTTGCTGTAATAAATATAACAACACTGACTATTTAACGGCCGACACGACTTGTTTGCAGATGTACGGTGCTAGTATCGTGGCAAAACTCAATAGGATTTCAAAGGATAATAATGATAGAAAACATAATAAAAAATGTAAAATTCAAGCTTAAATCAAAGTTTATCTCATAAGAAAATGATCCCATGGAATACATAATTTAAATTCAAAATTCGACTTCCTCCAAATGTTTCAAATTGGAGTTACTGCCAGGTTTGACTGGATAGAAGGCGCCCAAGTTGATATTCTTGTACATGGAGCAGTCCCTGTACAATCAGTCAAGACCAAATTTTAAATGAGACAGATTTAGGACCGATCTAAACCGAGTTTTTCTTTGAGACCATTATAAATATCATAGACCAGGTCCCATCACTAGTAAGTATATACCTATATATGTATGAAATCTAAAATATGTTTTGAAACATACTTTATGCATAACATTACATTCAATCCCACACAAGTTTGGTTTTTTAACTTTCATTCATTGTATCATGGAGTTTGAACCTAAAGGTTTTTTTTTGTTGACCCGGAATGGAGGAAGAAGAGTTACTACATAGTATCCGTATTTAAATTGTTTGCGTTTGAAGGAAAAGGACATTTTGTTCTGGCAGGAATATATTTAATAAACATGTACATTGTACATATCTTTGTTACCCAATAAAACCCTATCTTTTTTGTGAAGGAGATTTCCTCGTAAATTATCTGTTATGACTCCACAATATCTATTCTAATCAAAAAAGTTAACCTCTTTGTTCATTGTATGATACTGATGTAATCTTTGTTTGGGTAAAAAGGGTAGGGACCACTAGAAAAGGTTGACACATGCGTTGGTTGTCATAAATGCTATATATATATTATGTTTGAGGAAATATCATAAAGTAGGATCTACCGAGTGGTCCATTAATGTCTAAACACTTAGAATTTTAAACTTCAACAAGATATCCTTTATTAATTAACAATAGAATTTCGACAAGATTGATTCAATAATTAGATATCTGTCTGAGCTCTCTTAATAATTCATGTAAGCACTCTTAGTTACAATGATGGCTTCCGAAAGGTGGCGGAAGGCCTGGTACCCGCCGTAGATATAGTCCTCTGTCATAGCGTCACTGGCTGACGGTGGCTTTGAGGACTTTGGTGTTTAGATGAAGAACACTTCAGGTCTTCACCTCGACATTCCCCCAAAAAGTGTAGTTAAGGGGGTTGGGCATCAGTGCTGCAGGGGGCCAAAAGAGTCAAAAAAGAGGTCAAAAACTCAAAAGACTCATTCAAAAGAGTAGGAGATGGGCTTATGGTGGTAAAAGTGTCCTCTCTGCCTCGCAAGGCTCTTCCCACCCACTTCTTCTTCGCTACTTGGACAGTTTGGTGTGAAGCCCCGAGATCTCTTACATGGGTGCTCATGGACTTGATGAGATTTGTCTGGGTGTTTTCTTTACCTCATCTGTTTGGCTTTTTTTGAGAGAGCCCAACGTTTTGGACTTGCTGACGTCATAGACAGTGGTTCTGGAGTCAGCAAACTTCTTGGAGTACTCAAATGGAAATTTGTTGATCTCGTTCAAGTGTCATATTCTCGACTTCTAAGTAACCTTAAGAGTTCAAGTCTGCTTTTTTTTAATTAATTGTTTATGCTTTAATATTTCGAAATATGAATTATTTTCAAGCCATCATTAAAAACTCAACCTTTACTAATGATTGAATTAGTAAGTTTACATACTTCAATGGAACATCCGGTATATGTTTAGTAGAATGGGCACTCGGTAGAGTGCAAAACCTCCCTTAAAATCAAGTTGAGTTATGTATCACAATTTGTTCTAAAGTTATGGTTGATTTAGTACCTACTTTTTATGTTTGTGTTACCTTAACCTTTGACCTTGACCTCTCAAAATTTAGAGCCTCTAACTGTAACAATATATAATCTTCGTACCATATTTAAGAAAAATCGATCCGTAATTTTTGCCATAATTTTAGTGGCTAACAAAGAAACAGGGGCAAAAACATGAACTCCCCTGACGGATATTTTAAAAGATTTTATTTCTCTGAATGCTCAAATTAATTATTTATATAAATTTCGTAATTACAATGCGTAATTAACCGATTTATAATAACATTCATGAATTAATAGTTAGTTAAAAACATAGGTTTGTCCTTTATATTTAATGATCTAACTTTAATTACAAAATTAAGATTGTTTATATTATTCACAATATAATGCATGCAGGGATAATATATAGGGTATTATCAATGAACTCCATGACCTCTGTAGGTTGCCATGTTATATTTAAAATAAATGTGCTAAAACAAAAATTTAAGAACCATGATTAACATATATGAAAATTTAAACTAAATTTGGTATCAGGCGTCCCACAACCATAGGGGGAAAATAGAGGGGAACAGCCTACTCTTCAGCTGTAAAAGTATCAAAATATGGGTTCTACATAGTGGCACCGAAAATATAGAGGCTATTGGCTCCTACCTTTTTAGAACTAAGAGTAATGTCTCTACAGAGTGCGACAGGGAAATTTTACAAGTTATTAAAATTATTTTTCTTAAAGCAAATTAAGGTTTCAGGTGACATGCCAAGCAATGTTCCGATACATGTGTTGTTTTTCTTATACATTGTTTTAATTTGATCAAAATTGGATGAAAAAAGAGTGAACAGTAATAAAATAGGCAAAGGGTTTCGAATCTTCTCAACACGGATGTTAATCCAAAAAGAGTTTCATTCATTGTCGGCTGACCGTGAAGACAGTCGGGAACATCATGGTGGCCAAGGAGAATAGGAAAGGAGTCAAAAGGAAGGCAGGAAGTTGATGAAATGGTTTGAAGTGAGATGAAACATTTCTCAAGTCCCTGGATGCCAAGATCAAGGAAGATCCAACAACATCATTGCGCCGCTTGGCTGGCGAGTTCAACGTGGACGAGATCACCATCAGGAGGGCAGTTCATGATAACCTCACATTAAGAGGTTTGTCTGGACTCCAAGACATCTCCTCACCGACAGGCTTGAGATATGCAAAAAAGTCCTTGATTACTTGAAGATATCATCCATCGACATTCAGGTTTTGAACAGTACACACGACGGATTTTGCCTGAGGAAGTCCATGGCACCAAGGACCCAAGACAGTTCTCCCAGCCATACGAACTTCTGCAATAAGCACTTTGCTAACTTCTGGGACAAGACCTTTTGGACCTCTTCCAGTCCTGTTCTCAATCTCCTCGACTTCAGTGTGTGTGAGCGTCTTAGAGAACAAGTTGGGAAGACATCACACATAAATATGCAGGAGCTTAAGGCAAGCATGTATGCTGATTATATTGTGGCAACTTTCCACAGTTCTGACCTCGTGTAGAAGCTGTGACAGAGGCTGAAGGCAGACATATTGAATAATTCTTGCCAAGATTCATTGCTAAAAGTTTTTTCAATAACATTTTTCATTATACTTTTGTAATAAAAAGTTATAAATGTTTTAGTTTTGCTTCTTGATGGCGGAAAAATTTCCCTGTCTCACTCTGTAGAAATTTAGAATTGAGGGGTGTCATTTTAAAAAAAAATGCATTGTGCCGGCATAGGAGAGAAGGATGGAGAAGAAAATAATTTATTTGTAGAAATGTAGAAACTCGTTTTGTTCACAAAGTCTTTACTGCGCAATAACTGTACGGAAAAATCGGCAGAATATTTATATTCCTTCAAATATGGAAAACTTGACACACAGTTACATATTTTTACGGATTGTGTGAAAGCATAGATTTTCAAAGGCCTTGGACAAAGATTTTAGGGAGTTTAAATTTGCAAGAAAAGTTGCGACTTTTATTTTCAAACCCACCGAAGGAGGGAGAAGGGATACTATCGGAAGAGATCTTGCGAGCAAAATAAAGAAATTTATTATGGTCTCTAAAATGGATGGAGGAACAAAGCCTTTAGATATACGGAAGAACCGTCTTATGTTTCACCTGTTGACAATAAACTATTTTAACGGAAACAACAATATTACAAAGCGTTTTAATTTGCCAGTAACACTTGTCATAAAAATCTCAAAACAAGAATATCATTCCAACGAGCAACTGAGAACGCCTCTATTAATGTTGCTATTTTACTTTATTTTTGTTTATTTTCTTGATTAAGTATTCAGTTACATTGGGATGAAATATATATTTAAAAAAAGAGGTGTAGTATCTCTATATTAAAATTGTAAGAGTGCATTACTATGACCATTATATAATTTGCTGCCCCCCCCTCCTCAGTTACAAATACATTCCGGGGCCGCAGGCTTCGGTACAGGTGGAGTTTTTATTTCCCGAAAAATAATGATAGCTAGAAGGGTTGCATTAAAGAGACCAAAAAGGAATGAGGAGACAAGATGTTTGAAATTATAAAGTAAATAAAAACTATTTATATGAATTATATTCATGATTCACGTAACCTCGATAAAAAAATATGAAATATAAATACCCTTCGTAGATTATTATGGTTATACATTTGGTACTTTCTTAGAGCATGATTATGAATCAGATTCTATGAGCTATGGTTTCAATTAATAGTTTATGTTTCTCGATTATTATTATGAAAAATACTTAACCCTGTCTGAAACATTGAGTTACATAACATAATTATATTGGATGAATCTTAGTCAAAAGATGTGATAACAATGAACTGTACCAGAGATGAAAATATCGCATATACATCATTTTAGACGAATCAGAATTAGAGATAAGAAAAAACATTCTTTATTGATGTATATGACGCCTCTTTCCTTTATAGTTTCTTTGGTTGTATGAATAAGAAATCTTCCTCTCCACTCTGAAATCCCTTGTAGTAGCTCTGAGTATGACTGAAATTATTATACGACCCATGTCTATTCATTTGAGCGAGGTTATTGTCAGCGAGTGTCATCTTAGCGACATTCATATAGGTGAGACTCATTACAGCAACATTTTCACATTACATACATTAAATGACGTCATTATTAGAGCTCATTGCTCATCATAGAGGGTGTTTAAAATCAAATGCCAGAAGTTTGCCAGAGTGGGAAATGATAAATAATTTGTATTTCAATTTTTAGAATAATTAATTCTACACTCTGCGCCTCGTGTGGAATTAATGTAACACCTAATTTTGGATAAAAATTGTTCATGTGGTCGTAGTTTAGCCACTTGGTTTTATAGCCTTGCTGAAGAGTGAAGTAAGGCAGCTTGCATTGACTGAACAATGTAGGTATGGGTAGTATCAAATCCAAAAATATGTAAAATATATTTCAAATTATGTGATCACATATTTTTCCGAGCCCTTGTAATGAAGTTTAAACACTTCGATCGATGGGTTTCTACGTAGTAGAATCTTGAAAAAAAAAGAAGATGCACATTCTTCCATCATTTTTTTTGCAAATTTTATGTACGTAAACCTTTGATTCATGCGCTATTTTATTCTTTATTTTTGTCAAATAATGACGTCATTCATTGTGTAATATATATTATATGAAAATGTCGCTGATATTAATATTGCAGAAAAGAATCTCACCCTTAATAATGCCATTGTGATGAAACTCGCTGAAAATAATCGTGCTCAAATGAATGCACGGCGATATGCCCCTATATACAGGTTATACAGAAAATGGGGTAATCCAGGGAAAAATTAATAGCAAATGTATTTTTGAAATTACAACATTTAATCTTTGTTCATATAATATTAATTTATTTTTCTTATTAAATAAATATAAATTCATGCAAAATGGCCACCTACCACCTTCACAGTTTCCGTTCGATGGCGACGAATGCCATCGACGGTGGCTTAGACAACTTCATGAGGGATTTGGCCTCATGCCTTTACCAGCAACCCAGAGTGACGGGGGATCTTGCTGGAAGGTCCAAGGCTCGTTCACGAACTCGTGCTTGGCCCAGGGCTTGACATGAACCTCAAAAACGTCATTCATGTAGTTCCTGACATTGACTATGATACCAAATGGAATAAAGACCAAATATTTTTGGCAGCCTACCCGTTTTATTTTTTTTTAAATATTGGTCCAAACTTTTTTCATTTTGACCTGAGAAAGCATTTAGTGCCACTGTTTTTTGTAAGGAAAAACCAACTGGTCATTCCTTAAAACCACTTGTATGTTGGTTTTGCTCATACTGTGGTCCTTGGCTAAGGTTCGGATGGACCTCTTCCCATTCTTTTGAATCTTCACACTCACATCCTAGATGAACATTGGCGTCCATTTTGATCTCAGTCAACTCTTCCCAGGGGCTGTTTTGAATCATCTTGTTTCTTGAAACTTCATTTAAGTTATCGAATTAGCAACTTTGCTAACTTTAATGAACATAGAAATGCGACAATGGTATTTAATTAACTTTTTTAACTTAACTTTCCGTCTTTAATTAACAGAAAGATCACTTTCTGCTGATTCTCAGTCAGGGTCATGTTGGTGAAATAATGTTTTTATAACTTAAAGAGATCAACTGGTTTAGTAAGATTGAAAACGCAGAAGATGAACCTGATAACACGAATCCTTGACAAACTAGACACAAATATCCTAATTGCGATTACCCCAATTTCCATATACTCTGTAAAATGTACATACATAACTATTGCATTAAAAGTATGACCATCTGCCTTGGTCTTCACTACTCATTCAATATTTTATTCAATTATTTTTGTATATTCACTGTAGAGTATACTCGCAACTAAAAAGTATACACTTTACTTACTTCTCCTTACCTGCAAATCATACTACAAGTTCTACAAATGAATTACCAACTCTGATAATATTAGACCTTATTTGTCATAACCTACTGATCCTTTTTGTACTTATAATAAAGAAGTTTATTTATGCATTTTGGATATAACTTTTCTTAGATAACATTACAGTAATTTAAACATTTAATTGCAAGTGTTTTGAAAATGATAGTCCGTTTGCTATATAGATAAGGACTAAAGTCTTGAACAGATAACAACTTCCGGAGCTTCAGTTACTCTACAATCCCCAACTCTTCTCTCTCTGTAGTTTAGGACAGCTGTCGAAAACCTATAGTACTAAATGGATTGCTAGTCACGGAGGCGTCTGCAAGATTATTATTATTTTGAAAAAAATAATCCAAAACTCCATAGATATTAACGAAAAATTAATTTTTTAAAAAACATTTTTCTAAAATCCACACCAATTCTCAGCAACTTAAATTTTTTAGAAAAAAACATCACAAATGAAATTTCAAATATTACGTTTTTTGCTCTGCTCCATAATTTTCCCGAATGACCTTTTTTAAAGAAATTAAATCAATTTTTACTCTCTTTTTTGCGCGTAAAATTTGTCATCCTCACAAAAAAAAATCTTGTAAAATAACAAAAATTCCTTTTTTTGGGAGGGGGGCTACATACCCTCCAGCCCACCACCTGCGGCTGCCCCTGAGTCTATGCTTGCCATTATCATGCAATAACCGATTCTATTCTTGCACAAACTAGGTATGTTGCTAAGAAACAATCCCTGGCTCAGTTTTGGTTTCTGAGGAAGTACTTAATTAACAGGGATGTTCCTCGTATTCCAAGATGCTACTATTTATACTTTCACTCACGGATTATGACGAATTAAAAAAATAAATTAACTGTATAAAAAACTTTACTTCATCCGCTTTCTGTTTTATTGCTTTATCAGAAGGATTTTTTCTCTTCTGTTCAAATTTAAGCTATTCAAGGACCTATAAATATTTGTGTATGCACAATTTTGCAAGTAGGATGCAATCAAACAAATACTGAAATAATTACTAAAGAAAAAGAGCTTATCTTGGTTGGTTTTTGTTCTCAATACTTCAAGGAGAATTAATCCCATTGAAAACTTTCTCTCTCAATTGGAATTCCTTACAAATTATGAAAGTCTTTATACAAAAAAACGAGGAAGTGCATCTTTAAAATTGTTTAATCTTTTAATATAATTACCGTCATTGCAATTATTTCTAATTGCAATGTTACAGCCAATGAACAACAATAAATGCAACTATTCATTGTTATTATTACCTATGTGTCCTTTGTTAGAGATAAAGCTACAATTATACATATCCAAAATGTTGTGTCAGTTCTTATTTATGAATGAAGACTCCATTTTTGTCCATTTCAGTCTCCGTCCGGTCCAGTTCACTCCTGCATATAAGTATCCTAATATTTATAAAGTTCGCTCACTCAACTTTATTTCTTCTTCTTTAAATCAGCCCAAAGTCTGGAGTGTATGAACTCAGATTATACAAGTATGCTACTTGTTACTTATGTTCCACTTGATTGAGTGAGTATGTTATTTAACCTGTTGGTTCATGAGGCTTGCAGGAAAAGATGGTGCTTGTATATTAGCTGTAATTCGTATTCTTCAAAAAGTGAAAAAAACAAACAAAAAAAACACTCTTTTCTGATGTTCAAATGGTCTAAAATAGTGGCGTTGCTTGAAGTAGTATATCCTGAATGCAAAAGTGCAGATGAGATGTTCTATAACAATACAGCTGTTTACACTGTCTTCAGCAATTTTGCAAAATCTGGTATTTATACGAACAAAAAGACAATAGAGCACCCAAGAAAAACGTCCACGAGAGATGACACCATGATGAAGCTGACTGTTTCAAGATCTCTCACTATTTCCTGCCAAAAAATGGGATTAATTTCATTCGAAAAGACTCAGTACTATTTCACGCCGTTTGACTAAATCGGTCAATTTTTGTTTTATTTCAGAAAACATTCCTTTTCTGCTAAAAATAGGAGGTCTTAAACTTTTGCAAATGACTGTACCTACATGTGTTGTCCTTGAAGGTAAATGTAACTAGGGAGGTACAAAGGTTGGATTTCGGTATGAAAATCCTAGACCCGTCTTAGACCGTTAATATTTTTATTGGACCCTAATAATTTGGTCCTTTTAGGAAGTTCGGTCTCAAAGAAACATTTGCTTCTGGATTAGTCTGATTTTAGTCCGAAAGAAAAAAAAATGTTCTGGAACGGTCTAATATAAAAATTGGTCTAAATCGGTCCTAAAGCATATGGTTATCTTTATAGTACCATGCAACCTTTTTTACTAAAATAAACGGTAGGGGTGAAACCCTAAAATCAGTTGGCTGTTAGCCAATTCTTCCCATTTACCCGAACGATTGTTGAGAATGTTTTGCACATAAAGATAAAATATATATAGTGATGATTTGAAGAATGAGTTGAAAAATAAATAAATAGTTGACCAAAACTAAAGTAATCTAGGGAAAGAGCGGTCAAGGTAAAAATAAACAATTCAATCTAAAAATAAGGAATACTATGCTCCTAACGTAGTCACCCTTATTCTTCTTTTTTCACTAGGGGGAGACTCATTCCTTCAGGAGTGGGGACAAAAAATTATATTCAATTAAAGCCAACTTTTCGGATGCATGAATATCTTTTAAGAAATCTTGAATTTTCTTTTTTATTTCCAGCCAAACTCCGTCAAGCAATAGTTATTTAACCTGTTATGTTGATTAAGTACAGTTTTAAGGTCACAAAAAGGTCATAGGTCACAAAAAAGGTCAACTTCTTATAAATTTTTATTTGAGTATGTGTATTATGGTGTACAATTTCTAGTGTGATCTGTTAATTCGATACGTTGTTCTATTTAAAAAAAACACGTTATGTTTGTAAAGTTCCGGTCTTCAAAGGGCGTTTTTTTTATCTTTATAGTAATTTGAAAATAACTTCTTTAATGACATTCTTTATTTGTAAAGGGATTCAGAAGTCTCAATTTTAAAGTTATGTTGCTAAAATTACGAAATTTTATTAATTTCCTTTTCTCATGGATTGAGATCGAAAAGGAAATTTGGTCTTGGAACGAGTCTCAACCCTAGTGAATACCTAATAAATATGTATGCTCAACTCTATTGTAAATTTTAAAATTTTTATTATATTGTGAGCAATGTAATTTGATGTATCATCTTAAAGGCTAGATTTGCATCATTTTAGTTCTATGTTTGAGTGACTTGTATATACAATCTTTGAGGAAGGAGTCTTGGCATTGAAGATAATATTTTGTAGGCATTGTTGTCTTTTACATGTGTGTCTTTTAATGACTTCAATAAGCAGTGAAGCCTACAATAACGAGTGTTCAAGATAAAGTTTTAGGAAATTGTTGCTAATATAAGAGCAGAAGTATCTGCAGGAGGTGGGCTGGAGGGGCTGTAGCCCACCTTAAAATTAACTTTTGCTTTTTCTTTAAAAAACAAATGTTTTTTAAAAAAAAAAAAAATAGTTTTTTGTTGAATAACCATGGATTTTTGATTTTTTTTTCTTCCAGAAATCTTGTATTTTAAATTTTTTATGAACTGCTGTAGATTTTTGAAATTTTAATTTTTTGTGAATAGCTATGGATTCCAAAAAATTAGTTGTCTTGTGAATAGCAATGGATTTTTGAAAAAAATCCAAAAACAAAGCCTCAACCCTCCAAAAAATAAACATACATATATAATAATCCTACAGACGCCCCGGAAGAGTTTATCCTTGATAATTATGCATGGATTTGTAATATATTTAATGTAAATACATACATAATACTTAATTCACATAAAAATTAAAGTCATAAAGAAAAACCTGTGATAAATTACAAATGTGTTATCTAATCAATGTGAGGAAAGTTCTTGTATATTTAAATGTTAAATTCACTTTTTGTGAATGTGTATATAAAAAAACTTCATAAAGTACAGCACAAATAGATACGTCCTATGAACAAATATCCAAGCAAATGATTCTATTTATAGATGCACAAAAATTATTTATATAAATATACACTTTTCGTAAAAGTGATTCAAATATAGAAATTAGCACTTATTTCGAGTTAACCTATTACATTAATGTAATATATTTATCAAAGTATTTAGTGCATAACAAAGATATGGAACTCAATGGACCAACTGCTACATTAAATCCTCTTAAAACCCTGGACATTAATTTATATTTAGAGTTTGTTACGTCTTTCGTCAGTAGTAGGCGTATAGTATATACATAAATATATATTCAAAGAAAAAGATCCCACTCTAGAGGGGTTTGAAATTTCCTCTTCAAATATTTAAAAACTAAAGGGATACATTGTGTAAAGAGTATTTGTGTGTGTATAGTAATACATACCTCAATAACATACAAATTTACGCTCTACTTTTTTTGTCTTCTATCGATATGCTTATTTCTTTTTCTTTAATGAGTGTTGAAGGGTTAAATTAGAATTAGTTTTTTCTACGCTGTGAACAACTACTAATAGTTTTTGAACAATAATCAGAGGCATCTGACGGGGGAGGGCTGGAGGGGCTGTACCTTCTACCCAAATTAAGGAATTTTTGCTTTTTAATAGAAAATGTAATATATCAATTTTTTTAAATATAATAAGTGAAATTTAATTTAGTTTTTGAAATAAATTTTCAAATAATTTGAAAATTTTTGCAAAAATTTAATTTTCTGTAAATAAGTATGACTTTCTATAAAAAAAATTACAAAAAAAATTTAATATTAGAAATTTTTTTTCCAAAAGAACTACATTTTTGAATTTGTATTCCAAAAAAACTACTTTTTTGAATTTTTATTTCAAAAAACAAATTTTTTGAATTTTTATTCAAAAAAATCTTATTTTCTGGGAATAAAATGAATTTTTTAAATTTTTTTCCAAAAAATATAATATTCAGAATTAAATTTTTTTCCTAAAAATTAAATTTCATGTGAATAACTTAAAACCAAGGCCCAAAACTAATAAAATATACTTTAAAGAGTTCCATAATATCCTGTGAAAAAATTGAAATGCCTACTGATTGTGGCTCTTTCCTATCTCACGGGTTAACCTCACTTAAAATAAATATACAGTGTAGTTTTTTAGTCAGTAATCAATTTTTCTCCTTCTTTTACACTTATCAATGTTCTGAACGTTAATTGGTTGAATTAGACTCAGCTCTAGTTAAGCTGTGAACAATTTCCATCAATTATTAAGCTATAAATCAATCGTAAAGAAGAATTGGTTACCAACTTATTTTAGCCATTTCTTTTGTTTCTTTTTGGAGGGAAAGTTGAGAGAAACAATAAAGGTAACGTTGTGTTTGTATTTCGCCAATTTTCCCCAAATGTGAGTATTTTACATTGTGAATAGTCGTATTACAAAATCATTGTGTTATCTAACTGATACTAAAAATTAGAAGAATTAGCCTTTTTTCTGTTTCTTTTAGGAGGAAAGGTTGTGGGATACAATACAAGTGGGAATGACGTCATGACGTATATATCATACATTAAAATATCTTTATATACGTTTGTAAATTGTCAGCATTTAAAAAAGAACGGAAAATCAAAATGGTAACCCTGACAATTTGAATAATATTTTTGAGAAGAGGAGCTTAGCATGTCTCACTTCTGCAGGAATTACTCCGTTTTCAATTCTCAATTCTACTTTGAGTCCAACAAAAGGGACGTCAGCAGAATTATATTTATATATTTTTATTTTATGGGAGGAGAATATTCAATTTTTTTCGTCAAAAGCAAAAATTCCTAAATTTGGGGAGGGCTATAGCCCCTCCAGCCACCCCCTGAGGACGCCCCGGAACAAGGACTTACCCTAATAACTCTCAACAGTTCGTGGTTACACTTAATACTTTGAATTAGATGTTATCTCCAAAAGTAATGATAACAACTTCAGAAAACACTCTTCAGATTGCCAACAAAATTATAAAATCGAACGCTAAAAAATGCTTAATATTTGCAATCCCATTTCCGTTCAATAGAGAATGAGGTCAAAAAATAGTATATTTCAATCGAATGTAAACAAGCTTATTAAAATATACATGCATAATATCTATGTAAATGCGTATATTTTAATTTGATTGAATTTGCATTTTTACAAAAAAAAAAAATATTATAATTATAAATGATATGATGTAATATTTTTCACTTTTTATGTTATGTAGGTATTTAGTTAAAAAAGTATGTATTTTTTTAAAACTATTTGAAGGTAATTTGCACACATCAATATTGCTATTGCTTTTATTTATGTATGCGTATACTTTAATTAGTTATATCTATCAGTCTATTGATATAATATAAGGATAAACATTTCTACAAAAGATTGAATGTGTTTTCTAAAAATAACCGAACAAAGAAGGATTTAAAAATAACCCAAGTGTGTGGGGGAAAGATATTAAGGTAAAATTCCATTCAAGCATAGAAATACTTTATGGCCATATGATCAATTTTGTAGATAGTTTTTTTGCTATATTTATGCATCTTGAAAGCATTTTAATCAGGCAAATAAGAGAGAAGATTTGTATCTTGCAATTCATGATATTCAAGTCATCAGTAGACAATGCCTAGGTTTAATTGTTATAATCATGTTTCAAAAAGGAAGGATTTTTTTTTATGTTTACAAGTGATAAAAAAAATAATATACAGCCAAATACGAACAAAAGCAATTTATTCACAATACTCTGATTATCTCTTAGGATTGCATTGCGAATAGTCGTATTAAAAAATCATTGTAGGATCTAACTGATACTATAAGTTAGGAAGAATTGAGTTTTTTTCTGTTTCTTTTTGAAGGAAAGGTTACGTGATACAATAACAGTAATTATGACATAATGTATGTATCTTACAGTTAAAATATATTTGTATAGAGTTGTGACTCGTAAGCATTTTGAGCATTTTAAAAATGAGCTCTGAGTTCAGCAACTACTTACCCTTAGAGCTCATCAGTATTTCCCTACCACTCGTGGTTACACTTAAGATTTAGAATTATATGTTCTCTCTTACAGAATGAAGGAATAATAACAAGATCTTTGACCCATGACTAGGGATTCTCACGGGAGCACACGTGCGTTTCTGAGCATTTCAACAACAAAAAGTTCAAAACTGATAAAATTCATGAGATATATGTTTTTTTGGGATACTGATTCAGAAAATCAAATAAAAATTATGAAATTTCAAATTCTTAGCATATTTTAGGGGATGCTATTGGAGTTATTTAAATGTTTGAGCATGATCCCATTGTCTCTCCAGCAATTTTTTTTTGTCTCATGTCAAAATTTGAACTCTTAACTTTCTCTATGCAAAAAAATGAAAGTCAAGACGTATCTAAAAGTGCTCTTTGTGCCGAATAACGAAGGCAAAGTTTTTGGAACGCGCGTATTTAAACTCTACAAACTTTGTAATACAAATTAGAATAAAAAATTGTAAAAAAACAAAGAAGCACAGGCACAGTAAATTTAAATTTATCGTTAGTTGATATTGAGAATAAGCTTATGTATTTTGAATGAATAAATGACCAGAGATGAGATCCAAGATCTCAGGGCAAAGTACGCTAATAAATCTGATGGTGCGCCGTATTTATCAGGATTAGCGCTGTGAGACCATCCGTTGGGGTCAGACCATCATTACTGACATTTTTCTGATTAAAAAAAAAAAAAACAAACATTTTCATGTTGACTAAAGCTCAAAAGTTGAGCTTTTTCAGGAAAATGAATGGTGCAAAACAGCACCATCACCACGGAATTTCAATTTTTAAAATACAGATTCTAAATCAGTATCCAAAAAACATAGAATCACAAGTTTTCATAAAAATCTACCATGTTTGAAATTCTTGCCCATGACCTTTCACCGCCCACTAATTAAAGTTTGATTTATCTACATATAAAGGACTTTGCATAAGGGAGATGACGTCTGTAGTTTTAAGGGATAACTTTTTAAATCCTTTCCTTTTCCGCTGTAGTTACATATTACTCTGTTTTCAAAACTTTCCCCTCTTATTTTAAAATACTATTGCTCTAGTAAGTGAAGAAAAAGCTTCTTTATAAGAAAAAATAAATTAATCGATGTTTACGTCGTCTTTTGACTGACTCAATTTCCCATTGTCATCAACTATCTTTTTTTGAGAAACTCCTCATTCTCGCCCTTACTGCCGACGTCGTTCATAGATACCCATAAGATCGGCATTAGAGTTGTAAGAAATAGGCCCTGTCGGTATGTAAAAATATAAGAAACTGAAAAGTACTGGGTTACCCTCACAATTTGAAGAATTTTTGGGAAAAGAGGAGATTAGCTGTCATGACTTTTTATTAGATCCGTTGCGAGTTAGGAAATAAATACAAATCCCACTTTAGCAAGGACATAGATAGAAATGACTCCGAAGTAATTTCTAAATTCTACTCTGAGTTCAACGACGACTTATATTTAAAACTCCATTTACCAATCCTCAATGTAATCTGAGTCATTCAATAGCCCATAAATTAGTGATTACTTAGACGTTCTTGCTTCAAGAATTAAATAACACTTACAACACTTTGGCATAAAACAAAAAAAAAAATACCTGTAGATTTTGCCAAATTAACGTTCAGAACACTTATAAAAAAGTGAAGAATGCTTAAAATTTAATTATAAACCAAGTAATTTAATATCTATATACAATAATGTATAATGTGTTTTAAAAAAATAGGGAAATTTAGCTGCCTCTCATACTTCATTTAAAATAACTTATAAAGATCTTTTAAATGATGACACATTAAATAGGATCAGACTTCTGGTTGACACTTGAGATCAGGATGAATTTAATTTTACATTATTAACGGATTCAAAATTCAATTGCATACTGTGACCATATACTAGAATCTATCCGGCTGAAAATTTAGTTGAGAGGAAGAGCTGTTAAATGAAACTAAAAGAAATATTCTTGGCTCCTGGGATCTGACCCAAAATGATACTAACGTTGATTCTTCTTTAGTAATGACAATATTTAGTTACCTGTCTTGATCCTGGAACCTAAAATTTAGGATCAACTTCTCTGACAGTTAGTCACATAGTCGTCTTCGACGTTACAACTGCCTTGGCTACCGTTGAATAGGAGCTGTGGGGGTTTCCATCATGATGGCCACTATGGTCAGCCGTAGTTAGACTTGCGACGGAGTTCTTCTGCTAACTCCAGAACTTCCTTAATTTTGTACAGTATATGTCATAAGTCCTTGTACACTTTTACTTAAAGAAAGAGAAATCTAGGCTTAAATTTAATGATAAAAAATATTAAAAAGGAGATTAAAGATATTTTAATTTATTTTATTCTTCAAAATTCCGCTCTCGGGCATAATTCAGAGCTCCAGGGGGGTTAGAAACTTACCATAAACTTTCCTGATTGTGTCTGCCAGAATGTTGGCCAATCCTTCTCCACCTTGGCCTTCATGACCTCTACGCTGTTGTAGTGGGCGTTTGTCCTTTTCTCTACGGCGCCCCACACGTAGTATTCAAGTGGCTGAAGGTTGGAGGAGTTGGGCGGCCACATCTCCTTGTACCAAAATCCTTTCGCCCCTAATTTGTTTTCAAATATTTTTGGGTAACTTTAGATGTGTGGCACGGTGCTCTGTCCTGTGTCCCTACCCATTTTCTAATGCCGTAGGTTGCGTTGAGGGTGGAAAACACCTTCTTGGCCATGATAATTTTATATTCATTGGTCTTCAAGGTCTCTGTAATCCACACCGGTGGAAATGCAGTACCGTCTGAACCAACGATACCGAGAATCATGGCATTGGCTGGGTGTTTCGAGCCCCCGATAAATTTTACCTCGGGAGGGGTTTCTTTGGGGTTTTGGCGATGTACCAAAGACTACAGGAGTTGTTGACTGGGTCGACTGTGAAATTTTTTCAACTGAAAAAATGAGGACTTTTCTATTGGGTTTCTTCAATTTATTAAGGAGGATCCTCGATCGTTCCAGCCTCTTTTGGCTGTGTAAAGCCGCCAAATCCTGAAATTTTGTGTCACTCTAGACTTGAGGCCCAAATCTTCCTTAACGATGCACAGCCGTTTCGTGAGCCCTGAGGTCCATTGCCATTGGGCAGATGTCGCAAAAGTTTGCGACTATCTTTTCCTTCACATTCCTTATGAGACCTTCTGTACAGACCGATTTTGGTCTTCCCAATCTGTGTCGATCAGGATAGGATTCGGTTTTATTGTAAAGCTCCTTGGCGTTGCATAAAGTGTTCTATTGATTCCGAAGTTACGTGCAATTTCGTAGGGATTTTCACGGTTTTTTTTTGCGTGCAACGAAGTTTTTTCATTTCTGTATTTTGGAGCTCTTAAAATACCTACGGCTGATTTTATTTCTTCAATAAACACCTAAGGAAACTGTTTTCTTTATTATTTATCCCTTTTTATGAAATTTTCGCGACATTTACACGTTATTATCTTCATAAAAACCAACAAGGACTTATGCTGCATACGGTAGATAAGGATCTTACTTACATCTTCATCCTTCCAAAGGTTTTTGAATTTGTGGCCATTGATCAAGCTAATTACAACATGTTCACGTTTTATTTCCATTTTTGCTCGTAACTTAGTGCAAGAAACTCCAATTTCGTCCAAAGTCAGCTGATTAAAAAAATTTTGTTATCCTTTTTGACGAACTAGAACTTTAATGGTTGTATTAAACGCACTTTTCATAAACTGTGTTTTAAACGTATTAGGGAAAAAATACCTTTTTGTCCTAGTGTCATCAAGTCAGATCCCAGGGGCCAGGAATGGTGCATGTAGTAAATCTGGCAGCTTCTCATCTCGACTAAAGTTTCAGCCGGATATATTTTGGTCACAGCATGCAATTTAATTTTGAAACTGTTAATAATACAAAATCAACTTCATTCTAATCTCAAGGCCAATGTGGCATCATTTGGCATATCTAGTTAAGATCTTTTAAATGAAGTATGAATTGACTTTGTAGGGTTTTAAAGTAATGACCAATTTTCTTGGTTAGGTAATTTTTCTGCGTTTTTTATTACGTTTTTACACTGTAGTATATACAAATTTTCTTTTGGAGTTTCGAATTATATATGGACTTTAAAGCAATATTTTTGTTAAAACCAAAGTGTTGTTTTAATGCGAATTTAACTGTAATTGAAAGTCAGTGAACTCACATACTAGTGAGTTAAATGGAGTCTAATTGATGTAAAATAAATGTACATTATAATTAATTTAAAAATAAAAATATTATTTTACTTCCTTGAAAAAAAAGACAAAATCTAAAAACTCTGTTCATCAAATCTTTAGAATAGATGTACCCTTTGGATTATTTTGTTTGTTCCTTTTTGAAGGACACGTTTTTTGTTCAAGCCTTAGTACACATAGATGTACAGATATGTGACTATACCCATGTAAATTGTACAAAGGTAGAAGGCATATGTACAATATAATGCCTGATCCACATAAATATGAATTCAACTTCCTTTATTTAAAATAATGGAAATATATATTGGGATTTAGTGTTGGGGTTCGGTCTGAAAATCTTAGAACGGTCTGAGACTGCTATGATTGTTAGTGGACCGAAGTAATTTGGCCCTATAAGGAAGTTCCTTCTAAACAGGTCTAAAAAAACGTCTGTCAGGATTGGTCTCATTCAAAATTCGGTCTAGACCGAATCCATAGATGAATTGTTGATGACGTCACGTATGTTTCAAAATTGTGTATATCATTATACAATAACGTCATATGAAGTTAAATATCTTTCTTAGATCATACCGGATGCTGCAAAAAAGTCTTTACACTTTGTTTTTGATACATAAATCAAAGTTTTTTTGAATGAGTATAAATGTTACGGTCTAATACTAAAAATAAACCAAAAAACTAGGTCTTCCTAAGTGTCCTAGAAGCTGAGAAAATGCCATCTGAAATTGAGCAAAGAATTGTGGTCTGTGCACTTTTGAACGCTGGCAAGAAACCAACGGAGTTTGCAATGCAGTTGGGGATCTCCAACATAAACTCATACTTGAACGTGGTTTTACAGCTGGATGGTACACTGCACACACGTACAAAAAGGTCCAGAAGTGGTTGGAGGACAACTTGCCTTTCTGACCAAAAAAAATGAGGTCCCTTACTCACCAGGTGCCAACCCATTGGACTTCACTTTTTGGGTGCATGTTGAGTACAAGGCCTGCACTGTCCGTCAACTTAATACCATCACAGTCAACCAGCACTGGGATGCCATGTCTGAGGACTACATCCGTAATGAGTACAAGGCCTTCCGTGGCCGCCTGAAAGCCATCATTACTGCCAAAGGGTCTACATCGATTGTTATGGTGGCCAAGACATCATGTTATTTTATTTTATTTTATTGACATACCCTGTTACAACTGTTTGCTGAAATCCATCCTGATAAAGTTCTAGATTGAAAGTGTAAATATTTTTTCGCCACAACCGGTATTGGCATAACTCATACATCTGGATAGAGGAGAGAATCGGTCCATAGATAGAGCTTTAAAATATCAGTACATGGTTTGAAAACAATTAAACTTTGGTCGATGTGGTAAAATCCCGGTGTGGATCGAAATATCGGTTCAAATCGGGTTGGAAACTGAGTAAAAACAAATCTGTCTTGAATCCCGTCTCAACACTAATAGGTATATGCAAATTTGTGGAGTACAACCCTGCATTGACCTCATATGTCATACATTTCACGGAGAAAAGGTTAAATTCACTTAATGTCAAAGACACAGCGTATGGCTTTTATTATTGTAGCCAGGCTGCATTCATTTAAGAACTATAATTAATTATGATATTGATACATCTATGTACTTCTAATAATATTTGACTTACGCCTCTACATAATGTACTCTCGATTTTTCATAATTGGATGCATTGGGATGTAAGCAAAGATACTCAAATTATAATCTTACAAAATAATGATTTATAAGTTTTATTTGATAACAACAGGCATTTATTTTGATTAATTTAAATGGATCCTGCTATATTATAATCAACATTATCATGCATATCGAAAGCAGAAGGAACTCATTTGAAGCGTGAATAATAATAATTAATTGATATTTCATTTTGAAAAACTTACATGTTTCTATGTAAATGGTTGATTTATTATCTTCTTTTAAATGTAAAAATTACTCGAGGTTTTAATAATAGTATAGAAGAATTTCAATGTTATTCACCATGATGAAGTTATATTAAACCTTGTGTCACTTTATTCTAAACTGGACTCTGCTGAACTCAATACTTAAAAAAAAAAAAAAAAATCAGCTATTCATATTTCAGAGAAACATTTTGATTCTAAACCAGTAAAGGAAATGTACTTCAAAGACAATTCCTTGGTTAGATGGAGTAATTGTAATACTGTAGTGTTTATTTATACTTAATTAGTAAAACTCCATCGAAGGATCATTAAAAAAGAAAGACAAGAAAGAAAAAGAAGACATTTCTTCGTTAATTTTGAAGGCTTATTTTTAGAAAGTATAATTTTTGATGATATTGATAACTTTTTACAGCTACAGGTGGGAGGGCAAGGCGCTATTCATCCCAAAATGAAACCCTTCAAGTTATACTTTATTACAATTGAGCGATCCCACATGAAATATAAGTCCCATATTTGCAATCTACATGTAACAAGGCAGGAAATCTATATTTAATTAACAGTCACAGAGTGCGGTTCAATATTCGGGTGGCGGACTTTGCTGGCCTTATTCTCAATTTTCCACCAAATGGAATAATCCAGTGGATTCAGATCTGCGCTCTCAAGGGGCCAAAGATTCATGGACCAGAATCTCATGTTGCTACCCAACTACTCTTGTACACTATTTGCAGTAGGACCAGAGTCCCCTCCTGTTGAAATACGTATGTTGCTTTGTTGGACTTCTTAATGGTCTTGGTGATCTATGGGACCCAATTTTCCTTCAACACCTTCAAGTTGTCGGCCGAAAACTAAATTGGTGGCATTTTTTCTCCAGTTGATGTGACAGCCCCCAACATCATCGCAGAGGCCGGATGCCATTGTTAGCCTTGCCAAAGTATACCACCCAATCATTTTGCTTTTGGTAGACGAGGTAAACGGTACGGGGTTTTCAACCGGGTAAAAATTACCCAGTTGCTGTTGTGCTTCAGATAATTCAAGAGTTTTTGATATCGCTGACGAAGGAGTTCTTTTTATGTTGGGACAGGAGAGGCCTCTCAATTCTTCTAAGCGACCTTCATCCAGCCTTTCTGATAGCCTTGTCCACAGTTGACCGATGCACCTTATTCTTCTTGGCGTTCTCTGACATCTTCATCGTTGGGTTGACCTTAAAGGGCTCCATAATGTCTTCAGGCTTCACTTTGATGGGCCTTTCACACTTGGGTTTGTACTCAAGGTTGTTCCCATCAGCCAAACGATTTCTAACCCAACAGACTGTGGCCTTGCTGACGTTCAAGATCTTCATGATGTCCGAGGTGGTCCTCCCAGAGCGGATTTGTTGCCCATGATGGCTCTTCTTGCCTCCATCGCGACATATACAAAAATTATTTAAAAATTAGAGGCTTACAATCTGAGTTATTAAAAATAATCGGAACTTTAAGATTAAATCAATAATACCTATTCAAAACATTATTTTTAGAAGGTTTCATTACTTTTTTCTACATCCAGTATTTTGATACTAAGTCTAGCCTCGATGAAATGAGGTGGTATGATGAAACAGTCGCTGCCCACAGATCCAAAAAATGTTTCAACGACCGGATTCTCGGGCTTCAAATCTGGTGGGACTTCAGTCGGATCACTGGCAATGTTTCTTCCATTTTACCGATTAATTTATGCGTCCATCACAAACTTTACCTCATCGACGTGCACTATGACTTTGTATCGCGATCACCTGTTATGACCTAGACCTTCTTCGTAAAAAAAGTTTCACATGAAAGAAAGAATTCATACAGTCACAATAAAACGATTTTAGAGCGAAATTCAGAGCGAGAAGTGAGATATAGCAATTTGAGAAATTCCAAATTGATCTGCAAAGCCCTGTAAAGATGTATTCAACAGAGCCTTGATAGTTTGTACAAACTTACATTAGTCCAGAAAGGAGACATTTCATAAAGCAATTATATGTATAATTAAATTATAAATCAGCTGAGTGGAAGATTCGAATGTCCATCTGTATAATACAGTACGCAATACGCTAATGCGGAAGTGTTTATCCTAATGGCATCATATTTATGCCATATTTATATACATATAAATACATGAAATAAACAAATATAAAATACAAGTTTCGTTTATTCCAAGGGCTTTTCGAAAAAAAAAAAAAAAACAATACTTACATTAACAATGGTGATTATGCGAAATACTAATGAATATGAAGTTACAGTACTTTAACGAGTTTTTGATAAATATTAAAATTAGAATGAGATAAAATACAAAAATTGATCACATATTGGATCACATCTAGTTTTTAATTGTATGTATAAGAATGGAGAGGGACGCAAACTCAAACACAGGTTTATTACTGTCAAACTTTGTCTTAAAAATATATTATGGGGGGATATTATGTCACTGTTGCATTTGAATCTTGATAAATACAATTTATATTTTATGAGACAATTTATTGATCATTACTTTTATTTTTATCTAGAGATCCTTTGATTTCTTCACGACGAATTTATCGGCTATTGTATCTTATGCATACATAGGTAGCAGCATAGAAACAAAAAATATGCTTAGGGATGTAAATTTTAAGCATTTTTGCTATTGAAAAAAAAAAACTCGACATGGAAGGCTTGACAATTTGATGAATGTGTAGGAGAAGAACAGCTAAGCTGTTATGACGTTTTATTAGATTAGCTGAGAGCAGCTTTAAATCCAAAAGTTAAACTTTCGGGAAAAAAAATCAAAAATCTATAGGTATCCAAAAAAAAAAAAAAAAAAAAAAATATTAAATATGTAAATTTCAAAAATTTACAGCTTTTCGCAAAAAATTCTTAATTTAAAAAAAAAAAGAAAAATTCAACAATTAAATTTTTAAGAAAAATTTCAAAAATGACTGGTTAAGAGACTAAAAAGGAAAGAGGAGACAAGATTGTTAAAATAAAAAGTAACAAAAACTGTGTATATGAATTATGTTCAGGATTCACGTAACCTCGATAAAAAAATTAGAATATCAATACCCTTCGTAGATAATTAGGGTTATATATTTGCTAATTTCTTAGAGCATAATTATGATTAAGATACTATGATCTATGGTTTTAATTAATAATTTATGTTTCTCGATTATTCTAATAAAAAATACTTAACCCTGTCTGAAACATTGAGTTACATAACATTATATTAGATGAATCTTAGTCAAAAGACGTTATAACAATGAACTGCCCAAGAGATGAAAATAGCGCATGTACATCATTTTAGACAAATCAGAATAAGAGATATATGAAAAAACCTTTGTTATTAATTTATATGACGTCTCTTTTCCTTATAGTCTCTTCAAGCACAACCACTTGAGTTTACAGTTAATAAACTGATCTTTTCTCAGCGACTAGCTTTTTATCCACTCACGCCCTCGATTGTCAAAAGGGAAAGGAAACATTAAAAAAAATAAAAAATATGGTAGCTAGACTTCTGTATTTTTCCTTATGCCAAATATTAATTAATATTTGGAAAATACTTATTCGTTATTATATATATTGAATTGATAATCTTACGAAGCCCTATGATTGATATAAATTCATATAAAAATCCTATTGTACATCTTTTTTAAGTTCATAATAGGTAGTGTCAGCTACCTAAGAGGCACCATTTAAAAATGAATTAAAACAGCTTAAAGGAAAAACACTACATCTTAATTTATTTTAAAAAGTGAGCAATTTTCTTTAATATTTATAGAGGTATGGATAACAGTTTTCACAATAAATAAACATACTTTGTACTGTGCGTCTTCTTCGTTGTTGGCAACGAAGAAGACGCACAGTACAAAGTACTTGGGATTTACAACGGACGTTAATCCTCTATAAATCTATTATTACAAAATACTTCATAAGTAGGAAATGATTATGAGAAGAACCATCTAATCCGTTCCGTCAAGAAGTTAGTTGGAGCCTGTATTTGCCAGATAAAAAGGTTTCAAAGTCCAATTTTCTTTCAGGTGTCCACATATATTGATTTGAATTACTCGGAGTACAAATTATTTGAAAATCCCCACGCATTTAAAGGCACCATTGTGGTACAGTGAAGCTTTGCACCATAGCAATATCCAATTGTTTCTCACTCGAACTTGTATATATATATACAACATTAAGACTAATGGAAAAAACAACAATGCTTAATTCATTTAATAGAGAGGATTTTGAAGTGTATTACTCTCTTTAAATACTTTAAAATGCTTGTTCAAGTAATTAATTTTTCATTATATATGATACAATATTTGTATTGACATAAAAACCGTTCTATAGAAAATGATGTTTACTCAATTAAGTACATAGGTACTTATTACATTATATTAATTAATCTTAACAGTAACTATAACATGGCTTTTTACAGTGATGCAAAATATGTGTCCTGCAGTATGTAAAAACAAAATAGACGGAAAATGAAAGCAGTCACCCAGACAATTTGAAGAATGTTTGGGAGGAGAGCAGCTTAGCTGTCATAACGATTTGTTAGATAAGCTGCTAGTACCCGTGAGAGGAGAAAATAAACACAAATCTCACTCCGTACATAACAAGGACCTACGAGGGTGGTCTAAAAGTTTCCGACCTGAACATGAAGATAGCAGCACTTCCAAAAAAGCTAGGTACATCTATCTAACATGTCTTGACATTTGTTCACCAAAGTTTGAACCATTTTAAACTCGCAAATGTTATGTAACAGTCGTTTGAGAGAGTTGATGCGAGTGTTTTCTTTGTTTGGAAAATGGACCAAATCGAGTATCGCCTTGTGGGTGCAGTTTAATTGCAGTAAATCCGAGTTTTGGCGTCGATTGATTATTGTAGATGCAACTCGGAGATACGCCCGAAACAACAATCCAGTCCAAATAGTGGACTGCAAAGGTTTTCGTCAACTGAAGAGGCTTCGTGAACAATTATTTTGCTGAAAAAACTGCTGATTACTATTTGGAAGGGTTACAGATATAGAATCATTGCTCGGAAAAGTGTATAGAGTTATAAAGAGACTGTTGAAAAATAAAAATTCCGAAAAAAATGTCTTGTATCTTTGTTATGGTGGATAATTTACAGACCAACCTTGTGAGTAGACAATATACTACATTTTGATTATTGAAATCGTCCTTAAATATGATCAACTTTAGCTACTGATCATGATTAAAAGGGATTTGGTTCTTTATCATGTGTAAGCATTGAACGCTATCGAGGAAAAAAGAATTTTCATAACAGACGAATACAGGGAGCGGCCGTTGTTTATCGGATGAGACAATGGTTTATTTGCAAATGCCTTTAGCTTGGAGAGTCAGGAAGGAACTGGAAAAGTCTATAGGTTATCACGAATTAAGAGCAAAGTCACACTACCATCAAAATGTTGACCTGGCTGTCAGAATTATGTTGCCTTTGTTGGACACAGTGTTTGACCTCCAAGATAACCGGACCACAATCCACTCGACTTCTTTGTGTAGGTTGCAGTTGAGTGATACACCAATAGATCCTTCTGTAACACATAATACGAGCTGAGGGTCAGGATCCGGGAGGAATTCCTGAATCTGCCAAAGCAGACTGACATCAAGACCTGCTTTCGTTTCTGAGTCGAGTGAGGGTCCTTATTTACGCCAAAGGCGATTATATCAAATAATCATAATATATTTTTAATTCAGCTTTCATTTAGGGTTGGCTTTTATGAAAATTGGGTGATTCATTTACGAGAAAATTCATTTTTGAAAAAAAATTGTGTTGGCTGGTAAATAGAGATGCCACTCTGTACATAGAGCAGATTTTTTTAATTCCATCAATCAGGTTTCATCATTTGATCTATCTCGAACACCTGCATCTCGTTGTCATACATCTATGGGCATTTAGTTACATCTACTTATGTTGTATCATAAATATAATATTTCAATATTACATTTAAAAAATATTATAATACTCATTTTTATAATACAAAATGATATTGTTGTATCATTAATATCATCCTACTACATACTTCTTTGTCTTGCCAAATAAATATATTTTTTTCTTTTTTTGGCAAAAATAAGATTGTTTCTATGTAGCAAGGCATGTATACGGTGATATTCAAGTTTATTATGGGTCTAATTCCTTAGCACAATTAATATCATACTGTGAGTAAATATGTATGTATGTAATACGTAAGCAATTAATAAAGTTAATCCATCCAGTCAACCGAACATAATTTTTTTAATACTCACAATATTATTTAGTCTTCTAATTTTATTTAAAATATTAAATGCACTCCCATAAATGAAGCTTGTTTACTATACCTTGTAATATTAATTAATTGAATGAGAAAAATAGAAAATTCATATGAGGCAGGTTTTCATGACTCGAAAAATAAAGACAAATATTGTCAATGTTGTGAAAGGACAAAGGAGTTATAAGTACTTAAACTTATCTTATATGTATTTAGTTGTAACTTGTATAATTTAATAGTCTACCCATGCATGTAGCTGGAGTAATTATACATTTTATTTGATAAACCAGTACAACATTACTTTTTTTTGAACTAAGTACGTTTGTGCATAAAATGCCCTGACTTACGAAAGTACATTAACTATCTTATCAGTAAAGTTAACATTTTTCTGAGCGAAAAAAGCGCAAGAAGAAGGTGAGAATTATGGTAAACGTGCCATTCCAAGTGAAATCAATCAAAAAAGGACCTTTTTACAGAACCATCTGTGATTTTTTTTTTCAAATTTGGCATGTAATTTATTTTATTAGTTAAAAACTCAAAATCAAAATCATCCTTTGTTGTCCTCTGGTTCAGGATTTAGAGGCATATAAAGTTTTGCCTCGATGCCACCAATACTATTTTTAAATCGCTGTATTTTGAGTGTTTTTGAAGATGTTAATAACTTTAGAAACCATTTAATGGATAATTGCTTCTTCCTTTTGTTGTATTTTATTGTATAACTCAACAAATGAGTGTTTACGCATAAATTCAGGAGGTCATCAATATTTTGACCTAAAAAAATGAAGCATTTCCATTTTTGATTTCACGCAAATTTTTATGTTAACATGTAATATATTATGCACATTCAATAAAAGAATAAAACAATTAGGTGGTGTCAAGGCCTAAAACTTTAGAAGCCTCTAAATCCTGAACCAAAGGAAAAAAAAAGGTGAAATTTTGGATTTTTAAGTTTTTAACTAATATTAAAATATGTGCCAAATTTGATAAAAAAATCGAAGATGGTGAATTTTTGAGTGATTGAGTTGTCCTGGAATTACCCACACCTGAATTAGGACTCTTGTTAATGAGCACTGCTAGTTATATCCTTATGAATTACTGCTATTAAGAGGAGATCATCCTACATTTAAAAAAGCATTTGTACAGGGAAAATATTGTAATTATATTTAAATTCATATAGATTCATTTTATTATGCATTTTAAAAGAATATACACCAAAGATAGGAGAGAATGCTTAGTTCAGAGGGAAAAATTAACACCACTAACCAACGATTAAATAATAAACAAAAAAGAAGCAAGTGCTCACGCAATAACCGTTTTTCCTTTTCTAATTTTTAAAGGCAATTTTTGTTTAGAAAATAATCAATTCTACTCATCAGTCCGTAAAGGGAAATTTGAAGGGCTTTAAATCCTTAAAGGAAGTATTTCATCGGTCCTAGGAATGACTTCCTAATCAGTACCCCTCTCCCACATTCAGTCTTCTTTTTTTCGTCGAAGTGATCTTTTTTAGCATTCAACGGTTATAAGGACTGATTATTCGGTCCTTCAATCCTAGGGTTCTAGATATTTTTTAATTTTCTTTAGTCCTAGCTAGGATTGAAGAATATTAAAACAAGGTACCTAAAACGTATAATACATACCTTTAGCCACACACCCCTCCTACTTTAAACTTCAGATATCTTGTCTCTTGGAAAGAGGTTATACAGAACAGCTGAAATGATGTAGGTAGTAACTACGTCTGTTGTACTTACCATAAAAAACTTTTTAGGATCCGTCCTAGAAATGAAAAATTGTATTAGGACCGGACTGATAGAATTGCAGTCTTTTTAGTGTTTTTTTTATATTTGAGTTTTATGGAACAAGGTTGCTAACAGATTCAATACATTTACTGGGGTTTTATTGTAACTTGGTTATAATATTATATGATGTCAAACCATAAAGTAAAAAATGGTTTACAAAAAAAACATACATCAAATTAGGAAAACAAATTTTATCATACAAAATGAGGATAACGTAGAACCTAAATATACTATTTTGAAAATTTAAGCAATCAATTTAAATACAATTTGAGTACCACTTTTTATATAGTCTAGACAATGTTATGAACATGGAATGCAATTCTCTTTGTATTCATAAATTGAAAATGATTTGGGGACAAAAGAAAACAAGTACGTAGCAACGCAACAAACAAATGGAATCCATTTTTGGTGCATGTTGATGTAAAAAGAATCAATTAATGCAAAAAAATGGTAATTTATGGAAGTCTTAGGAATATGATATTTAAGATTTGCTACAACTTTATCGTGATGTAACATATTTTATTTCGTTTTCAAATTTATTATAAGGTTGATAAAAAGAAATCACGGCGTTACCTTGCTAACACAAAAATACCCTATGTATTTTCTGGTCAACTGTCGATTCACTCATCTCACTTGATACGTCATGGCTATTTTATTATTTATACTTTTTGTTAAATAAACAAAGTAATAAAGATAAAATAAAATGCATTGAGTGATAATGTGAAGAAGTAGTTGACGTAGAGAAGATTTTTGGTCTATACTGTATTTTTTAAGTCATCCCATTTTGAAATATTAAAATTATCTACTCATAGTGAATGGATTGCTTTATTGTTTCGATCCTGGTACTTCCATAAAAGATCGTGTAGTTTTCCTCGAGGATTCACTCCCATCATCCCTCGTGGAGTTCGGAATCCAAATTGTAACATCTTTTGAGATGGAGGATCAAGTTAGAAGTATCTTCCCTCAATTGCCTCCATCTTCCTTTTACGAGGCATGACGTTATGAAATTGGCATTTAAATCTAAAAAAATATGATGATAATGTTGACTATTAGCTATTACAATCTCATAAAAAATGGAATCACTACAAAATAGAACAAAAATCCTTTGAGATACATATTCTTTAAATAGATCTTTCTTTAAATTATACATTGAATATGATATTCCTTATCACTATTTATTATAAATAAGTTATAAGGGTCTAAAGAAGAGTGCCGTTTTTCATCATTTTCAGACTAAAAATGGAAATTTTTTGAGTTTATAATAAGATATCGAATAAAATACATACGTTATATTAGTGAAAAGGACTCTGAACGATAATATTCCCGAATTACTATAATCCCAGATATTTCAGAATTCAAATAAAAACTGAGATCCGTTTTGGATTTTGTGCTCAAAGATAAGCTCTTTTTTTGGTTGAATTCATTTGAACAAAATACCCCCCTAATTGTTCCCCTATGCTATTAGGTTGTTCTGAAATTATTGAGACTGCCTGCCCAGTAAGACAAAAAATTACGTTCAAAAGTTTAATAAAAGTACTCAATCATGGCCCATAATCTCCTACTGCTCGGATAAAGCTCTCCAACTTCCGCAAGTTCTTCTTCGTTCACTAACTTCATCAACCGCTGAACACCGTGTGTGAGGTCTTCATGGCTATCAAAATGGTACTCCCAGAGCAGGTGCTTCTGCTTACGGAAGATAAATAGGTCACAGAGATTGAGATCGGGTTGTAAGGGCTCTGTTTGATAGTGTCCACAATTTCCTGTCGTCAACAGTTACTCTATCATCGTCTCTTAGCTTGGACCGAAACTCCCTTGTAAAGCCCATCAGGATAATCGCCTTTCTCGTTGTCTGTTTTGGACGAGCAGTGGAGGGTTGATTTTCCTTGGAGCCCATCCACTCGCTCCTCTCCCAGAAAAACCCTGATCTCACCAGTCCACCAAAAAATGGTTGCACAACTAGGGCAGACATCAGGGAAAACCATAGTGTGGTCGGTGTTGATCCCAGACACTGTTTTGCCCAGTTTGTAGCGTATCAAAAAGTAAAGAATATTGTGAATCTCCAGCGACAAATGGAAAAACATGAGCAAGTATGATATGTAGGCATTAGCTATTTAGTCTCTAAATAACTAAAGAATGTTTTTCTACCTTAAAATTAATAAGAAAATCGATGCTGGTGGAGTTTTGTAGCCTATTTTTCTCCTTTTCCTTCAAGCGATCCTTCCTCAATCATTTCGAAACAAGCTAATATAAGATTGAATCAGAGCTATGGCCATGTATGTACTCAAAAATTGCATTCGAGTCCCAGTGTAGTCACTCACTAAGCTCGGTTACCGTCGACTTTCACAAGAAGTCAAGAGACACGTGATTTGCACTTGAACAGCTATGAGTTTTGATTTAAGCCTGTCAATAATAAACAAAACGTTAGCTCACTAACACAAAAATTTACACTCTATTTTGTTATCGGCTGTCGATTTTCTGTCTATTTTCCCTTAACCAGTGTTCTGAAAATGTATTATTTGAATCCAAATTATCTCATGTTAAACTTTGAACAATTATTGGATATGTGGGGAAAATAAGCCAACTACCAACTGCTTTTTGATCCTTTTTCCGTATTTTTTACTAAGGAGAGGTTTTGTGATACAATAAAGGCAACGATGTGTAAGGTAAGTAAAGTCAATTGACATTGACTTGAGTCCACACCTGTTAAAATTAGATATTTTTTCAGGGAAACAATGACACATTGTCATTCAAAGTAAATGTTATTTTATTCTTTAGATGAAGTGATTTAATGATGTTCAATTTTCCTTTTGAAATAATGGTTCTATCACTACCTATATAAATAATGAAATAAGGAAGTCGTTTAAATAGACGTTAAGTTAATTTTAAATTTATGGATAGGCTATTCATATTTAATTAAGTTAATTTTAATTAGTTTCAAAAAGAGACTTCAAAAAACAAAAATCCCCGTTAACAAAAAATTATCACAAATAAATGGACATTTCAAAAATATTTAGTCCCATACAAAAACAACAAATATTCATAGACATTATACATATATTTATACGTCATGTCGCCTAAAAAAAAGATAATTTTAAAACTCCGAACCTCTTAGAAATCAGTGAAGTGTACCATAGTACACAGTCCTTTTTACTGTTTTTTTAAAATAATATTATATATAATTTCATTCAAAGCATATAATTATTATACATAGTTATGTTTTTATTTAACAACTTTTATATAAACCCTAATTTATGCCAAATTTCATACATCTGTATCTCTTATCCGATCTGAGCAAATAAAGTATTTTACGAAGTTAAAAACCTTAATTTTTTTCATTACGACTCATGCTTGATTATACTCGAGGGAAGAAATTGATCATCCTCATAAAAGATCCAAATTTTAATTCTAGATGTAAAAATTTAATCATATGAAAGTTCTAAGAATGTAATTTTATACTCAAATATATTGAAGTCAAAAGTGTAGTATACGTCTTTTGGCGATTATAATATATAATTTTTTTTAAATAAATATGAAAGGCAAAATCATAAATTGTTGTACCGTCAAACCTGTATTAAGCAGCTAGGGAAACTGAAAAAATGACTGCTTGTTGCAAGTGACCTCTTAAACTAAGTTTGGTATTCAAAAACAATTCAAAAGTTGAAAATAGTGGATAAAGGAATACGATAAAGGATAAATTAATATCTCTAGGTAGTAATGAAATACAAGTGAATCTCAATCGACAATCATTGATGATCGACTCTTTTGCCTCTCTTCTTTTGACCTTTTTTCTCTTTCTAACTTATTTATTTAATTGTTGGACAGTTATTTTCTATTTTGTTCTAATGGCGGTTCGAGCCAACTATTGAAGTATCTTTATATCAAAATGAATCAATTAGTAATTAAATAAGACTTAATCATTGCAATTTGTGTCAAATAATTAAATATTTTATCGTTTAAAAAGGGTATTACATAAATGGAAGTCGTAATTACCTAGATTTAAAGCATGAATCATCATTAAATTTATATAGATATATATTTGGCAAGGTAGTTATTCGGCAATGTAACGTAAGTCAGGGGCGTCCGCAGGGGGAAGGCTGGAGCCCCCCACGAAGAAATTAAGAAATTTTTGATTCTTACTAGAAAATATAATATTTGAAATTAAATTAAATTTTTCAAAAATTTAATATTTGGATTTAAATGTTAGAAATTCTTTTTGGAATTTTTTTCCAAAAATTTAATTTTTTGTGAATGCCTATAAAGTTTTGAAATTTTTCAAAAAAAAATTAATATTTGGCAATTTGACGTTAATCAGGGGCCTCCGCGGGGGGAGGAATGGAGGTGGTGTAACCCCCCTCCCCAAATGAAGGAATTTTTGATTCTTACTAGAAAATAAAAAATTGAAATTTAATTAGATTTTTCCAAAAATTTGATTTTGTGTGAATAACTCTGTATTTTTTAACTTTTTAAAAATAAAAATAAATTTTCAAAATTTTTTTGGGAAAATTTTATATTTGAAATTAAATTTTCAAAATTTTTTTCTCAAAAATTTAATTTTTTGTGAACAGCTCTGGGTGTTTGAAGTTTTTTCCAAAAATTTAATTTTTTGAAAATAACTATGGATTTTTGAAATTTTTTCTCAAATAATTCAATATTTTTTGGAAAAAAAAAAAAGTTCCATTTTTTTTTCAGAAACATTTAATTTTCAAATTTTTGGATTTTTTTTTAGAAATGAAATTCCAACAACCACGCTCACTCCTATCTAAAAATATATATGTGTATAGTCCCGCGGACTCCCCTATTAATACGGTGTTTTATGTTATGAAATTTTTGCGTGGGAACTGGAGTGGATATGTCTGTTTAGAACTGCCACTCCTTCAAATCAGGTGAATGCTTGACCGGATTTGACTGGATTGCATTTATTACAGGGTTTGATAGGATTTTAGGTGGGATGACCTCTAAAGCTATAGCTATTGAAAGCACGCATACTGTTTATTTCTTATGGTTTACATAGGGATAAAAAGGGAATGGATTACTTATAAGCTACTTAATAAGTACATTACATAATCGTATCTTAACATATTGTATTTTTTCAAACTTTTATATTAATTTATTCCACCAATTTGAACACAAGGTCTTTGATTGATTCGAATTTATCTATGAAATATTGAGCTGTATGTAAATATATAATGAATAATAATTTTTCTTATTTTTTAATTTTTTTCAAGATTGTTTTTAAGTTGACTAACCACACATACATTTTAACTATATAAGACATGAATGTAGGTAATTACATATTTTGTATTTACATATCTAACCGTTCATTTGCATTTGCTCCAAACCATTCAAATAATTTCTTTTGAATCTTAAATAGAAACGAAGTGTCATTCATTTTTCAAATATGGAAGTATGAGTAGCCAAGTTTCATTTGATAACAAACAGAGATATTTATTTAACCAGGAGGTTTTTAAACAGTGAGAATTAAGTTTTATTTCAATTTTAATATAAGTAAATATATAATTGTATACCTACTTAATGAAAACATTCAGTACCTTAATTACATTTATCGTCTTTTTAAGAATAAAACTAACTCCTACACCTTCAAGAATAAAACTTCAGCCCCCAACTCTACTCTAATAGGCACAAAAGTAGAACAAATGTCCATTTAAAGATGCATAGAAACAGCAAAACAGTTTTCATTATCAGATTTAAAGTAGCGTTACTAAATTACGAAAAACGTTAACTTATCGAATCAAAAAAAGAGGTGTAATATATTGCAATACTATATTTCGCTATATTTTTTGTTAAATATGTCCTCCTTCTCTACAAATAATAACAGCCCTTATATGTCGGCGAACAGATTGGTAGATCTAGACGATGAAGGTCGTGTTCGTGACGTACCACGCTGGCTGTGGTGATGGCAGCTCGGAGCGAATCCACAATTGGATGAGAGGTATGGCAGAGATTCTTCTCCAAGACGCCCCATTTCCAAAGTCCAGGGGGTGAAGGTCAGGGGCGGAGGAGGGCCGCCTAGAGATAGGCCAGAAGTCAGTCATATTGTTCATGCAGAAGATTTGGTTCTTCCTGGCTATACGGTTGGGGAAACGTCAATCCCATTCTTAATTGACTTCTTGACACTTTAGGCAGTCTGGATGGAGATACCAACAGTTTCTGCAGCATTTTCGGCACTGGCAATGGCATGGAGGATATTTTGTTGTTGCTCCGACACTTATACACGTAGAATAAAAACAAAAAACTTGTTGTTTTTTGTTTCAAATATCATTTGGTTGTATAATTAAAGATAACGGGGATAAAATGGTAGTTTAATTCTACTGCGAGTTTTGGGGTTCCACATTGTACTGTTATACATTGAATTAAGAGCATCATTTGTTTCCGTGCAGTGATCTTAAGTAATAAAAAGCTTTCTTCTTAACAATACATTTAATGCAATTTGATGGCAAATGTTAACGTCCCTAGACACTAAAAGCTGAATAAATATCGTATCCGTGACCTAGTCTAAGCTGAAATATGATACACTCCTATTCAGAGTAACTATTAGACTGTACTGAAATGACAAAAGTTGGTATCACCGGATATTTATCATTTTACATTTGATTCCCGTAAACAAGAAAATAACCATCAAACGTCCAAAAACCTTATCCTTCATGGACGCATTTTATTTGAAAATCTGTACAATTTAGGAAAAAAGGGAATTTTGTTGTTGTTTCAGTAAAATTATCGATTTGAAACCAGTTATGGAATATTTATTTAATTAAGTATGATAGATACAACATATATTTTAGTTCCAAGCATACTGCTAATAAATAGATATTATCTTAGGGTACCGCGTATAACGCGCATCTATTTTGTCGTTTCTCTTCTTATACGCGGTACAGAAAGAGAATATTTATTACTTGTAACTAAAGTATTCATCATTTGAAGAAAGTTAGAGAAATATTGCTGCATCATATATGTTTTATCTATCATACTTAATCAAATAAAAATCCTGTAACTGGATTCAAATCGATAATGTTAAAGAAACAACCTCAAAATTTCCTTTTTTTGTTTAACATTCTAAATCAAAACGTATCTATCAAGGACAATTTTTTTTGGACGTTTGATGGTTATCTTCTTGTTTAGAGGAATAAAATGTAAAACAAATTCACAACTTTAGTAACTATATTATGTAGGGAATAAATGCATCATTATAAAAACTTGAACATAGTTTGTGGGTCTTTATTTCTTGATCACAATGATAAAGATAATAGTTTGTCGTAAAGTGTAAACATGATACTTCATAATAATAAAAAGAGCACCTTAACAAAAATATATATTTTAAAAGTAATTTAAGATTAGTAAAGGAACACACCATCTCAACCCAAGAGGAAAACTGACTAATGTTATTATTCCAAAACATTTGTAATCTGAAGTATCACTAAAATTATCTATAAATACTTTTTTCCTCATTCTGAACAGGGCTGCCATCTAAGCTTTTTTTTAAAGTAGTTTGGCCTTGAAAAATTATATTTGCCCTAAAACCTAAAAATGACACGTATAACAAAAAATTATGTTTTTGTGGCCTACAGAGCGTACAATTTTATATACTATCAATAAACATTGATAGCTTAATAAGTATACAAAAATATTTTTTCAACTCGATGAACATCCCTGTTCTAAGTTATCATAACAAAACAAATAAGTACACTCACTAGTTACAAACACTAGGTGGCGACACTATCCTTGTGTATTTTTACAAACTATTAATGAGTAAACAACGGTCATACTATGTGTCACAAAATCTCTTATCTGTTTTTCATAGACGGTGGGTTGAAGATTCAAATAGAGAGATTCCCTACAAATTAGATATGTCCTTAAAATAAGTCTTAAATACGGCCAGCAAATTAAGGAAATGTCACTTATTTCCATAAAAAAACAGGGACATTTGTCTTTGATTTTTTTTTTAAATACAGAAAATAAAACATCTAATGGTCGTTTAAAAAAAAAAAACATAAAAAAACAGTCAAAGAATTAAACACATATATTTTGGAATTGTTGAAGACTGGATAACCATAAATACAATTGTTATATGCTTACTGTAGGCGGAGATGTTTACATTGAGGAAAGATTTCAAGAAAGACACTTTACATCTATATTTTTCCATTTTATATCAGGCTTTATTTTTTTATTTAAAAAAAGTTAAAATCATTCAAATGCATTTTCATGATGTTGCTTTGTACCTACAACGTTTGATCTATTTTAAGTCATAATAACATCAGATAAACATTCTATGTATATCGTATTTATCAAAATAGTTTATACTTTATACGGGGTGTGATAACATAATTTCCTTTTTATAATGCATGACAATCCCATCGTAGAATTAGTAGCATTGTCGGCGTTGTTTCATTCTAGAGACGAAATTCTAAAGTTTTCTTGGAAATACAGTCATTCTCTATCATGCGTTGGATTAGTGAGGAACATGCGTTGCCCGTCGAAAATATATATTACCATGAAATGGTTAAACATCATATTTTATCAAATTAAACTAATTGCAATTTAATCTTTTCAGTCTTTTTTTATGCGATTTATAAACATCACTCTATTGTTTCAATTTATAATCAACAAAAAAACATTTTTTTAAATACATTTTTATAATTTGTAAGTGGCAAAATTCTTTGAACGCAAATAACTCCACAGATAACAATGCTAGAGAGCTAAAATTGGTATCTCATATTTGGTGTCATACAAATTTCACTAGTTAGGCTATAGTTCATTATTATTTTATTTTTCATTAATTGTCGAGTTAAAGTTAATTTCGATTTATATGAAAATGAACAAGTTAAGTTAAAGGGAATTTGGAGTTTAATTTTTTTAACTAGTTAAATTTAAGTTAATTGACTTTCGAGTAATTTAAGTTAAATTAACTTACCTAACCTGTAGTAAGTCAATGTTAATATCGATATTAAAAATAACTAGTTAAGAATCAATTGAGAGATTTATCAAGGCTACATAATAAAGATTATTATGTCAGTCTGTCTGGGATTTTCTCCTTCCAATTGAACAATCAAGAAAAAAAAATACCTGAATAACTACTGAGGCAAGCGAGATTTACTTATGATAACTACTGAAATGATGAAACATGTTCAACGACGCCCCTACGGATTTTTACTTGAACTTGAACTTAATTTAAGTAAATTTAAAGTTAAGATAATGCAGTTCAAAAAATTAACTAGCAAAGTGATAGTTAAAATAACTTTGTTTTAAATAATTAAATAGTGAACTTAAAAGTTGATTAACTCATTTAAGTTCAGTTACATTAACTTCACAACTCTGAAGTTTGATCTTGTTGACGAGAAAATAATCCCATTGATTGATTATTATATTTTTCCCTTTGAAGGAGTCTACGTACATAAAATATTGTGGCAATTTCAATTGCTTAACATGCTTATATATATTCAAACTAATTAATATTCAGAGATATAACAGAAATATATAATAATTAATTATTCTTGAAACTAAGGAATCAAAACATTTTCTTCATTTTGTTCGAGACGAAATTGCCATTTCTTTAAATATAAGACTATACAAGCATAATAATTTCATTTCTGGTTATGTAGAAAGTTTTATTTTTTATTCATATATTTCATTATTTTTAATAAACACATTATTCAGTAATACCTGGGATTGCGAAGTAAGTTTGTAAGTTGTTCCTAAAATGTCAATCCATCTCACTTAAAATTAAGACATTGATGGAATAAAAATTAAGCTTCTTGTGACTAGACTCCTCGGAAGGTAGTAAATTTATTGTTCAAAAAAGATATCAGTCTTCTTCCCTCAGTTTTGATTTACATGCAGGCACTTTTTTATTATGAATTATGCTCGTAGTAGAAGGTTTGATTATCTATTAAGCTATTTTTTTAAAGGAATGTTGTGATATAGGAAGGATGAATAAACAATTTATTTTAACATGGAGGCCAAGTATCAAATGACGTTTCATGATTTGTTCGAATTTTACAAACCATTTGGATTAAAAATCTTTAACTTTTGGTGTGATGATTGAATATCAAAAGGATTTGTCATAGAAAGATGGACACATTTTTTATTACATAATAATCTGAGAAGAGTATATAACAATAGTATTACTATTTGAAGATCATTTGTATCTTAAAGTTTCCTCTAACAATATATCAATATCTCAAAATATCTTTGAAACTTCAGATCATTTAAAAAATGTTTAACATAATGTAATATCATCAAAATATTTACCTGTTAGTATAACGTCATTGTTTAGCTTCCTCCATCAAATACATTCACTTTCAATTCAGAAATAAGTTGACATTCTCCCAAAATATCAAGGCTATTTCCAGTTATATATCATTCCATATACAGTCAAACCTGGTATAACGCCCATCTGTTTGACGCATGTCAACGCACTAAGCAAAAACGTCCACAGGGAGTAAGATGGAGGGTTGAAGTCTCCCCCACCCCAAATAAATGTTTTTTACTCGAATTTTTTTGGGTGAAGATGAAAATTCTTTACATCAGAATATAGGGAATTTTTTTTTTAAAGAATTCTTTTAAATAAAAAATGGA
The DNA here is from genome assembly GCF_016086655.4 of Lepeophtheirus salmonis. Classification (NCBI taxonomy): domain Eukaryota; kingdom Metazoa; phylum Arthropoda; class Copepoda; order Siphonostomatoida; family Caligidae; genus Lepeophtheirus; species Lepeophtheirus salmonis. Next base: position 33,840,500 of record NC_052137.2, read on the forward strand.
ATGGACATGTATTTTTGAAAAAAATTCCAAAAAAAATATAATATTTGAAAAAAAATTTCAATTTTTTTTTCTAAAAAATTAATACTTGATATTTATTTTATCAAATTTTTTTCCAAAAATTATTTTTTTTGTCAACCCCTGTGAATTTTTCAAATTTTGCCCACAAAAACATAATTTTTAGTGAATATCTATAAATTTTTGAAATTTTTTTCACAAAATTTGATATTTGAATTTTTTTTTGCAACAAATAAATATTTGAAATTTAATTTATCGAATTTTATTCCCCAAAAATTATTTCTTTTGTGGGAACATCTATGGATTTTTCAAATTTTTCCCCAAAAAACTTAATTTTCTCATCACTGACCACAATGTTGGGAGCCGCGCCAGTCCTCAGCTTCTGAAGGATGAAATTACTTCTCTCAAGTATTTTATCCTTGACCTTGCTTGACAGGTGCTGTTGTCTCTTCAATTTGTAGGGATACAACACTAGGCCATCTTGGATAAGGTCTCTCATCGTTGTTGCACCCATGTTGAAATCCTTAGCCATCTTGGTGAGGCTCCTCCCCTGCATTTCTTACAATCATTGCCTTAGCTGTTTTGACGACTCTGGGGGTCCTTTTTGAGTTTGATTTGCCTGATCTGGGTCTGTCCTTGATGGATTTAGTCCCATCGTACCTCTGAATGGTTCTCTTGATAGCATGGGGTTGACCTCCCGGCTCTTCAGGTTCCTCAAAATTACTGGTCGAGTAGGGCCAATATTTGCCTGTAATTGTTTTGATTTTTCAAGATAATTTCCGCTTTGTTGTCAGTTTTTGAACTTCCTTCGCGTGGATCATCTTTGAAGGATGTGCAACTACGTTTAAATTCAGCTACCCGCTTTTTAACAGTTGATATGTAAGGTGCAGAGTCCCCGTACACTTTTGTCAACTTCAGAGGAGTTGTGTAAGGGATTAATCTACCCAATACAAAGAAAATTATCACCTACAGATATTCAATTTGATCAATTTGTTTTTAATAAAGGATAAATGTTTACTGAAAAAGTTCATGTAAACAAAACATTTTAGAAAACCAGTTGAAACTAATTATACAAAGATATGACACTTGAAATCCGCAGGAAACATAATTTTCTCATCAGTTGCAGCACCATCTCCATGTCAAGCGAGAACTTTCCATCTTGATATATGTAAGAAATATATGGAGGTAGGATTCGGATTTGTTTAAAATGATTTGAAATTTTGGATGTAAATTTTTTGTAAATGAAATGAAATCAATTTCTGTTAAATATAAACCAAAGAAATTAAATTTCATTATCATTTATGTAATACAAATATATCTGTGAAACCTCAAAGGTTTCTAAGTTATATACTCCATGCCTCTAGGTAAATATTTAAATAATTTCATATTAATGTTTTAAAATATATCACATCATCCGACAATTTCGTCATATTTTATAATTATATATATATATTTTTTTATTTGCAAATAAAATTATGTGAGAAAAACATGTTTTCAACAAAGGTTAAACCATAATAGAAAAATATCATATTATCTAACTTCACAAACATAGGTACATGTGTTTAAGTTATTCCATGTCAACTCAACAATTGAACATCACCCGATCATTACATAATTTAATAGTTTTTTAATTGAAAAGTTTATTTTTATGAGAAAATCATATATGGGTCAATCTTTAACATGGAAGATTAAGTCATTAATGAGATATGGGCATTATGGTGGATCAAACGCCCTAATGTCCTTTGATTTTCTTACTTATTCTCTCAATTGTAATATTTTGTGTTATAAACTGATATATTTTAATCTTTAACTTTCTTTATTTCTTATATCTAGTCTTGTTTGATATTCTTGCATAATAAGTTCATATTTGTTTTATTCACATCAACTTCTTTAACATAAATCTAATCGTAACTAGGTTCTTCTTGGGGAAAAATAAGGAAGTAAAGGATTTCTATTTTATGGCCCCAAGTACTCTTACAGAGTGGGGACCCAAGACTGTATCACTGTTATTTTTAATTACGAGACTTCATTATGCAATGCAACAAAAAAATAATCGTAAAAATGTCGGAGCAATAGTAAAATAGGCAAACTCTATGCAATCTTCTCCACACCGGTGTCAGTCCCAAGAAGATTGCAGAAACTTTTTACATCTATATCCAGACTGCCTACACCATCAAAAAGTCCATTATAGGCCCATACAGTCTCATACCGCCAAGTAGAACCAAAAGTTATGCAGGAACAATATGGCCAACTTCTGGCCTTCCTCCATGTGGCCCTCCTCCATCCCTGACCTGAACCCCCTGCAATTTTCAGTTTGAATCGTCTTGGAGAACAATGTTTTACTGCACATCTCATCAAAATTTGCATTCGCTTCGAGCTGGAAACGGCCTCCATCATCAATAGCTACCAATCTGTTAGCTAGTGTGTCGAGGCTGTTATTAATTCTGAAGGAGGACATATTGAATACAAAATATATCTAAATTATTTTGAGCTGCCTCTTTTTTGATTCCATAAACATCAAGTTTTTCGTAAATTTTTATGGTACTGCAAGTCTTGGAGCCCTCTCCGTATTTATCCCGTCGTTGGGAGCACAAGACCACTTCTGAAGCAACAATATGGCGGACTTTCGAGCTTCGTATGGCCCTCCTCCGTCTCTCACCTCAACTCCCTGGACTTTGTAGTTTGCGGGTTATTGTAGAATAATGTTTATCACACTTGTAATCCATATTTGGATTCGCTCGGAGAGGCCATGATGGCAGCGTGTTATGCCATGGATGCAGCCTTAATTGTAAGAAGCTCCCAATCTGTTCGCCTGCGTGTTGAGGCTGTTATTGTTTGTGAAGCAGGATATATTGAATTCTAAATATAGATAAATAACATTTAGTATTTAAACGTATAACAGCTCTTTATATAAGCCCAGGGTGGCCACACAAGACCACCTCCTATTCTTTGATTTTTTGCATGCATGTTTCTATCACCAAGTTTCACATTTAAGATGATGAAAGGAAAAAACGCTCAAAAATTTATTAACCATTGGCTTTGGACGCTTAATTGTCTTTCGATCTCAGTTTATATACAACATTGTTAACTTCTACTAACAGTTGTAAACTTTTCCACTATAATTTAGAAACCGTTGGAGTTAACCTGATACTTGAAAGGGGTGGAAAATTCCTATTGCAAGTAAAAGTCATTCTTCTATTCCTCATATAACAAGTTTCATACTCGTAGGAATTTCGCAATGTTTTTAATATAGTGATTTTTACAACATGAATAAAAAAAGTTATTCTTACATATTTTATCTATGTTTGATCTGAAAGTTATAATTGATTTCTCCCCCTTCAATATAAAAGGGTTCTAGATTTTATGGATTCCTGTATAATTTAAAAAAATTAAAGCAGGAACATTCAAAGGAACACGCTAATGTTTGGACAGAAGAAAAGCTTGAATAAAATGTTCGTAGCACATGAATGAACTCCATATACGTACTTCTCTTATAAATAAGAGCCCTTTTCTGCATTTTACATGGAATATGCATTTGTATATCCAGTAATGCATTATATATATATTTCTGCTTAAGAAACAGAAAATCAATGTGGTCACCCTGATAATTTGAAGAATGTTTGGGAGTAGAGCAGCTTAGCTCCCATGAATTTTTATTAGATCTGCTGCAAGCAGACGTGAGAGGAAGGGAATACACACATATCCACTTTATCGAGAGTCGTTTGAAAAGTCCATGCAAAGTCCGAGAAATGGCACTACTGGCTCGTATCGAGCTTATGTTTAGTTAGTAGTCTATTTATTTATGTTTGGGATTCGGTTGAATCGAGGAAGTGGAGTGATTTTCAAAAAATAGACGAAAAAGGATTTCGTGTGTAGATTAAACATTAATTTATGAAAGGTAAAACCCCTCAAGAGATTAAAAAGAATCTCAATAAACATTATGGGGACTCTGCAGCTTCAGTTAGACAAATTTATCAGTGGTTTCATAATGTTCGGAGTAGCCATATGGGCATAAGTGACACTGAACCTTCTGGACGCCCTGCTGAGGTTACACTCCGGAAATCATTAATAAAATCCATGATATGGTGTTGGATGAGAGAAAAGTGAAGGTGTGTGAGATTGCTGTGGGCATTTTCGAGTTGGAAACCTATTTCCGTTAACTTTGCGACCATAACTACTGAGGTGTGAGCTGTGCATTCTTATGGTGGGAAAATACTTTTTTTGTGGGCGAATCGTGGTCTCTTTTCTTGCAGCTAAGTTTTCCAACCATCCAATAATATGAACATGTAATAGTTTTACCCTTTTCCAGATAGTCGATGATGCTAATCCGAAAGACAGTCGCCATAATCTTTCTGACCGATTCCTCGATTTAATCAAATGCCAAATAGAAAGAAATAGAGCGATTTGGATGAACGTTGGTGTATGTTCCTCCCAAAGATACTAATAAGTTAACATAACCTCGATAGATGGCAGTATTGCTATTTCTTGGACTTTCTGAAAGCTGTATAGACTGTAGTTACTCCGATGGTGATCCTCAATTCTACTCCGAGTCCAACAATTACTGAAACTTATTACTCCCGAGCAAACCCTCATTCTTACTCTTTGTCTTTCATGAGCACACGTACTAGTTATTATTTTATACTTATATGTTCCCTTCTCGAAAATTAAATGATAATAATTACAGGTTTGGAAATTAAATGTAAGACTCAGATTACCAGCTAGATAAAACTGCTCCCGCTTTCTAGGACATGTTTTATACACTTCTATGTATATCCTAGCTAACTTTTTGTTGGAATATACCAAGATACTTATATGCACGTAGAGAGCGGAGGGAGGTCGGATATGAACTAACATGTTTGTAGAGCGGGTTAACTGCTATTCGTCAACATTATTATGCCATTAGTTGATCGTTTTTTGCTCAGTATTTGAGGTAATAGATATTAATAGTTGATAAAATACCTTTCAAAAGCTTGATATACTTTGGGTAGCAGTACACTATTACTGAAGTATTCAGGGACGGCGAAAGGATTATATTTTTTGGGGAAGGGGCTGTTTTTTGTAAATTTTTTGAAAAAAAATCCAAAAATTAAAATTTTTCGAAAAAAAAAGTTCAAATATTAATTTTTTTCTAAAAATATCAATAATCCACAGCTAATACTAAAAAATTAAATTTTAGGACAAAAAATTAAAAAAATCCATAGCCATTTTCACAAAGTAGAATTTTTGGAAAAACATTTCAAAAATTAAATTTCAAATATAATTTTTTTTTCAAATATTAAATTTCTCAGAGAAAAATTTCAAAAAAACATATCTGCTCACAGAAAATTTATTTTTTTGGTATGAAAATTTTTTAGAAACAAATTTGTATGAAATTTTTAGAAACAAATTTGTATGATTAAATTTTTTAGAAACAAATTTGTATGATTAAATTTTTTAGAAACAAATTTGTATGATTAAATTTTTTAGAAACAAATTTGTAATTAAAAAAACAAATTTGTATGATTAAATTTTTTAGAAACAAATTTGTATGATTAAATTTTTTAGAAACAAATTTGTATGATATAATTTTTTGGTATTGTTCGTTGGAATCAAGGGTGTTGCTTGCTTTTTTTTTTTTTTTTTTTTTTTTTTTTTTTTTTGGTGGGGGAGGGTTAGTCTGAAAAATTATCTACAACTTTATATAATTATAGCTTTAGTTTATAATTATAATTATATATTTTTTTTTATGGGGAGGGGTTGGAATCAAAAGTGCACTGAACCTGTCGTTTGTTATCAACATTCAACATACTATGGAAAACCTGGAATATTTGTGTTGAAACTCGTTGCAAGACTGAGTTTTTACCCGGATTAATCTTTAAATATTTTTTCTAAGCTGATTTGGATCAATATTTCATGACTAATATTTCCTATTAAATAATATTATCATTCAGGAAGTTGCTTTTTTTACCGCAAGACGGCGCCACTCTATTCCGCTTTGTTTACAAACTAATAAAATTAAACCACACCCACAATCTCAGAACATAGACCAAAATTTTATTACTTTCAAATCGTGGATCGACATTTTCGTTCGTATTATATGGGCTGTTTTTTTTCGATCTTAATCTGAATTGAGTTTTGCAAGTATAATTTACAAAACAAATGACATAATTCTAGAAAATTTGGAACATAACTGACGTCATCAATAATTCATCTTGCAAATTGCAGATTTAAACCCAAAGCAAATAACGATATAGAATGAAATAAAAGTGGTCACGTCAACCAATTGATTGTAGTCAAATATTGTCATCAAAACCATTGTTAAGAGTATTTTTTTATTTTATAAAAAATCCATCTGATATATGTCCACATGATTCCAAAACAAATTGTACACAAACAATAACTTTAATGACTAATCTTTTATACTTAGGTACTTATATATTTTTTGATACTTGATAAATGATATTTTTGTTAGAGAGTATTTAACCAACCATCATTTATTAATAGCTACCTGATGACATGTTCATCTTACGTAATAGAACGGAGAAAAAACCATTTCTAATTACATTGGTCAGGGAAATTACTTATGTAACAATTGACTTATAGAACCCTTAAAAGTATGGCTAGGGATATATATACTTTACAAACATGTTAAAGTTGTGGAGCGTCAACATAAAAACAATCTTGAGCCAAACGAAAAAAAATCCAATTAATTTTTTTACTTCATATACTGTATGCACCAATAGTCCTTGTACACTTTTACTTAACAGAAAGAAAGAGAAAACTAGTCTTAATATTAAGGATACAAAAAAAAAAAAAAAAAAAAAAAAAGAGTATGGAAAAGGAGATTAAGGATATTAAAATTTCTATTATTTTTCAAAAATTCCACCCTCTGCCGCAATACAGAACTCCAGGTGGGGGGTTTGAAACTTACAACAGATTTTCCTGATGGTGTCTGCCGGAATGTTGGTGCATCCTCTTCCACCTTGGTTTTCATGATCTCCACACTGCTGTGGTAGTGGGCGTCGCCATCCTCTCTACGGTACTCCACACGTAGTCAAGTGGGTTCAGAACAGGGGAGTTGGGTGACCCCAGCTCTTTCGACCAAAATCCATTCGGCCCTAATTTGTTGGTCAAATACTTTTGGGTCATTTTGGATGTGTGGCACGGTCCTCCATCCTGTGTCCATGCCCAAATTCCAATGCCGTAGATTGCGTTCAGGGTGGGAAACACCTTCTTGGCCAAGATAATTTGATATTCACTGGCCTTCAAGATCTTCAAGCCTCTTGGTTGGCTAGGCGTTTCGAACGACTGGTGAATTTTATCTAGGAAGGGGTGTCTTTGGGGATCATGGGGATGTACCAAAGGCTGTGGGAGTTGCTGACTAGGTCAACTGTATAAATTTTTTCATCCGAAAAAGTGAGGACTTCTCTATTGAGTTTCTTCAATATATTAAGGAGGATTTTCGATCGTTCCAGCCTCTTTTGTCTGTGTTAAGCCGTCAAACCCTGAACTTTTGTGACAGCCGTAGACTTGAGGCCCAAATCCTCCTTAACGATGCGCCGTACAGCCGTTTCGTGAGCCCTGAGGTACTTGACCATCTACCAGATGTTGTCACGATCGACAAAGGATTTGGTTTCGTAGCAGAGCTTATAACGTTGTATAGGGTGGCCCTACTGATTTCGAAGGTACGTGCAATCACGGAGGGATTTCATAGGCTTAAATGTTCACAACGATATTTTCACAAAGTTTTTCCATTTCTGTATTTTGGAACTCCGGAAATACCTTCAGCTGATTTTATTTTATCAATGAGCACCTAAAAAGAAACCGGTTTTTGTTATTTCTCCCTCTTTATGAAACCGGCAAAATTTAAACTTTATTATGGGTATAAAAAGTGTATAAGGACTGTTGTATCTTTTTTAAAAATAAATCAAAAATTAAAATTTTAGGAAAAAAATTTCAAAATATTAATTTTTTCAAAAATTAATTTAATAAATCCATATTTTTTCTCAAAAAAATAAACTTTTTGAAAAAAATCAAATTCAAAGCTGTTCACAAAAAAGGAAGTTAAAATTTTTTGGAGAAAAATTTAAAAATCTAATGCTAAAATATTTTTACAATATACTGTATGCCCTTCTGGATTGCAGGGCTGTCAAAATTCTCCAAAGATTCGTTCCCATCAACATTAAGGATCTAAAAAATGAACATTTGAATTTAATCAAAGCTTTTATACTGTTCGGATTATCTGAAATGATGAAGCAATCTCCATAGAAGTCTAAAGCCATTGATTTTGCTTTATTAAAGTCTAAGGCATTAATTGATTGAAAGCTTACTTCCTATGAACCAATATACCCTTACGAACTTAGAGAAATTTTTATAGCATCCGCTGCTAGATATACCACCGTTTCCTTGAAAGTCCCCAATGCTGATGACACGTCCTGGATCCCGGCGGCAAAAGAAGTGAAATTCTATCCCTCGGTATCACTCCAACATAAGAAACTACTAAAGTCAATGCTCAGATGTTTTAAAATTTCTAACCCAGACGCTTGATTGCTAGTATTTATTTTGGTTTCGATTATTTTTATATTCTAACTTTTATAGATGTGTTTTATTAAGGATGTTTTTTTATTGTTGTCATTGATGCACTTGGTTTTTTTTGATTTTTTTATTTTAAATCAATGACACTTAACTTCCCCCCATTAGAATACTCTGCTTTTTTTTGTTTTTATTTTTCATTCGGCCTTTTCGAAAGTTCTTATACGAAGCAATAACTTTAAACTGTAATGTTTATTTATGTACATTTATTAACGTAATTGCTTTGTACATTTGAATAAAAAAAAAAGAAAAAAATAAGAAGCTATTCACAGAAAATCAAATTAATTTTTAAAGATAAAACTTTTTGAAAAAAACAAAACAAGCATTAAATTTTCTAGTAAAAAAAAATCCTTAATTTGGGGAGGCTACAGCTCCTCCAGCCAACCTCCTTGGACGCCCCTGAGTTATGTAACACTTGTAAAATATTCCTTCAAAATCTCAAGCACCCCAATTTGAGAATCACTGGTTTAGAATCTTTATTTGATTTAGGAGACTTATGTTAAACCCCAATATGGTCTTTCAAATATGTGTAATATATCTTTTATCAGAACGATCAATTTTTGAAACTTTAAATTCAATTTTTTGTACATCTAAAGGGCTAATAAGAATAATTTATTAAAACAAATTGACAATAATTCGTCGATGAAAACAAATGTCAACCACACTCAATTTTGAGAAAATCATTCTAGCTGGCTTCTCTGTTGACAAGCTATAAATGTTAAGAGTCTGGAGCTCTATAAACTTTGATTGAAGTTCTATAAAAGTTAAAACGAATGTATATTATTTATATATGGTTTTTAAACCTTAAAAACAATCTTGAGCCAAAAGAAACAAATTCCAATTAATTTGTTTACTATATATGAGAGGTGTGTTCAAAAAGTAAGGTGACTTTTCAAATTTCAACGAGCAACGTGCATTTGGTATACTTTTTTTGATTATTTTATCTTAGTACACTTGCCACGAACAATTTACTATTTCATCTATATAATATGTTTAGTTTGTTTGTGAAAAACATAGCAGTGTTTTGCATGTTCTGCGATTTTTTGCTATTGACGATAAAGGAACGATTAGGCCGTGATTTCAATATCATAACCATTTATCTTACCCATAATTTGTCATCCTTTTGAGCAAATCAGGATCATCATTGACGTCTGTCAACAGCTCATGTCACGATTATTTTGGTCAAAACTAAGCAGTTTTGGAACAAACTTCCCTGACACGTCTCATACCCAATAAGTTCCGAAATAATTAGGGTAAGAGCCAACTGATATATAGTAACTTCTCTGATATTGATTTGACGGTTTTCAGAAACAATTTTCTTCACTGCTTCCACGTTTTCATTTGTTGTTGACGTAATTGGGCGTCCAGAGCGAGGCTCGTCATTTGCATCTTTCGGGACATCTTGGAAGAATTTATACCACTCGTAAACTTTTTTTTATTACTCTGAACAGTTTCACCGTATCCCACTGTCAACATTTCAAGTAGTTTGGAGCATTTAATTTGACTTTATACAATAAAATTTGATGTAAATTTTTTGATCCATGTTTTTCAGCAGGGAAAAAATCGCTAAACTAGCAAATTATTTCTATCGATTATGCCTCGCACAAAAAAACTAAACATATTATAAAGCTTTAGTAGTTAATATATGTTCGTGGCGAGTATACTAACGAAAAATCAAGCATACCTTACCTGCAGAATTTGAAAAGTATTCTTACTTTTTGAACACATTTGTGGAATGCGTTGAAATAGTCAAGAATTTTACCTTTAGTTGCAAAACTTTTATTTGGTTGAAGAGATTTATATTGGCCCTAAAATGGCCTTTTAAATAAAATTTATCAATTTCTCATTCTTTTGTTGAAACAATCCATTTTAATTTTTTTTAATTGTAGTTTGCAACACATCCAGAGGATTCAAGAAATTATTTGTTAATCGAAATTGACGATAATATGTTTTAAGAATGCAAAGGAATATCATACTCAATTTACAGAAAAATCAATGTAGCCTGTTATTGTGTTGACGGGGCACAATTTATAAGGGTTTAGACTAGTTCTTTGTTCTTATAGGGGGAGTTCAATGTACGGGAGTGAAAGAACAAGAAAGGAAAGATATTAGAAATCTACTTCTTTTGAAATCAAAAGGATTAAAAATTATGTGCGTACATATACCTGCAACATTCATTTTGAAAAAATAATAATACCATTATTCAATTTATAATTTTGTAAATGCCGGGTGTTAAGAAACACATTATTATAGTATAATTATTCGGGGGCCGGGGTCTTATGTTTTTCAAAAAAATTCTATAAATTTAAAACTTCTTAAATTTATTTGAAAAATATTTTAAATATTTTAGATTTAAATTTCAAAGATCCATAATAATTGTTTAAAAAAATTTCAAATATTAAATTATTTAGAAAAAAATTTCAAAAATCCACAGCTTTTCACCCATAAAAAAAAATTTTTGGAAAAAAATTTTAAAAATCAATTATTTTGGAAGGTTTTTTTGTAAACCTATAGCTATTCACAAAAAAAATAAAAAATAAAAATTATAAATTCACTGCTGTTCACAAAAAATTACAAAAATTAAATTTGAAATAAAATGTTTTCGTTTAAAATTCTTAAACATTATATTTTTTGGAGAAGAACTTCAAAAATTCATATTTTTTCCAAAAAATTACATTTTTTGGAAAAAATAAATTAAATATAAAATTATCCAGTAGCAAGAAAAAATTCCTTAATTTGGGGGGTGGTGGGAGACAGTCCTTCCAGCCAAACATCTCCTGATATAAGTAACTATATACAAATTATACAACCAATGGTCCAAGAACAACAGGTTACTAAATTATAAATAAAAATCAAATTTGAAAGTTAATTTGCTTCTATTTTTTTTTGCAAATAATTTTGATTTCAGAATTTATGACTTTGAATTGAGATGGGGTTTTCCTTATTGTTTTAACCTCGAGTTATTATACCTTAATATCCAAAATAACTTATAAAATATTTATTTTTTAATGTGCTACTTTTAATAAAAATAAATATTCTGCCTCATTGTGATATTTAATGATGAATTGATGAAACTTTCAGAGAAGGGGTCAGTTCTTTGTAAATACTAAGTATTTACAAAGTTTCTTTATTAAAATTTATTTATATATATTATATATTAAGTACAAAGCTAAAAATAGTTTTATCAATCGTTATCATAATATATGCTTATATTCACTTAACGTGATTTATCATCCTGTTTGGTCATTTATTGGGGGTTGTATTTGTATTATGTCACCTTCGGATTCAGTAATATATTTTCTCACTCTCTCGAATGATATAGGAGGCAAATTATGTTAAGATTGGTCTTAATTCATTAGTACCATATGTCATGCACCCACTCTCTCCTCGGGCTTTACGAAATGCCCACCCTTACTTATTACTTATGTACCAATAATAATTTTCACATTTGAATGGATATATATTTTTGAATAAGTTTGCAATTTTAGATGGTTGAAGCAATTATTATTATTTCCCTTATAGTTGGAAGGAATGACATTCTGCAATAATTTTTTTCGTTGTCACATTTTCACAGATAACTTCAAAATATATCCTTGAAATTCTTTAGCAATTATTGAAAAATTCCAAAAGATGAACAAATATTTTGGGCATAAAAAGTGTTACACAAAATAATATGAAATAAACTCCTATATTTTCTTGATAGTAGAAGCTGATAATATTTGAATTTGTCTCCTCGAGAAAAGAAAAAAACATGGCTTCAATGGATCGGACAAAAATACATTCCATACAAAATTTATATTTATGTATGATCAAATTAACTATTATTCGTTTAAATATACTAAAAGTATAATCAGAAAATATATTGATGATAGTTGTTTTTTTTGAGAGTTTATCTCTGTGTAGGAAGAAATTTGTAAAAATAGCTAAAAATTAATTACATTATTTTACTCCTTCTAATAAAAGATTAATATTATAGAATGCATATATTTTTAAAGCAAATCTATTAAGAGAACAAAAAACCTTATTTTTTTTTTTTTGTAAAAACTAACCCATCCTTTTGCACCAATATCTTCTTAAATTTTGGCACTAATTTGTAAAGCTAAATATGTACATATAATCTATTCGTTAGTGTATTTAATTTTTTTTTTTTTTTTTTGCAAAATCATCACTTGAGTGGCAGTTTACTCAAAATGAAAAATTAATTTCAACACATTCTTAGAATTGAAAGGGCTAAAGTGAACTATAAACATAAAAATATTAGTTTGTTTACGTACCGATTAATTACACATGTCAACAAGAAAATATTTTGAACTCAATATTCAACTCTATTAGTACTTGACGCTTCGTCAAAAAATCTTGCAGTATTATTTTCGTATCAAATCTGATTTTCGATTTTTTTTTTGTAGTTTTATGCTTTTTAAAGTTTGAGAGAAAACTTTTGAAAAGGAACAAAATTAGGAATTAGCATAAAAGTTATTTTATTCTTTGCAAAATTATATGTTTATTTCAAATATGTAGTAAAATTTTATATCTGATCAACCAATCCTAGAAACATGCAAATTTGCAGTGGCATTTAATTACGAGTTTATCGAAGCTATTCTTAACTTCGAGGTTTCATTAAGTCAACAAACAACGTTTTTATGTTATCTCTCTATCTGTAATAATATCAGAGCACAAAAAAAAAAAAAAAAATGGCGACGTGAGCAAAATCAACTCTGTGCTGGTGTCAGTAGCATGAATGTGAAGAAGCCGTTGGAATTTCTATCTGGATAGCCTAAAATATTCAAGAATCCATTAAGAAGGTCCCTCCCACAAAGCGAAAAGGAACAAATTTTCTGTAGCAACAATAGGCCTGACTTTTGGCCGGCCATCATCCTCAAGAGCTGCCAATCTGTTCATTGGTGTTTCGAAGCTATTATTGCTTGTAAAAGGAGACCCATTGAATAAAAAATATAGTATTTAAACATATCTCAAATTGGTTTTGAATGGTCTTTTTTTGGTTCCATAAAAATAAAAATTTTCGTAATTAAGTGATAATACTGGAAGTTTTTGGGTCCCAATTCTGTGTAGCTTAAAAAACCACCCTATTTTAAGTGTTTTGTTGGAGAAACAATAATGCCTCAATTTTTTATTTATTTTAAGGACAGAGAAATTTATTAAAACTACAAATAAATAAAGGACCTATTTTGTTCAAGAGCCGATTAATAATTAGGAAATGAACATAATATTTAATAGTTTTACAAGTTAGAACCATAGAGGGAAAAAATATAGAGATGACATAGTATGTGAAAGACTGTTCCATTGTCTTCAGCTGTTAAGTTAAGTACGATTAAAGAATTTTATTTAACTGAAACAACTATAAATTTATTAGGCGTTTTTTTCCCAATTGGATTTTAACAAAAAAAAATCCAATTATCTAGAAAGCTTTTTTAAGCTTCTCGAGATCAAATTATTTATTATCTGTCTACCTAACTAAACCAAGTGGCCAGATTAAAATCCATGGCACTTATAAGTGTTTCTTTCTCTTTTGTTTGAACTTATTCTTCACTAAATTTAAGAAAAAGACAATGCACTTCAAAAAGTAGTCATATGAGCATATACAAAGATGTCGTGGGAGTTTTTTCATTTAATGTTTTGTTTACACAAAAATGCATTTTATGCCTATCGATGTGTATGTAATAAAAAAATGTAAATAAAAATCACGAGCTTGATAAATATCAACATATATGTAGCTTTTTGTGTGTTTTAAATTTAGCTAGACAAGACCTCTTTTTGCGTCAGTGAGAAGAATTTTGGATGAAAAGGTCATGTCTAGAGTCAAATTACTTTGTGTTGTTAATTTGCCTTAATATATTGTCAAAACAACTCATGAAAGAGTTGAACGTTCCTGTACCTTTTGATGTAAGAGTGCCAGAAATCAAAAGAGTTATTTCGCCAGATATTGTACGTCATTGTATAGGCCTTTTCACGAAAGTAGACTTGATTAATCCGACGACAATTAGACTGACTTAGTCAGACTGCTATATTTCTTAAGAAGAGCGAAGCAGTGTGGTAGATGCAATCATTTTGGCAACTTGTTAAATGAATGTGAAAAAAAATCTAAGTTTCCATTAGAACATCGTAGTGGGCTTGTGAGGAGAATGACAGGGAAAGATATAGAAGGAAATAAAATTCCTATAACTCTTGAGTATGATGCTGGAGAAAATACGAAGAAAACAAATACGATGACGGTTGCCTCATCAATCCCGATTTCAGAAAGTTCTGAATAAAGTGAAGCAACTAGAGAAGTTGAAATATCACCAAATATCTTAAGCGTAGGGAGGTTACATACATCGTAGGAACGAAAAAAGGTACAATGGAAGTCGATGAAGTCATTGTAGAGGAAGGGGCTGGGGAAGGAGATAGACGAAGAGAAACTAGAGTTCGTGAAAGAAGAAAATTCAAGGGGTCGAGATAGCTTTAGATTCAGCAAATCTTCACGTCCAAATAAGTATCCTGACATGAAAAATCCCAATCGCTAGCCAAGCTTGTCACTTCCGAGACTGAACGATAAAAATAAAGGACCTTTGGAGTCATCTCTTGGAGCTCAATTCTCAAATTTTAATTCAAATACACCTTTATCATGTTAAAGCTGCAGAAGCTGAACTGCGTGAATTTGAATATGAGATTGCTCTCATCCAGGAACCTCTTCTTGAGTCTAATTCAAACTTTCTCTCCTCCAGTAGTTCAACTAAATTCTTTGTGAGAAAACCAGGTGGAAGGGCATGCATACGAGTTGACAAGCGAGTCCCCTTTTGGAATGTTGAAGAATTTACTGGATATGATATCACCACCATTTTTGTTCAACAAACTTGTAATGCCCACCCCAGTCAAGTTGTTCTTACACAAAAGCTGAATATATACTACAGTTTGGGTTATTTTGATATTTTTCTTAAAGTGAGAGTAAAAAATAAATTCATAGCATTATTTACATACTGTAAAAAACAACATTTGCCACTAGTAATTAAATCTGACTCCAATGATCATGGCTCCCTCTGGAGATCACCTAGTTCAAATACTCGACCCCCCAACTTGAGCATTCAAAATATTCGAACCACACCTACTTTTCAAACTGAACGTGGCTCAACTCATATTCAAATCAAGATTACAAACAATATCTTCAACCAACGTATGCAAGTTACTAATTGGTATGTGAACATTGAGTATTCACATAGTGATCGCTCATACCTGAAATGCTCCATAGGTAGCTACGAACCAGCCGTGGAGAAATATCATAACCTTATTAAAGCCGACTGGCAAATATTTGCAATTTAATATCTGGAAAATTAAAGGATCTGCCTAACTCCCTGAGCAGCAGCCTTGAGAACACTTCCACAGCTTGGACAGGGGCTATACAGGAGCCGGAAAGGAGGTCTAGATCGGTACCTCGGTGGAACGAAATACTCGAGTCCCATAAAACCTATGTACACAACATCTTACGCCGTATTCGCAGAGTCAAAGGTGATCAATGCCTCCGGGATGCTCTAACAAAATAAAACAGGGAGTATTCTAATCTTTAAAAAAAGTCCAAACTTCTTAGTTGACGTGAATATTGTAGTCGATATAAACAGTATTGGTGATGTCTCTATGGTGGTTTGACCGGTAAAGATAAAAAAAAACAGCCACTCTAGAACTTTTTTTTATGTTAATGGAATGATGGTCGACATCCCCTGAAACAACCACCAAAAATCTTTTAGCTCGTCACTTCCCCGGTGGTGAACTGAATCCTGGTCCTGACCTTATTTAGGAGGCCTTTTCACTAAGTTCGCTTGAGTAGAGTGACAATTTGGATGGTGTTATCACGTTGGAAAAGCTAGAAACTGCTGTTCTCTCCTTTCATATCTTTCTTTACCTTAGGGGTTTTGATGAAATTTCCCCTTGAGTACTAAAACATCTTCTAATAAAAATGTTAGAACATCTTCGTCTTCTCTTTGTACGTTCTGTACGATTGAATAAGATTCCTTTTGTTTGAGCAATCTTCGTTCCCAAACCGGGCAAATTCGTATGCTGATCCAAAGACCTTTCCCCCAATAACTTTGTCAAGCTTTGTTCTTATAACACTTGAACAGATTCTTCAATGGCATCTTCAAGAACAACTGCCTCTATATCTGTATTGGAAACACGCTTTTACCTTTGGTCGATCTTCGGACTCAGCTTTTGCAGAAGCGATAGACCTCCTTGAAGAGGCTGTTTACTGCAATAAATCTTGGAGCCTTTAATAACATTTCCTTTGCTGGTGCTTTAACAGGACTCCAAGCTCAAGGTGTGGATCTCTCTATCTACCTTTGGTACGAAAAAATCCTGAAAGGGATAATTACGAAGAAAGTCCCCCCAACCTGGGGTAGTTCACTGGGGGGGGGAGTGTTATCCCCTATTATCTGGAATATCACTAATAAATGCTCTCTTAGTCCAGTTGAAGGATACTAATGTCAGGGTTGTCGGGTATGCAGATGATGTCTTCCTTATCGTTGTTGGACTTGATCTTATGAGTATGGTTCATATTATGAATGAAGGTCTCCTGACTGTTCATCAATGGGATCATGCCAGGGGTCTAAATTTTAATCCCTCCAAGACAGTGGTCACAGTCTTCACACGTAAAAAAACATTCACTTTCGCTGTGGCCAAGCCTTTCAATGGAAGGCCAACAAATACAGTAATCTCCAAAAGATAAAATATCTTTGGGTTTTGTTGGACTCAAAACATAGATTCCACACACATCTCATAGCAAAATTATGCAAAGCCATAAAACCTTTTCCATGTCATGAAGGGACTTGTTGGACAAACCTGAGCCTTGGCTCAGCCAATCACTCTGGGATGGCCTTAGTGTTGTCAAACCTGCCTTAACATATAGAGCTCTGATTTGGGGTCCAATATTACATCAGGGCAACAAACTCTTCTTGACAAAAAAAAGAGACTAGGATTACTTGGTCTCTGTCATCCTATGCGTTTGACGAACACAAGGGGTATGGAATTCTTGGCCTTTTGTTAGATATGGATGCAAAAAACTTCCCATCCGAGCTCCCCCAGCTTCGGGCACGTCATCAAAAATATGTGCAGCTTGATGAAAGACTATTTATCTCCTATTCAAGATTGTTTTTGTATCCAGCCTTCTGCATATGATTCAAAACGGGTTTAACATCAATATTCAACTCCTGGGCAATCCTAAGAATGTTAAAATGACGTTTTATCTCGATATTTTCATAATTTTATCAATATTTTCGACGACAGGTTTGCTATTTTGTGTGGTGTATAAAACACCTTCACTACGCCATAAATAAATCGCCGGAACCACTGTTGTTCGACACGAACCAAAAGAGTATCGGCGCCAAATACTCAAAAATATATTTTTTTTCTTGGTCGCTTTTCACCCTTTCAGATAATACAAATGTAAAAGATAACAAATTTCTTCCATACTTGACACCGATAGTTCACGACTGAATCGGCCAAGTGCAATACTGTCCAAGAGCGTCTGTAGTATACACTTACACCTTTACAACACTTTGTTGTATGATCTGATGTGACCAATAATGGACAAGATATATTTAGCTTAACATAAGAGCAAAAAATATAAAGGTTTCAGACCGGTCTAAGATTTCTACGACTGAAATCCAGCACTATAAATTTTCATAACAACTTTTTTTATGGTCTATAATGCTGTTTGAAGCAATGGTCCCCGAACCCTGGGCCGCAAACCAGTACTGGGACACACAGGAATTGATTAGTTATTTCTGTTTTATGTATTATCTACGTCTTGGACGTTGTGACTTAAAAAGTCGTCTTACTACCTGATTTACAGTTGGTAGGAGAAGAAAAAAGTATTAAGTATAATGCAAATTTCAAAAGGTAAATTACTTGTGCGAGGCGAGGAAGTTGTTAATTATTTTTGGGCAAAAAATTTTACTTGACTCATTGGATTTTGCAAGCAACAAACTGCAATGCCTATCTCATGTTCTCCATGTTCTTTTGCTTTGTTATGGGGCCATTTTGTTAGAAAGAAACACACTTATAGCTCCCAATGATTGAGCGTTATAATAGCGTAGTATTGTTGGAGCAATGTGATTATAAAGTTATTATTTCTTAATGATATAAAAGCATTGTAATGGTGGACCAATGTGCTAATACAGTTCCATATGAGTACACAGTGAATTCATATTTATTATTATTATTTAACCCCCCGCCCCCCGGGCCATAGTACAATTGTCAGGTGTTGACCGGTCTGCAGTACGAAAAAGGTAAGGAACCACTCCTATAAAGCACTAATTACATCAAATTTTTCTCACTGTAGAACATGAAAAAAATAAAAATAATAATAATGTGAAGCCTTGAAAATGATCGAAATATCCTCTAAAATAAACCAAGAACATATTTTAAATACAATCAAAAGCTGTACTTGCCAATGATCTCTTAAAACCTTTGCTTTCCGACCCTTGGACCTGCAATTATCGTTTGTAGAATACAATTTGACTTTTGTGGGATTCATTTTTTTATAGTTGTTTCATGTAAACCTTACAACTTATAGTCTGTAGTTGTGCTTTTACTAAAACATGTAAAAAAATTACCTTTATAACCCAAAGTTTTTTGGATCAATATACTATATTTTTTTAAATATTTTTATACAACATATACATGATTTAGTCTTATTTTCCCCCCTGAAGGATCTATATATAAGACAAAACCCTAAAATATAGCCTGTAAGAACATGATTCTAGACTCAATAAATAGTTTAATTATTTATATATTTTTTTCGAAATCGAAGAAAATGCCTTTTTAACACACTTTCTTAATCCAAGGGTAAAAATTTGATGACTAGTCATATATAATATATTAGCCATGATTTATATTTTGACATATATTTTTTTTTCTAAAATAAACATTGTTTGACGATGTTAATTTAATCATCATTCACACAAAACTTACTCTATATTAGCTTTGATTGAAGTTTGACATTCGTCAAGACGAATGTGTATTTCATATATGTGCTGCGTCTACATTAAAATAATCTTGAATAAAGATCAAGAAAAGGGGATTGTAAATGTACATATATACAGCTAGTGTTGATTCGGTACTTTATTTATTTGGTCCGGTCCAGTCTTAGGACCGGCCTATAGATCCTTAGGACTGTTGATCATTGGGATTGTTACTTAACTGACGGTCCTTTGAATTTTTCACACAAGTATCGATGGTTTATTAAGTCAATTACGATATATGAAATATTTATTAAGATTATTGTACATATCTTGCAAACAATATTATTTTTTTCATTGTCATACAATATAATACGAACATATTAGTTATATAATTTTTTTATTATATAACGGAATAATTAAAAAAAGGAAAAACACCCTCATTGACGTCAGGAGGGATCGAACCATTTTGGGTACAATTGGCGGCACACCCAAAGGGTTAATAAGAGTAGTTTCTTTACAGAAATTGACGATAATTTGTCGCAAAATACAAATGTAATCTAGACTGTATATATTTAGAAAAAAGTAATTTT
Source organism: Lepeophtheirus salmonis (assembly GCF_016086655.4). Taxonomy (NCBI): domain Eukaryota; kingdom Metazoa; phylum Arthropoda; class Copepoda; order Siphonostomatoida; family Caligidae; genus Lepeophtheirus; species Lepeophtheirus salmonis. The sequence continues at coordinate 33,860,622 of NC_052137.2, forward strand.
ACCATGTTAGCAAATTTATGAGAATGCTTGTATTTGAAGTTAAAGACAACATATGTAAAATCAACAGGACAATGATTGTTAAAAAAATAAAGCTTGTACTTTGTATGAAAGGGCTATTATGTAATTGGTTTTAAGTACATATGATTTACTTCTGATAGGTAAGAATACAAATCTGAGAACCATCGTGTTTTTTTAAATCCTATATTTGATAAAACATTTTGTTTTTTGTTGTATTACTATTGATATATACATTCGTAATAGTACAATAGAGACTTCGTTCAAATAATTTAATTCTTACATGACTCCCTGTTTGATGGAGAACAAAAGGATAAGTTTTGTCAATTAGTTAAGGTAATGGTGTAGATATAAATTAAAGTAGTTAAAGGTAGAGTGAAGCAGAGATGAGTAGGTGCTTTAAATATATGTTGTATCTATTATATCTGTAACTCCCTCTGTCGTTATTAATGGTTGTATTAATAACTTTTTTTTGTTATTTTTTGAAGTCCTTTTCTGGCGCCTACTTTCTTCTTATTCGGCCCTTCATCAATTGATAGGCTTAAGCATTCATTCTTATGCTGTTCAATTTCTTATATACAAGGTGTGTTCAAAAGTAAGATGACTTTGTATTTTTGTAGGAAAAAATATTTATTTATTCATCAATATATATGTTCAAAGTAATCCTCCTCAGATACAATACACTCGTGCCAAGGCTTTATTCAATCCTTGAAGCACTTCTCATAAGCACTTTTCGGTATAGCCTTAGGTTCCTTCAGCAATGCAGTCTTTATCTCCACAATCATTGTAAATCTCCGTTCTGTCATAGGTCTTTTCATTTTTGGAAACAAGGAATAGTCACATTGGGCCAAATCCGGTGAATATATTGGTGTTTTTTTTGCCAAAAAATAAAACGATCTATTGTTAAAAATTAAGCAGTTTCGAAACTTCCCCGACACTCGTCTCCTGCCTCAAAAAGTCTGAAAATAATTTAAAGCACGAGGCAACCGATATGCCAATGTCCTCAGCAACTCCTCTGATTGTGATTCGACGGGTTTCAAAAATAATTTTCTTCACTGCTTCAACGTTTTCGTTTGTTGTTGACGTGCCCAGAGCAATACCTATCATTGACATATTCCTGCCCCTCTTGAAAGAGTGTGTACCTCTTGTAATTTTTTTTTAATACTATGAACAGTTTCACCGTGTACCACTGTTAACATCTCAAGTGTTTTGGAGTACTTAATTTCATTTTTTACACAAAATTTGATGCAAATTCTTTGATCCATGTTTTTATTTAACAAAAAATTCCCAAACACACAAAATACTTCAAACCATTATGCCTATCACAAACAAACTAAACATATTATATAGCTGAAACAGTAAATATATGTTCGAAGCAAGTGTATTAACATAAAAAAATCAAAAAAATCGAGCATACCAAATGTACCTTACCCATGAAATTTGAACAGTCAACTTACTTTTTGAACACAATTCGCACAATATATATACCAACGAGTGACTAGCATTTGTGCTGACTTTTGTGATTCCTTTGGACTCTTTTTTGTATGGAATAAATTGTTAAATATGGATACATTTATATGCAGTGATAATAATCGTTAGCATTTTGGCATGTTAAAAAAGAAAGAAACTGATAGTCAATATATCAGGGGGACAATTTGAAGTTTACAAGGAGAACAGCTATCATTCATGAAGTAGATCAGCTACAAACAGCTGTGACGAGGGGGAGAAGGAAATACATAAGGACATAAGCAAGAATTACTCCGTCAGCGATACTCCATTCTACTCTGTGTCCAACAAATTCTTAGAAGTACTCTCAGTCTTTCATAGGCACACTCAAATGTTCAATCCGGTTTCGTATATATCAATGATGGTTTGTTTGTAGTAGAAAAGGAAGTCCACTCCTCAGGAATTAAAGAACAATGATGACAGCTCAGGAAAAGAAAATTCACTCTTCAGGTTGCCAACAAAAAAACAAAAAAAAACAGTTAAGCTAAACAATGCAAAAAATGTAATATTTTGCCAGTGGCATGTCAACCGTTTATGTTTGAGTTTGAATAAGAATATTTCATACCACTGTTGACTTTTTATAACTACTTAATTACTTTTAAATCTTAATATTGAACTGCGTGTGATCTGGGAATGCTCGGAGTTATTAAGTGCTTCCGAACGTACAATTTTGGCTTTAATATTATAAAAGATAACTACTCAAAAAATCCTGGGTATTACATTCTGTTTTTCTTGAGCACAACCATATCAAACTACTCACTCAATACTTACACGTTCTCTCCTCAAGAATAAAATAATTATAATAAAATCTTGAGAAAAAAATATTGATATGATTTGATGAGCCAGCCAGTACTCTACCTCGTTCATAAACCTCATCTAATGTCATTCATTACTATTTTTTCTTTTTTAATATAAGTTTAACTAAACACTTTCGATATTTAATTCATTTTATATAGTGTTCCTTGTATATTATACTCCCTTTTTTTAAATTTATTTTGTGTTGGTTTATGATATACATCATGGAGCATTCATCTACCGAAGCAACTAGCCCTGAAAATGTATGGCGCTAAAGCGTTTTACTCATACCCAACCCTTGAAACACTGAAATTAATTTTTCAATTATGTTTCAAGGAGTATTGGGTAAGTGCCTGAGTAAACGCTCATCAGATACCATGAATATATATATATCAATCTATATTCCTAACTGTCCTGCTGTCTTAATCAACCAGCACCTTTCATGCACCCGGTGATATCGTTTCAAAAAAATTACTCGCTAGATGGCTCTTTAGTTGAATCAATGTTACTTTTTAAACACTTTTTCACAACAATTAGCAATATTTTTTTAATTTTTTTTGTACCAAAGTGCAAAATTGTGTTTCACTCAATTCAGTCAAACTGTATCAACTCACTTAAACCTCAAATAGGTTGGATAATGAAATGCCCTAATCCCCTCAACGAAACATCATTTAAGACTGAAGGAAGCAAGTGTTGATCTTATTTTAAATACTCAGGAGTGAAATTTTGTTTTTATTAATAGAGATAAAGTAATTCATGAAACCCTCAGTGACATCTTGAGTCTAAAAAAGTATTTTGGTGGCCAACTAAATTCGGTTAAAGTTGATCTTTGTTTCGCCACTTGATTTATAGCTTTGTTCAAGACATCTTAAGGAAGACTTCAAGAGCTTATCTCTTAAATTTACTTAAATGATGACTATTATAATTAACTACGATCAACTTAGTCACAAGAAGCTGTGTGGTTATCATATGAGTGTTCTGAAATTAGGTGAGATGAATTGGCAATTTTGTAAAGAATATCCCTATCAATCAAAGACACGCCACGTATTTTTTTGTCTGTTTACTTTTACACGCCTTAAGGGTACGTAGACGGGATAGCCACCTCTCCCTAAAGCCACGGAAACCCCAATAAACATATCCTCCTAAGACTGGGATATATTTTCATCTACTACAATCACATTTGTTACAACAAAAATTCATAAAACCAAAACAAGGAAATTGTTTATAAAAATAACAACACCGATTTAAAAAACGTCATTAAAATTAAGTCTTCTTAACGGCTTCAATATAAAGTAAAATTTCTTTTTTTAGGGCGAGCCTTTCATATTTCCCTCCTTATACTCTCCAAGGCATGCCACTCTACCCATCTACGCCATCTACACCACGTTATCTAAATTGAAAATCTATTCCTACAGCTCAGTGGTTAAAAAATTCGCTAATCAAGTGCCTTGCAATGCGAGGTATTACTGTAAACTAATGATGTATATTATACACTACATTAATTATTGGTTAAAAAAAAATACGCCTACAGATATCATGAGAGTCAAGTAAAAGATCGATAAATGACTCAATTGAAGATTTTGCTCCGAAGTACTCCTATTTCGTTAAAAACTTTAGAGTAAGGATATTATTGCTTATATACAATATTATAACATAAATTTAATATGTAATTAGAACGAGGAATTCTTGGAATATGCGAAATAACACACTTATTTCCGAATAAATTTATGATTAATGCACATAACACATGTACATAAAAATGAAATCAAAGCTTATATTTTAAAATTTAATATGATTTATTATAAGTATATAGAAATAAAAATTATTCAAATACTCAAATAAGTAGTCATTCCCCCTCCTTCATAATCTATCCCAATCATTCGAATAAACTACATAAATATTTTATGTGGATATAGTCCGAATCATATCATTGGTTTTTAGAGAGAGATGCTATTGTGGAAATTCCCCTTCATTAATTATTAAAAATTAACATCCATTAACTTTTTAGATGAAATATTCAACAAGGATATTGTTTTTTTGTTTTTTTTTTTTACAAAATGAGATTTTGGAAAGAGAGAGTAATATGAAAATGATAGGTTTAAAAAAAAAAAAAAGACAAGCAGAACCCAGGGACTATTTTTATAGTTCTTTGAAGATGCCTAATATCAACACTCTGAGATAATTATTAGTTGAGATAGGAACAAGACAACACTTTTTGAATCAAACAAAAAGAAGATAAAATGGGTTTGGGTTAGATGCTTCCGTTCAAGATATAGTGAAAGGCCTGGAAAAACCTGTGTTCAATCATTCAACAAATTGACTCTGGCTAGTGTGTAAGAGAAGACTAACGAAGAACAAATTTGTTATCTTTTATTTGAATGTGAGCATATACCCAATGTCTGGGATCACTGAAGGTGTGTTTTTATTGGAATTTTAAAATATTATTTAACTTTTTACATATTTATAGTAGGTGGAGTAAAAAATTCTGAGAGTTTTTTTTTTCTTTATTTTGACGATAAAATTACATAAATAAATAAAGTTATCATGCCTATCCAACTTGACGATTTCCATTATTTTATCAACATATTCCATGATTGACCTACCAGATTGTGCATCATCTTCGACTTTCATACTAAGAGAACTGAATTGTTGGAGGCACCGCTTTGCTGTAGCATTCGATACTGTATTGGGTCCATAAACAGTACAATTTTTTTGACCGCCTGCACCGCCTTTTTACCTTGGTCGTAGTGATATTAAAGAATCTATAGAATTTTCTCTTTTTCTACTTCCATTTTGGAACAATGCAACATATAACTGTCTTCAGCAAATACAAAACTGTAAAAGAAACTTTTTTTTTTAAGTGTACGTTTAACATATAAGCGTACTTCAGCTTTTTTTAATGTAATGTATTAATCGTGAGATATAGCTTACTATAGACATCTAGCGAGAAAAACTCAGAATTTTTTACTTGACCTAATATATTGGTTCTCATTAAAAATGAAATAATTTTATTACAACTAAAGTTCAGAGCATCTTATACAATCAACTAGAACGCCATTGCCTGATAATTATGTCCAAATTATTGATAGACGTATCAATAGACTTTTATAAGAATGTGATTTCCTTTTATTTTGTGTGTGTTTTTGTTATGTTTTAGGTTTAGGGTGCGAGTTTAGCTTCACATTGTACATTCTGTCAAAAAAGTACATGGAATTGTAAACTTAAATTGCCCTCACTTAAGGGATTAAAAAAGAAAAATCTAGATCCCCAGCACAGTCTTTCATTATGATGCCAAGTTGATGAGCGCGATCTGTATCCCAGTTTACTTGCAAAAGCTGGATAATTCAGGCTACCTCACTAATGCTCCATGATTTTTTATAATGAACGAAATATCTTTGATATCTGCGGTCTGGTACATCATTAATTCATTCCAAAGGGGCAAAAGGTCAATCAGGAGTATTTTTTGGGCTTACTAAGGTATTTGCGTGAGAAAATCCGTCAAAAACGGCCAGAGTTATGGAAGATCAGCTCATGAATTTTACACGTCGATAACGCGCCATCGTATAGAGCCACGAGTGTGAGCAAATTCAAAGCAAAAAACCCAATTAATACCATGGATCAACCATCATATTCGCTTGATTTATTTCCGTGGACTTTTTTTTTGTCCCCAAAACTTAAATTGCTACTCCATGGAGCCTCTTTACTCAAAAGTACATCAAATGATATTTTCTTTGAGTAAGTATCTATCAAAGAAGCAAAAACTATTAATCTATTTTTGCATTTTCAAATTCACTACAAAAACCATTCCAATGTTGAATCTTTTTTAAACTAATTCACATATTTTTATGTACATATTGAACTATCACTGGCAATTTTACCTCAATTACATTTTTCGAGAAAGTTAAGAATGGGGTATCCGAAATGAAGATAAAACAAAAAAATATATAACTAATCTAATTACTTTTTATTGGCTATCATTTGAATATCGTGAATGAAAGCCCAAATTAACGCAAATATAGTTTACTCTAAGATGCTTTAAACTAACTCCAACCATATTCCAAATATATATGCATTGAAATAAGATGAAAATCCTTCCACCTAGTATACATTTTACACGCATGTCCAAAGGATTTTATAGAGAGAGATTTCTTTAAGCACATCTTCTAATGCTTCACCTCACTTGAATTTATAGAAATCCTTGAAATATTTGCATACGGTTGGGAAATTATACATGTCAGACAGAAAGGAATACATACTTTTTTTTATATATAGACTCAATATTTAGTATGTAGGTGAAGAAGTCTACACAGGCTGGAGGATTTGAAGCATTTGCCTCCTCCACAGTATAGAGCTCTGAAGGAAGTTCCTTTGACCGACTGATTGGCATTCTGTTCAAATGTTAGGGTCACAGGCTTGAGGATTTGAAGCATTTGCCTCCTCCACAGTATAGAGCTCTAAAGGAAGTTCCTTTGACCTAGTAATTGGCATTCTGTTCAAATGTTAGGGTCACCAATGAAGAAGTCTACACAGGTTAGTCATCTTACTTCAACTAACTTTATTAGAGTCCTTTTATGAGACATATTATTGGTATAAACAAGAAAGCTCAAAGAGGTCCTTTAAAGGTATTCAAACCCATTTACCAAAATAATGGTCTCCCCCAATATTAAGCACGTTTATATAACATGTCTTTGCGCTTATTAGTACGCTGTTCTGGGGATCTTGAGGCTGAATTATATTGTGTGAAAGTAGCCAGGAACCAGAACAAGAAGAAGTGAGGCGATAAATCCCCCTACTTTTTGGAAAACAATAACTATAACAAATGTGGGAGGCTATGGTGTTAACAATACAGTTTATGATTTACACAGAGATGGAATATGTGTAAGAACGTAAGGAGAAGGTAGGAGGGAGACATATGATCTTACTGAATTAAGACCCTTCTTAATAAAAAGCTTAGGTTCTCAGCTTTCATTCCATATTTAAAACATATATAAAAGAAGCAAGATAATCACAATGGCAGAAAAAATAACTTACATAAGCGTTTTAGTTCAGTAATCTAAACCACTTTTGATAACTTATAGACCCTAAATGTCAGTAAGGCTACTGTGTGTCTTTTCATGAATAATGTTTTCACTATTGGGGACAACCTTACGGAAAAGCCAAGGAGTGGTAGACCAACTTGCCCGAACACAATTGAGCTGAATTATGTCTTTAATAAGCAGCTGGATATGAAGTTCACAGAGTCCTACACGAAAAAAAAAGTGGATTGGTCCACGGTCGGTATGATAATGGAGAGGCCCCTCCTTTCTAAAAAGAGCAAAGACTCCGTCTCTGGAGCGTTTGAACTAAATTTTGAATAACTTAAAACTCAAAGAAAATGGGATAAAATTTTTTCTTGTCGAAAGACAATTCACCCTTGAAAGATTAGCAAAACACCACGTTCCTCCGTCTCCCTGGCAATTTAAAATGTGTTATAAGCAACTGTTTGGAATTAGGGGTATTAATATGAGTCTTTTAGACTTACCTAGACCCGGGCACAAGAAAATCATAGGCTCATTACTCCACATAAACCATGACAAGGGGTTCCACGCACAACTTCAATCTATTAATTCTACTATTCATGCCTTTGTTAATTGTCTTCATGTTCGGATTTTAAAGAGAGCCGTATCATTGAATGTCAATAGGCAAGAAAACATTGAATCAAATTTAACAAAAGAGATGATATTGCTTGGAATATCAAATAGTAGGAGTTCTTCTGATAATATTCAAGCATTGGATTTTCCTTTTTAAGCGTACGAAATTGTTTTATTTCTCAGGGTGCTGATACAGAACGTACGGAAAGGTTTTTCGAGAGGGGAATAATTTTAAACTAAAATGTTAATTTATTTTACTTATAGCTCAATTCATCGGATACAAATTTTTCTGATCAAAATACATTAACGGTAACATTATGACTATCATCAAGACTAAGCACACAGCCTCTGTGATGATTTTAGGGATTAAAGACTCAATTGGAGAATAAATCTTGGTCTTGTGGGTGCGAAATAAAACATACGTGTACGCCCATTTTGCTTCTGTGGTGATTACCTTTCATGTTTTGTTTATTATATAAGATGAAAGATAAAAATTATAGATTTCCGTTAATGGCTGGAACTTTTTAATTATACTAACTAAGTTTATTAAAAAATGCAAATGCAAATAATTACAAGACTTTTTTCCGGTCTGGTAATTGTCTATTTTATTACCATAAAATTTAGGCCTATCTTTCTTTCTCTTTTTGGAGAAGAAAAGGTTGAAGGATCCAATGAGGGTTTGATTGTCAAATAAGAGCAATAAAATATAATTTATCCACAGAGAAGATCCTAATTTTTAATATATATTTCAATATATAGACGATATCTAATGAATTATTGTATTAATAGACGCTATTAAGAATGTGTACAAATATTAATAGTGTATATAGTACACAGTTTTATACGAAGGGCAAGACTTTTGAATTAGTGCCTTTCCATATTGAGGGCGTCAGCAGGATTTTTTTTTTTTTTTTTTTTGAAAACTTATCCCACACCTCTCACTCAAATTTATTACTAAGTATAAAGGTACAGCCTTCTGTAGAGTTATTAAATACAATCAACAGTTTCACCCCCTATTCACAACTAAGTCCAGACTTCATAAATGGAAAGGGAATATACCTAACTTTAACAAATTCCCTACTAGCATTAAGGGACTTAAATAACAAAACATTCTCCAAACTAGTAGCAAGGATCTAAATCCCTGAATTAAGAAATACTTTAGTACCCTCAACTCAGACGCTTTTCTCTTCTCTAGCCACAACATAACACTAAATAGAATAGTGTTTAATTCCACTACTCTCCAAAGATAAAAAACCTACTTCTCATAAGCCCAGCAAACACAGAAATAAGCCCAAAATCTGCATCTATTTTAAACCCAACACTAGGCACAGCTCAAGAGTGTAGCAAATCTTTATATGAGACTATTAACTGCAGCATTCTTTTAATAGGCAAAGTAAAGCCACGCCCCTTTCTAACAGATGCATTTGGCTATGTATCTTTACTGGGAACTATAAAACAAGCCCCTCAGCGAGAGGTATCTCGTAACTTCAATACTACTGATAACCATTCACTTTTACCCCCAAATCAAAATTTGTTATTTGATCATATATGTATATTAAGGACAATGAAGGTATTGCGATCTCAAACAAGACTAACGCTGGCAAAGCTCTTCAAATTCACTTTAACCACTCTCCATCAATTAACCCTTCAATATAAGGCCCTTCTACAAACACTGCTCTTAATATACCTCCTACAGAGACTAAAATTAACCCCAAACAAACCATAATAATATCATGAAATAAAATAACTCTTCCACTACCGAAATTTGAGAAATGAATATTAATTTTTTTGTAAAAAAATTTCAAAAATCCAAAGCTGTTCACAAAAAAAAAATTTTTAGAAAAAAATTACAAATATTACATTTTTTCGGAAAAAAAATCAGAAACCCACGGTTGTTTACCCAAAAAAGTTAATTTAATTTATAAAATTTGTTGGAATTTTTTTTTATTATTAAATTTTTTTAGAAAAATTTGAAAAAGCCATAGCTATTCACAGAAATTTAAACTTTTTGGAATCAAAATTCAAATAGCGATATATATATACACAGAAAATTTAATTGAAAAAAAAAATAATTGAAAAATTAAATGAATTTTTTTTTTAAATATGAAAAATTACATAAAATTTTTAATATAAAATTTGTTGACAAAAATTAAAATAACTCAATTTTCTTCTACAATGTAAAAATTTCTTAATTGGGGGGGGGGAAGGCTACAGCCCCTCCAACCCAACCTCTGCAGACACTTCTGATATTAGTGTAAATACGTGTATAAAAATACAGTAAAGATATAAAGGAAAATTTATTTGTCTATGTTGAATAAAAAGGTAAATCATTGCCACATATTACGAAAGAGAAATTTCATATTTGCTCTACACACCAATCCTTTTAAAAAAGAAACAAACAATTGTTTTAATATATATTATGTTGAATGTAGATGTTATATCGTTTGTATGTAGGTTTCTTTGAAGTGTTTCATTATTCTATTCAGACCCGTCGTTCTTTTAATGCAATGTACTTACAAAATACTTATATCTAAATAATGTATTAGGTTGTTCCGAAATGATAAATTTAAAAAAAAAGAACTCAATCACGTAACATAGTCTCAATCTGGATCGGATAAACGTCTTGGTAATGGTTCTCCAACTCCCACAACTCTTCTTCGTTCACTAACTTCATCACCCGCTGAATGCCACGTGTGAGGTCTTCATGGCTATAAATATCTTAATTCCAGAGCAGGTGCTTCAGTTTACGGAAGAGAAATCGGTCACAGAGATTGAGATCAGGGATGTAGGGACTTTGTTTAATCGTTTCCATCTTTCTCCGCATTAACAGCTGCCTGCTTTCGTTGGCTTTGTGGGGACGTACGTTATCCCACATGAATAGAAGTTCCTTCAGGTGAGTTTTGTTCTTCTTTAGGCTAGAAAACCAATTTGCTGTCGTCGGTAGGTACTCTATCATCGTCTCTAGTCTGGCCGTGGTCCTGGCAGGCAGGACATGGACCGAAACTCGCTTGTGTTTACAGGTAAAGCCCATCAGGATAATTGTCTTTCTCGTTGTCTGTTTTGGACGAGCAGTCGAGGGTCGCTTGTGATTGAGGTCCATCCAGACATCGTTACGATCCCTCTTGTCCCAGAAGAACCAGGAATGGTCCAAATTGTACAAACTGTACAAATAGTTTGGACTACAAAAGCTTGTTCTAGTGGTCCTGGAAGATCTTGATCAAGGACCTAAAGCACTTCACGGGCTCATCCTTGTTGGTGTAAGAGAGAGAACGGGGTACTCACACACTGAGGAAGGTTTTTGAAGCGGATATAATCAGTCAAGATAAAAAAAACCGCTATAGGTGGTAGAGAAAGCTCACCCGGAGTTTTTTCTTTACCAGGCCCTTGACTTGGGCGATATTGTTGGATTTCCTTGTTTTCCGGGGACGTCCTGATGAGACACCTTTCTCGAGCTTAAAAGTGCCATCCTGGATCTCACCAGCCCACCGAGAGAGTGTTGCACGACTAGGACTGGCATCAGGGTAAACGATAGTGAGGTTGGTGTTGACTTCAAATACTGTTTTGCCCCGTTGGTACCGTATCAAAAAGTACGAGTGAAAATTATGACTCTCATGTCCAACAACGAATGGAGAAACATGTGCAAATGTGATATGTAGGCATGATCTATCGAGTCCTTGAATAACTATGGAATGTTTTTCTATGAGAAAATCGATGCTGATGGAATTTTATAGCCAACTCTTCTCCTTTCCCTTCAAACGAACCTATTTCAATCATTTCGGAACAGGCTAATATTTAATAGATCTAATTGAACAAAAGAATAATTACATATTATACCTATCTTAGTTCTTGAAGCATAAAGGGGAAAAATCTATTATTACACTAACTAAGCAGTATTTATTTTCACTTATATTTGCATTAAATTGCACAGTCGTGTGACAAATAGATACATATGTATGTATGGTGGGGAACAGAACACCTACCCACCAAGGTTAATAAAAATACAAGGTTATAATACCATAACGTGTGAACGGCTGATGTTTGACTTCATCCATGCTTTCAATATTGACGTAATAGTTTATGAGTTGTTGAGTGTTTTGTCAAAATCTGTTTTTCTTACCCAGCAGTCCGTACGATTCATTAAATTCAAAATCCTAGTAATTTTGATGTCATTGACCATGAATGGTGGTTGTGTATTTTGTCAAAATCTGCTTGTCTTACCTAGCAGTTGGTACAATAAATCAGATTTAAAATCCTAGCACACCCGATTACATGATGGTCTAACCTTGTATTTCTATTAATCTTGCTACCCAATAAATATTACCCCCAACCTTATACCCTCTTGGATTTTTGCCTCCCCCAGCCATTTACCCCCATTTTTTTTTAATCTTTATTATTGAGAAGTACAGTTAGTAAATGATAGAAGTACAAAGTCTAAAATTGGCAATGCAACTTTCAAGCTCGAATCGAAAAGTAAATAATCCTCAGAATATTAATATAAAAAATAAAAGCATTTTTCAGTTAAAATGTTGGTCGATTTCAGAAGGGATTGTGCATAATTACCATAATCAATATTTGAAAAGGGATTTTCGTATAAATATTAAAATAATTAAATCTCATTTTTAATATATGCATTATTTCAACATAACAAAAGTCAAATAGAATCATTGCAAATCTTCTCAAATAATATCAACGACATATTCGTATTGGAAAGTTTCAAAATATTGACATAGATGCATATCCTTCATATCTCATATTTGATGAGGATTATTAAAACTTCATATTACAAGTATTAGAAGGGACGGATAACCTAGAAAATCCAACTTTGTACCCCATAGGATTAAAACCTATGATGGTAATAGGTTGAACCTAAAGAGACCCAAAGGAATGTTGAGGAATAAGAAAACTTGTTTGACTCTTCGTGGCAAGAATTGGATAGAAGGTTTACTAAATCCCTGATGAAATAATAAGTAATAGTTATTTTTAACAATAAAGTTAAAATAAATAGCAGTGCCAATTAATGACGTAAAGAAAAGTCCGTTACATCACTAATAGCTACTTCAGTATGTTTAATTAATCATTACTTTAGTATGGTTGTTCAAAAATTGAATTTTTGGTCGAATGGCTCCTGGATTTTCTGTAATAGGAGGTAAAATGCTGGAGGGTGGATGGTTCAGGGGGTAGATGCCCCGGGGAGTGAAACACTTGGGGGTAAAAGGACCAGGGAGTTGGAGATTAAGAATCATATTGAGAAATATGAAGAACTTGAAATTTTTGAGTGCCTGAAACCTTCCCATAAACACGACAAATAACCGAATTAGATAATTACATATATGTCGAATAATTTTTTTTAGAGCCATTTCTATCTTCATTAATCATGTACTTGCATTTATTCAATAAATAAATTATTTGATTAAATTAAACATTGACAAAGGAATTTGCATATTTTTTTTTTAGAAGTTAATCAGGATGGATCTGGATTCTCATTCTAGATTGGAATGCATGAATATATAAAGTTGTATTATTAATATTCTTTGCTTAATATCACTAAATCATCATTATTACAAACGTGGTTACATATTCAAATGTCATTGTATCATACTAGATTAAGAAAAATACACATAAAAATTCGTTCACAGAACCCAAAGTCACTTGTGGTTCTCATGAAGCCTTTTTGCGTGGTGTTCAACTTCAAAGGCTACACCGCCCAAGATGTCTTCAGAGACATTCTTGTTGTGTCATCCACTTCCAGTCTTCCTGGAAAGGCTATCCCCGCTGTTAATGATCCTCCAGACTTCCAGACAAGTTCCTCTCTTACAAAAGTGGAGAATATCTGCAATTCGTTGCCTTTTTCTCTTCATTGTCGTTGTTTGTTGACGTATCACAATCATTAATATAGCGTATGAAAGCTGATAAATCTTAAAACAATTTCGATTTGATGTAATAATGGCTTTATGGAGCTTTAATTGGTGCGTTAGAATGTTTTTACACACTGTTTGTATGTATATTAGGGTATTTTAGATACTACTTATTCTCTCAAATGAGACACATTTCAGACTATAAACATAGGGGTGGGATGGAGAGGCTATGTCCCCCCCCCCCAATTTAAGGAATTTCTGGAATTTTGTTTCAAAAAATTCAAAAACCATGCCTTCTCCGCTTCAAAATATAATCCTGCGGACGCTCCTGAAATGTATGCAAAAATGATTACGTTCATTTTTCATTTTCTCGGCTTTTTGATTCTTGTTCAAGATTGTTTCTATGTTAACACACCTAGAGTTTATATATATGATGTGTTAACATAGAAACAATCTTGAACAAGAATCAAAAAGCCGAGAATATTGTTATTTATTTATTTATTCATACCTATATAACACATCATTCAATAAGTCCAGAGGCCAACATAGTAAATTCAATATTTTAGCGAAATTCAACTTTATTCATCAACATTTTTTTAATACAATGTTTCTTTCATATTAACATACCAACGCAAGAACTCCGGTTTATTGCGGCAAAACATCTCCAAACAACGTTCTGAGTCCTCAACACGTTGCAGTTTTTGTTGGACTGTGAACAAACACAGCACCCACTTTGAGAATACCTTTTTCCTACACAATTTTTCATACCAATTAGATAATACACTGTATATATAATATCTTTAGAATGCCAGCTATCTCATACGTCTTCATTTTACCATCGCAAAAAACCATTTTGTGGACTTTTTATATGTTTTCAGGAACAACTGCAGAATTTGGGCGACCGGAGCGTTCAGCATCATCGGTGTCTGTACAGCCACATTTAAACTCAGCAAACCAACCTTCCACAGACGCTTTCGATGGAGCAGAGTTCGGATACACTTATCAACCCATACTTTTGCCTTTCCTGTATTTTTTCCTATCAAGAAGCACTGATATATCTACACACGAAATTTGTTTGAATCCATTTTTTTTTACTAACACCAGAAGTAGCGTCACTTCAAGCACTGTAACTTGTAAGCAAATAGTCCGTTTGTCATAAAAATTGGATATGTTTCTTTTGAAGGTGGGTACTGTGTCCAAAATTAATGTAGATTTGGCGATATTGGTGTCATCTGTGAGAAAGCTTCGGGACTTTTTAAACGATGAAATACACTTGTGCTCAATACTATATTAATACCCATTTTAATATAGTGATGAAACTAATGCATTTTTGTCAAGTTTCATAATTGAATTATATTTGTCCAATAAATGAAAGATTGTTGTGTTTTCTTCAATTGATCCAATCGCTCCCATTTTCTAGCAATATATATATTCCGGATCTTCCCGTAGAATTTGATTTATATACTATATATATATGATATAAATGGTATAATATAATTTTTCCAGGGAAAATGAACCTCAAATGCACTCTTAAACAAGGAGCTTCCGATACATGATGTGACCGTATAATGTTTTAATATAAATTCAAAATAACAACACAACATTAATAGGAACCAACTTAAGAAATAAATTAAACTTTCCAATTGTCAATATATTGTTTCAAGTACTTTTTTATTATTATTGGAGCTAGATGAGTTTTACATGTTGTACATTGTAGGCTGATTCTTCAGGAAACGATCCTCTCGGATTTTATTATGTATGTGAAGTGAGTATTTCCCCATAAATTAATCTAAAACCTTATAGCTTTAACTCGCCCCAACACTTTTTATTTGCTAACAAACTCGTCAGTAAAGAAATCATATATTCTAAAGAATGATTGAAAACCTGTCATTTAAATTTTCCTCTAATGTATGTTCTACAGGGTAACTTAAAACTTACTACTTTTCATAACTTATTGGAATCGTGGTCAAGAGTTGAGTGTTTTGTAATGAAAACAACTAAGTTTAAAAATTAGATAAGGAAAAACGGTTGTTGCATGGGATCTTTCTTCTTTTTAGTTCACAACTACAGGGATTCTCAACCTTTTTTCTGTGACTTAGAAAATATTTTTCCAGAAAAGTACAACATAACAAGCGCAGAGCATTTTTAGTTTCAGTGATGTATAACTTGTATAACGTTTTTCAAAATCTAAAGTACTCGCTGAAGCGCTTCCAAGTACCCCTAGGGGTACGCGTACCTCCATTCTAGAACCATTGCACTATTTAAACGGTTGTCGTGGTGTTACCTTCTCCCTTTGAAGTATGTATTATTGCCTATCTTTAGTCTGCATTGCTTATATAATCAACACATCAATATTTTATTTTAGTCGAGTTATAACTCATACATTTTTAAACGGCTAACACTATTTTTTTATACATTTATAAAAACACGAAAACAACTTTAAAAAAACTTTTCTATTAAGTTGATAATAAGATTCCAATGAGATATCTCAACATTCTACACGGGCATGGATTAAGTAGATTTCTTAATCGTGTGGACGAGAAGCTTTGTGAATCCGATTAAAATAAATACTTGTCGTTTTGAAACGTAACCGTGTGGAAGGGGGGTGAAGTGCAGGGCCCAAGGGCAGTTTTAACTACACCGCCGCCACGTTTTATGCATGAAGGACCCCTTCTAATATGCTATAATACACCCCTGCAAACAGATAGTGTAAGTGAACTGTTGGGCCCTAATTCAGATTAAATTCCGCCCTCACTTTCTTGTGGATTAAAGACTCCAATGTGATATCCCAAAATACACCTTGGGTGGCTCTTTGATGCTCAGAGGGTAGTGGAAGAGAAATTTAAACTGTCATTGGGCCCAGCAGTTCCCATGCAAAACCCGGGAGCCGGGATGTATTATAGCATATTAGAAGAGGTCCTTGAAGCTTAGAAATGCAGCGGTGTTAAAGTTTAAAGTGCTTTGGGATCCATAACTTTACCTGTATAACCTGAGGGCCAAAGTTTATTTTAGAGTGTTAAAAGTGGTCTTTGATAATCTGGAAAATGGTGGTGGATAAATTTAACATGCCTCGAGGCCCAGCAGTTAACCTACATAATCCTTAGGCCAGAGCGTATTAAAGCATATAATAAGGTGTCAATTATGTTTAGAAATGCGGCAGCGGTGGAGTTTAAACTTCAATAACTTCACCTGTACAACCTGATGAAATTATATTATATTAGTAGGGGTCATTGATGCACCGTTAACGGAACCTGAGAGTACACATTGCACAACAATCAACATATTTCAACAAAGTGTCGCCTGTGGAAAACGTAAATTCTAAATTATAGAGGCTTTCAGTCTAGGAAGATTTACATACTCTAATTTGCTCGAAAAAGAAAAGGGCGGAATCCTAAGTTTGTAGGATTTAGGAGTAAATACTCACCTTTTAGATAGACGAGCCATATATATGCACGAGACGAGTTTTTGGTATCTCTTTTTATTTACTTCATAAAACTCGAGTACCAATATACGAGCTTCGCTCACATCACATCACTAATCAATACTATGACAACAGCTGACACCATCTCCATACGTAACAAATAGACAATAAAATTTTGTGGCACTCAAAGGAAAAAGCGGACACTCATTTTGCTAGTAGAAGAGAAACAGGTTTTTTCCTTCTCCTTGCTGATTGGCTAAAAATTGTCAGCTGCCATAATACCTATTTGTAAGGTCTTGGAGGCATTTTATTTATTATTTTGTAGGCTTTATTTAATTATTTTTTATGATTAGCCAATAATTGCAGTATATTTTTCATTATGGTGTCGTGTAGTGCAGTACATTGTAATAATAGATCATCTACGCTTAAAAAGTCTCCAGACTCCTTGCCCATGAAAATGTTTAACTTTCCAAAAGATATTCATAGAAGGAAGTTGTGGATCAATGCCATGAAACGTTCTAATTGGACTCCAACAGACAATTCAAGAGTATGCCAAGTAATATGATCAACTGTTTTTTACTATGTGAGGGATGTGAATATTAAGTTGATTTGTTATTTTATAAGGATGTTCTATATAGTATAAATAATATGCTAACTTCTTGTACTTTAATTATTTTGTTTTAGGTCCACTTCGAAGAATCAATGTTTCTAAGGAAGTCTTCCGAAGGACGGTGGCGTTTGGTACATGATGCAGTTCCTACTTTATTTAAACATACTAAGATAAAAAAGAAACGAAAGCCCCCGTTTAACAGAAACAAGGACGCAGAAGAACTTCTAAGGAAGCAAAAAATTATTTTGTTAGAACATTCGTATGCTAAAACTAATGGTGAATCCAATAAGGAAGATGATCCTTATACTGATCACGAAGTTAAAAGCCCTACCTCATCAGACGTTTTTGTTCAAGAAGCTCCTGAGATCGAAGTTAAAACATACGTGCCATGCTCTAAGTGTATCAATCTAGTATATGGAAATAAATATTTATCATCAAAAATTCAAAAACTTCAAGCGAAACTTTCCAAGAACAAGGCATCAAAAAAATCAACTAAAAAGAGAAGTAAATGGATATCGAAAAAGGTAGTATAATCTGTAAATTATAGAGAAGAGGCCATGATATATTATTTTTTATCCTATTTATTGTTTTAGACTCAGTCTTGTCACAAAAACTATGCTGAAGGATTCTTAAATGAAGATCAATTAAAATATTTGGCTGAGAAAGGAAAGAAATCTAAAATCATTTGGTCAAGTCCCACAATTAATAAAGCACTAAAATTAAAGTAAATATACTTTTTTAAACGTATTTAAAACTCTTATTGTATCCCTTATTTTGAAGATATGTCCTTTCTTATGAATTTGTAATGGTTTATTACTCTTTTCAGATATGCTTGTGGTTCGTCAGGCTATGAAACCCTCCTTGACCAAGGATTTCCTTTACCCTCCCTGAGAACACTGCGAAGGAAACTGAATGCTACTGTGCCATCTATAAACATTGAAAAAGATTTAGAACCAATATTGCCACAAAAAGAATGAACAAATCAATAGACGACACTGAGTTGTATACTCATTTCCTACATTTGTTCGTGTTCGAAATGGATCTAGGAAGTGTAACACTCAAAGTTAAATTTCAAATCACTTCCTTCATTATTTCACCTGATTCATGTGTGTATTTAATGTATCACCTTAAAAAGGCTCTATCATGGAACATTAATCGATGCCTTCCCTTACTGCTAATTTATATTTTCAGTGTATGTCGTAAAATTGCAACTTTATGAGACACCTTTAATGCATTGGTGTATAAATTTATAAGATCATACATATATATTTGTTACTTTCTTAGATTTTGATGAAGGCTAATCAAGACTAAAAATAAATATATTGTAATCTCGTTCTGTGTCTTCCCTACAATCGTTGTTATAATAGGTACCTCCATATATAATATATTTGTTTTCGAATATTACAACTGACAATCCCAAAATAAATGAATAAAAAAAAAGAATAATTAATTATAATCCCTTGTGACAATGTTGCTTATTCCTGCAATCAAATCCATGTACAAAATAGCTGTCCCTTGACAAGGAAATAGCACGTGCTTGATGAAAATCAATAAAATCTATTTCTGACTCAATGATTCAAGTCAATTTAAAAAAAAAAAATTAAAAGCCAGAAATGTCATTAATCATCGTTTCGTTTATAATCAAATAACGCTTAGTTTATAAAGGATTCTTACAAATAATAAGGAATAATATCCAAGTAAGTAAATAGATTGATTATAGTTTAACTATTCATTATTAAAGAGTTGCAAAATGTAATTCGGGATCTGTGTGCAATCTACAAACATTCAAGGGTAGCTAAATACATAAAGCCATTCTGTTCATTAAAAAAAAATCAAATAGTATATTATCATAACTTAGATTTATTTATGGATAAAGGAATTTTTCGAAGGTAAACGACCAGACATTAAATTGAACCTGAAGTATAAATCTACATATCTACCTACATTTGAACTCCAGATTTGAATATTGTAAAGCCTATTGCATGTTATGAAAATATTCACTACATATATCTACGTTTATAAAAAGAAACCCTTTGTGCCAAAAAATATCGAGTTTATTTATCCCAATAATATTATACTACACAATATTTGAATTATTGACTTACATTGATCAA
Source organism: Lepeophtheirus salmonis (assembly GCF_016086655.4). Classification (NCBI taxonomy): domain Eukaryota; kingdom Metazoa; phylum Arthropoda; class Copepoda; order Siphonostomatoida; family Caligidae; genus Lepeophtheirus; species Lepeophtheirus salmonis. The sequence continues at coordinate 33,880,568 of NC_052137.2, forward strand.
AATGTATATATCTTTAACATTTCGTCATAATGGTCATACATATATAACGTCTGTATAAAAATACATAATTAATTATCACTTTTGACACTGATGCTTATTCCTCCAATCAAAACCATTTATAAAATAGTTGTCTCTTGACAAAGAATCAAAACATGCTCGATGAATATAAGTATAAATATATATCATCTATAACAATGATCAAAGTCAATTTCAAAAATATTTATAATGACACTAATTTCATGAGTCATCGTTTCATTTTCCCAACTAAATTTTTATCCGCTCTCCACTTTAATTGACAAAAGTGAAACGACAAATTTGAAAAAAAAAAAAAGAAGATGTATTTTCTATGTTAGCAACTGTTTACTATTTTATATAGCTAATAGTTATTAACAACTATTAGCTATATACATTGAATTCATAATCTTATCAATGCCTAAGTATGAAAAGCTACGAATTCTAAATGAAGGCCCTTGATTGTTACAAATTAATATAAAAATCCAAGTCCAATGTAATACCTGCCTGGCGAATATTATTATAACAAGGTTAGGTAACTAGAAAATTGCAGGGGAACCAGCTGAGCAGATTTATTAAATGATCCTCTCTCTTTCTATTTCTGGTGACGTCATTGAGAACCTTCCATGGGTAAATGTAACTTACAAAAAAAGTTATAAAAGAGGTGGTTGTTGTTGGAGATTATACGCATTTAACCATATTCAACCTCCTAATTATGAATTTATTATAATTGAAAATATCAATTAGTAAATAACTTCCTATTTAAATCTTCATTTATTATGGTACATGATAATTTATTTGCATATTAAAAATATGTAATATTATATTATTTTACACATACATAACTAGATAAAATATATTCTTTCTGTATTAATTGACTGAAGTACTGGAGGTCACTTTCCCTAAGTAAATTATTTTGGCATATTATTTAAATTTCTATAATGATGCAGAATACATTTTTTTTCAATAAATAAATCGTTTTTGAGTATACACTACCTAGATTCAGCTGCTTCCAGTGATACAATGAAGTGTCACATTATAAAAATTAATGAAAAAAGCGGAAAGGCAAATAAAAAACAGAAACATTCCATGTCAAGTGTACTCACTTTTTGGAAATTTACAGAGCATTAGTCCGCTCAAAATATCGCCAGCGCACTCCCGCTCAGTTATTTATTTTTGTAAGCGCTCCCCTCGTTTTCTAAACGCAATGAGCGCGCTCCCGCTCAATCAAAAATGAGTGGCACTCATTTTTTCGCTCGTATAGGTGTATTTGAATTTGGAAATCATTCATAATTGCAATTAAATTCAATATATTGTAAGTTCAAGCGTGCCGTACGATTTGTGACAACCATACATTATTTGCAATAGCCTATAATAATTCAAATGATTGGTTTAATTCAAATAGCTTTGTCAATAATTTTATATTTGTCTTTTGGAGTGCCTTGGACACAAAAAGTTTGAGAACACTGTCTTAGGGCACATATATTTCTGAGGTTTCGTGCAATATCGTCCAGTTAAGCCTTATAATTAGCATAAGCTTGTATAAAGGTTTGTCAAGTATTTGACCTTATACTAGCGTCAGATTTTGAGGTCTTATGTAAATTTACTGCATAAAAATATAAGAAAATCGTATTTCAGTTTGGAAAATTCGTAAGAAAAATAAAGATTTATCTTCCAACATTATTTCCACAAAGGAAATAGCTGGTGGTGTCTCTAGGGAACCGATATTTGAGTCTTCTTGAAGTGGCTAGCTACATCAGAGGCAAAATCATCAACCAAAAACAGCAGAGAAAACATATTCTAGCTTATCTTGATATGTAAGAGGGAGACACAGAAAAAATAATAAAAACTTATGATAATGCTATAATTTGAGCAATTTTATCGCTCTGATAAAATGAGGAGCGTGCTCCCGCTTGTTATTTCAAACCTTGAGTGTGCTCCCACTCGTTATTTCAAACCATGAGCGTGCTCCTATTCTCCCTCAAAATTTTTGAACGCTGCTCACTAATGCTTTGAAAATTTATGACAAGGTCATCACCAATTTTGATAATTTTAGTCAGGGTGTTTATCTATACAAAGGAACACTATTTTTAAAATTATAGGCTTACTTAAGAACGAGGACCCGTTTAGGAGTCCTTCAAATTTAGGCACTTTTTGAATGATCTTTGAAGTTTAGTGGAAAATAACTCTGCTCAAAGTCAACCTATTTCAAAAATGCTTGTTTTAAAGTACTCACAAAAGCAAGTGCTTCAATTTTACCTTTGCACAAAAAATAGTATTTGTGCCAGAAATCAAATGAAGACATTAATCGAAAATATTAAAAATGGCGCCCCAGCCAAGCCGCTAGTTCGAACTTACCACTTTTTTCATAACCTATAATTATGCAAAAAATATAAGTGTGATTTCAATAGAATCACTTTCATTTATTCCTACAATTGGAAAATGATATATTTCACTTAATTGTAAATTCCTTATCTTTCTTGAAAAAATATTAAATTCTAGGTTTTATCGTTCCTTTCCAACCCTTTCAACTTATAAATATTCATTATCATGCCACATATGTATTTATATTATGTATTAATTACCTACAGCCAATAAGGGGCACCATGCCAAATTCGCACATGTAAATGATTAGCAATTATTCTAAAGAGCTGACCATGATTGATTTTGCTTTTTTAACTTTTTTTTTTTGAAAGGGCTTCTCTAGACCTTGGTTTAAAAAAAAATTAATGGAAGACGTAATTGAAGTGTTGATCCACAACTTTTATTTTATGGACTACATGAATACACCTGCTTAATTCTACATCCATAATCATAAAAAAATCGTTCTAAACTGCTTAATTTAGAAGCGGTGCCAGAAGAATTACCAAAACACAAAATTTTGACCTTTTTTTTGACCTTCAAACTTTGAAAAATAGTTTAAATCTAAAATTTTTGTAAACTTTGTGGTGTCCAATTTTTTTTTTTTTTTTTATACCTAAGGTTAACTTTTATAAATAATAAAATTGATTTGTATGAAGTTGGAGTTTTATGGATTTGAAGTTTTTTTTTTTTTTTTACTTTTTCGGGTTTCTCAGGAACTGCAATATAGGATTTAGCAAAATGTTCCAGAAATTAATACAACCCTATTTCTAATTTTTAGAGATTATAAAATTAAATAATTCATTATTTTATCAATATAATAAGTTTACCTCAATTTCTTCATGAAACATATGATTACACCATACAAAAATTTTAATCATATTATTTTGCTATTTACCTTTTAAAGAAACAGAAGAACAAACTCATAAGGAAATGAAATTTAATAAACATATCATGTAAAATATCAGCTTGATTAACAATGAAAAAATAAATTTACTTTCAATATAGGCACTTTTGCAAATCCCCAAAGAACGATCTCTGACTTATAGAGATCAAAACTATTTTTCATCATTTCTTAATTCAATTTTTGCTAGAAATTTATTCCATGTTTTAATTAAAATAATTTTGAGTTTTGTTGGAGATTACAATATGAATAATCTTAATTGGAAAAAAATAAGGAATTTAACTTTTATTTTAACGAAGATATGTACGCTTTTCAAGTATAATTATCTGTGTAGCATGTATAAATCCTAAAACCGAAATGTGACGCCATCTTGTTTGATCAAAAAAATATTAAAATAATATTTTGTTAATTTATTTATAAATCAGAGTTGTAGCAAGTTTGGCTTTCAAAATTGTTTAATTGGCATAAAACATGATGTCCTTGACGTATAAGAGCCATTATTTGAATTAGATCAGTATACATACATCATTCGTTCATTAAATTAAATTTAATATTTTATTAATCAGTTCCATCATATAGTATAAAAAAGGATCTTCGAATAAAATCCATGAAGATTTCCTGATAATAAGTTTCATGCAAGAATAAGGGATTAAGATCTTTATCTTAGTTGTTGTAAAATAGAAACAAAAGCTATGGGTAGAGTATATCCATAATATAATCCATTTACGATTCCTTTAATAAGTACAATGCAGCATTGTTAATTTTATCTGTTTTAACTACACGAAATACATTCGTGAACAAATATTTTTTGCACTACGACTACGAGAGGAAGACGAAGTGATTTTTTGAAATACTTTACCTGACTAAAACAAATCTTTTCTTCATTTGACGAAGTAAATACTAGACTAAGGCTCTGTGGTACATAAAATACGTCCTGCCGGTTTGTGAAAATAAAATAAAATGAAAATAAACGTGGTAACCCTGACAATTTGAAGACTGTTTATGAGGAAAGGAGCTTAGCTGTCGTGATTTTTTTTTAAATAAGCTGTAAGCAGCTGTATAAGGAAGGATATAAATACAAATCCCACTCCTTATATAAGAAGGACTTAAAAGTTGGAATTACTACGTTGTCGATTCAATACTCCGAACTAATTCGGCCCAACAAAACAAATCAGTCTGGACCGATCTCATAGAAAAATTTGGAAGGGGTAGGTCCAAAGGAAATATTCCGTCTATATCGATCTGAAAGAAAAGTACAGTCTAAATCGGTCGAAAGGAAATTTTTTGGCTAGTTCGTTCCAAAAAAATTGGTCTAGACCGATTTTACCTATAAATGGTATAGTACATGACATCATATGTATTTTCAATTACAATGACATCATAAGAAGTTTGAACAGAGATAGTTTTGATGATTTTTAATCCCTTTGTCTCTCGTGAAATACAGAATTCTGAATTAGAGCATCTCTTGAGATGTATGGTTAAGTTAGAAGTATCTTCCTTCAATCTCATCTACATATCTTCCCCTGGTACTAACTTTTGGATACCATTTAAGTCTACTTAATAATAAAACAACAAATCAAACTAATGTTCGAGGAAACAGATTCTTATTACTTAATACTACTTATTACGTATTACTCAACTGATTTGCTTGTATAATCGAATGAATAAATTTATATTACATGTATAAAGTATTTGTTCTAAAAAATATCGTGTACTTTTGAGGTTTAAAAAAAATCAATGAAGGTTGATCTAAAAAAAAAAGAAGTCTCCCATAAAATATGAGACCGGAAAAATGTGTTCATAAATTGAGACCGAACGGGAAAAAAAAAATTCGGTGCTGGACCGAGTCTCAACACTTGTAAATTTACTCTCAATCAGTATGAATTATTAACAATGTGTATAGTTTCAAGTGGGATATTAAACTCTCTTAGTTTTACACATATGTTCAATGCTCCTTTGAATCTACATTTTACAGCCAAAACTTTTCAGTATGCTCTTGAAATATTCATTTAGATTATATGCAATTATTTATTTACTTTGATAATCCCTTGCTTAGGATTTATTCGTAAATTTTCGATCAAGGGTTAATGAATATATAAACAGTTTATCTTAAAAGTCGTTGCTTTGTTTTTCCTTTTGATTTCTTGGATTATTTTTAAAATATCGGGGAACTAAAGTGTACAACAGTAACTATAAAATGACGATGTTACAGCTATTATTTTATACAATACAGGCAACCTAATCAAAGATGATGAGTACTAATTTGAGACCCAAAAATTGCTATAACAGTTTCAAATTATATCTTGACGTTTTAAAATTTGATTTTAATTTATTTTGGATGTTTCCATACCTATGTTCATTTTTAGTATTTTTATTGATATTTAAATAATTAAACATGGATGAAATAGCCTAAATATGATACAAAAATTTAAATGACGTTATTATTATAATCGTTCAATTGTATATTATATAGTTAAATACGTTTATTTTTTGGCCCTTTTTTGTACTCTGTTCACTAATCGTGTTTTAATAAGGATGTTTACTAACGTAGGGTTAAAGTATTTGTCTTTTTTTAGGGGGAAATGATCAATGAATTTACCCCTCATCTAAAGAAATATCTCATTATTTTCAAAATTAGAAAATAACACTAACACCACATTTGCTAACGCAGTTACTCGTAATCTGAGGTCTCACTGTACTTTTATTTAGTTCATGGGAGGATATCATCATTCATCAACGATCTACACAACGTTCATGATATATTCCTTCGTTTAAAAAAAAAATACCGTGTTCTTATCCATTTCTTCATCAGAATTTTAATGAGCATGTCCTTATTGGCTAGTCTCTGTAATTTTATTGATGCCCAAACCATGTTTCTATAAAAAACATTAAACATGTTCATGTAAGGGCAATACTGTTCAACAATGGGTTTTTTTCTTTCTTCTTATTAGGAGTTGAACATATTTCATTGCCAAGTCGATTGAGTAGGTTTTTAGAAAAACAAATATTCTTCTGGAAGAAAATATTTTATGTATACAATATACAATGTCAAAATTAGCTAGTACTAAAGCATCATATTGAACAGTTCAGGACTACTAAATATTTTATTAAACATGAAATAAATTGAATGGGGTCGCTCCTTATTTACTCGGTCAAGTCCAGTCTAATCTTAGGACCGGTCCTTCACTCTCGATCCTTGGAATGTTTTATAAAAATATTGATGGATTATTAGGCAAAATAAAATAAGAGAGATTTAAATTAAGTACATTGGATATATCCTGCATAAATATTCATTTTTTCATTATAATGCAATATAAAACCAACATATTACTTGATTATGTAACTTATTCTATTACATAACAGAATAATTAAAAAAGGAATAAACCCCTAAATGACGTCACGGAGGATGGATTTTACCTTCTATTTACCGACAAATGGGCTCGACTGGATGGTACTAGACTGGGCCATGCTCCTCAGTCATAAATACTGACCGACACCGCACTAGATACAATGTATTTAAAACGCAAATGTGTACACTAGTACAAGATTCAAGACACTAGGCTCAATTTGGATGTAACAACTTGTGGCTTGAGTCAACAGATTTGATGGAGATGAAGCTAATATTCTCATGCGAGTCATTGGTTGCAACTAAAACTAAAGGCAAGGTTGTGCCTAGTTCAGGTTTAGCGGTTCTATCAATCCCAGTCTCGATTATTTCATTTCAACGGTCTTGGTTTCGGTTAAGCTTTGTGGATCTTGGTTCCGGTCTTTGGTCTCGGTTATATTTTATTAAAGCTCAATTTGGTAACAGGCACTTAAAAATAGGACCGTCGCTAGAAGATTCGGGCCCTAGAAATGATATTAGATACAAACAGGGCTGCATCTACCTTATACATAGAGTGCATAGTGCCCCAAGTTCCACCAGGGACACCGAAAACGAAGGTTGGTTAAGACAATGACCGTTAGGGGAGGTTAGATGGGTGCAGGAATATGGAGAATTGAGTATTGCTTTTAGTCTACACATAGATTGGAAAACACTGCAATTGCAAAAAAAAAAAAAAAAAAAAAAAAAAAAAAAAAAAACTCAGAAAATTGACTTATTGATTAAAGCTAATTTTTTTTTTTTTTACAATGTATATTGTATTTTCTTTATATTTTCTATATATGAATAAAAGCACAAGAACTGAGACCGATAAGCAATATATTGTGGCCTTGGTTCGACTTTGTCGGTTCTGGTTAAAGGAGTTCGAGAACCGGAACCGCTTGAACCACTAGACCGATAAGGGCACAATCTTGCCTAAAGGTGTAGTGAAAGTAAAAGCAGGGATTATATTTCATTTAAAACCGGAGGTGCAATCCAGACTCTTTGTATTCACCACGTTTCATGCAGAGAAGTAAGAAAATAGACTTTGGGATCTTTGAGAAAGATGGTAAACGATGCCTGAACAAGTCAAAGTCCGAGGAAACCCTGATGAAGTAGCGATTCTTACGTACAAATCGATTCTACCTTTGATTCTTCGTTACCCATCCTAAAAAAGTATCCCTCGCGTAAGTTCAGGATTTTTGTGCATGAAGTATCTCCAGATTTATTGCAGTTATCCAGGTAACTGAGAATTTCCAGGTGTGATTTAATGAGTTACTTCCGTACGGCGGAATGTATTTGCATGTGGGGACCAAATTATATAAGTTGTTGTATTATATCATTATTTAACTTAGTCTAAAAAAGAGAGTCCAATACCCTAATAGTACTGGCGCTCCTGATCCTGTGCCCTTAATATTCGAGTCAAATTCATGGACGGACTTGTTTTATTTGACTTGCAGATATTTGATTCAAAATTCGGTGAAACCAAAATTATAAACCAAGTGGCCTGTTAGGTGGAGTAGATTTTTTGGTTTATTTGTATATTTTTTTATAACAAAATTTTCATTATTGAGGTAGCACAATTGACGTTACTTTTTTGTTTTCCTTCATGACAATTTTTAATACCCATTGCAGAATTTACTATTTTAATTCCATTAAAAGAGTAAATTCATGGAGGCCGAGTAGTTGGTTACTTAGTTAAAGTCTTATTGAGTAATTAATTAGATTGATATTTTTACAGGAAAACACTAAGTTTGGAAATAAGAAAAGGAAAAATGTTTGTTCTGTGTCATATATTATGCAGCTGATATGAACAAGACTATTAATTCAGTAGTACATTGAAATGAATTACACATGCATATATGTATATGTATACTTTATTAACTGTACCGGGTGTAGAAAAAGTACTTAGACCTGCCCCATAATAGTTATTAAAATACTCATAATTGATCAGGATGATATTGTATACAGAAAATTGTATTTTATAATATGTTTTACTATAATAATGCACATTAATTAAGAATCTGGCCACCATCTGCCTGAATGACAGCCTCCGACCACCTCCAGGACCCCTTACACACATTTGCAACGTAGTCCTTTTTCATGATCCTCTACTGCTGGTTAACGTATATCTTGAGAGCATCAATATTCGGATGGTAGACTTTACAGACCTTCTTCTCAATTTGCCACCAAATAGAGTAATCCAGTGGATTCAGATCTGGGCTCTGAGGGGCAAAAAGTTATTGGACCAGAAGTTCATGCTGCTACCCATCTACTCTTGTACAAATTTTTGTTGTATGGGCTGGAGGCCCGTCCTGCTGAAATACATACTTGGCCTTTTTGGACTTTTTCATGGTCTTGGTGATCTATGGGACCACATTTTTCTTCAACGCCATCAAGTAGTCGGCCGCAGGTAACCGGTATCTAACAGGAAACCAAAGTGGGGGCATTTTTTCTCCAGTTGATGCCACAACCCCAACATCATCACAGAGCCGGATGTTTGGTAAGGGTGATTGTCCTGATGCTGTTGTCAGCCTTGCCAAAGCATACTACCCGATCATTTTACTTGTTATAGACGGAGTCAACGGTAAAGATCTTTTCATCACAGAAAAAATTATCCAGTTGCTGTTGTAGTTTCCGATCATTCAAGAGTTGTTGGAATCGCTGAAGACGGTTCTTTTTGACGTTGTGACAGGAATTACCTCTCAATTCTTCTAAGCGACATGCCTGAAGTCTTTTGGATGGTCTTACCCACAGGTTACCGATGCACTTTCTTCTTCTTCTTTTTGACGTACTCTGACACCTTCATCGTAGGGTTGACCTTAAAGGCATCCATGATGTATTCAGTCTTCACTTTGGTGGTTCTTCCACTCTTGGGTTTGTACTTAAGGTTGTTCCCATCAGCCAAACGATTTCTGACCCGGCAGACTATGGGATTGCTGACGTTTAAGGCCTTCATGATGTCCAAGGTGGTCCTCCTGGTGGGGGTTAAATTGCTCTTCTTACCTCCATCGCGACACATACAATATGTACATCAATCAAAGGCTTATAATCTAAGCTATTCAAAAATAATCGGAATTTCAAGAATCAATCAACAACACCTATTCAAAACGGTATTTTTACTAGGTCTCATTATTTTTTCTACACCTGGTATTATAATATTTCTTAGAATTATTTTATTAAAGCTATACATTTGTATTTCTATACGATATGCAATACATAGGGTATTTTTGGGTTAGCGAGGTAACGGCGTCCTAGTAGACAAATAAAAGTGTGGAGTCTTGTATTTGTACATATACTGATGACTTGGTTTTCGCTTCGTTACTTACTTTATACTTGGGTAAAGTATTAAAAGTATTTTAATCCTTTAGCTTTGGGTAAGTCCAACTCTAGTTTTGTCCTGTGACTGGAGTTAACGTCGTTAACGTCTATGCTAAGTAGCACGTTTATTTTATAACTGTATTTTATTTACTTACATGAAAAATTAGTCATTTGATCTTAATTAAATCCTTCAAATAGCACCAAAACTATAAATATAAAGTGAAATAAAATTGATTTAATTTATGATTATATTTTGGAGAGGTTATCAGATAATGTCTTTTATTTGTACGAAATTAATTGATCTTGATAAGAATTTAGTCGAAAGTAACTTGAATATTTGTATTATGATAGTGATGTCCTTGATAAGCAAAGACTCGCTCTAAATCACCTATTTAATTTTTAAAAGTGAAATAGTCTTATCTTGATTTTCTCCGTAACTCCTTTTTAAAACACACCTATTAAGAATATCTACAGTTTTGAATGTACAACATCAGAAAACTCTTTTATTAATAATGTCGTCATATAATTGAAACGTTGATTCTGCAACATTAAACACTTTCAAAAACATCCCTATGCACATACGTTTACAATTTGAATATAATATGTAGGGGGATAGGGTACTAATATTAGGGTCTCTCATATCCCGGGAAATGGTTCTTTAGCGAGATTCAGGGGAATCAATGATTCAATTTCTGAATCCCTATGAAATTGAATTAGTTTATTGTTATTTATTGGTAATAAATAATCAATTTTAAAATAGTCTTAGACACCAATACATTCTTAAAAGACTCGAAATTAATTCATATTTCCAATGTTATATATGAAGTTATAACTAGAGTTGTATAAAATATGACCTGATGCTATATTAAAATATAAGAAACAGAAAATAAATGACAATTTGAAGAATATTTGGAAAGAGAACACTTTGGTTGTCATGACATTTTATTAGTTTAGCTGTAAGCAACCGAGAGGGAAGGAAATAAATACAAATCCAACTCCGTATACCGGTCCATGCAAAAAAATTGGGACTCTTTGGGCACAAATAATAAAAGTGGCTTAATATTTGATTTTCTATATAATTATCAAATATATCCGCCAGCAGATCCCTGGTATATCCTGATCAGGTAGTCCTTGGACATTGCAGCCCAGGCCTGGTCCTAAGGTCTTCAGTATTTGGAATGCTCACTTGACTGGCCTGACTCTCGATGTGCCACCATATGGATCAATCAAGAGGATTCAAATCTGGGTTCTGAGCATTTTCAAACTTAGTATCTCATCTACTTTTCGAGAAAATGAAGTTATTTTTAGATTTTAATTAGTAAAGGGTGACCCAGCGTTACCTGAGCCATCGAAAAAAAATTAGTAAGACTAGTATACCTCAAAAATACAGGATTAAAGTTGAGTATAATTACGTGTTTTCTATGGAATATATTATAATATTGAATCTTGACTCAGTGCATCAGTATTTTGTTGAAGTTGAGAAAGATCCAGAACAACCATTTGCTAATTCTTGATACTTAATAGAGAAAAAAAACATGAAAGAAATAGAAAAAATATTTAGAAAAGGCACAGCTATTTCAGTCCAACATCAATTTTTATTTGTATTTTCATATACAAAGGAATCTCCAGACAAATTTCTATTTATTTTATTTACAAATCCTATATACAAAAATACAACGAAACTGCGATTTCCATGAATTCCTTTTTTTGTCAATGACTTTTGATTCTGAATAAATTTAGGAACGTCTTATTGTTTATATTTTTGAGATGCCAGTCACTTTTTGATTTAAAACTCAATCGTATTCGAAGAAGAAATGAGATAGAAACAAAGAGAGAGAAAAAGAAAAAGGAGAAACAGAAAATATATATTATAAAATTTGTTATTATAACATTTAGCCTCATGTCTCAAACTGTATAAATAAATTATTTCAAGCTTCATGGACACAAGAAGACTCGTTGTATAACCGTAGTGAGCGTGGGATTCCAAGAAGGTCCTCGGAGCAAATCATTTTTCTTTTTATATCTTTTTGTTTCTGTCTCTTTTATTCTTCTCTGTCTTTGTTTCTATCTCTTCTAACTGGGGCATACGAATACTTATGGACTTTTATAATAAGATCAATTCAAAATTGAGCTTTCCCCTTGAAATATTGACGTGGTCTTATCTTAAATTGACAACGATATAAAGTGTTTTGTGGGAGTCTCTTTTAAAAAAATTAAAGTTAATATTTTCAGCTATTTAATTCAATATTTTCAAACTTTTTGAATCTATTCGTCTTGAAGTTATGCGCCTCTGAATAAAAAGCACCTATTTCCCACTTTAAACAAAGATAACCCGAGTTAAAAGTATGATCCAGACATTTTAAAAATAGTTTTAGAATTTTTTAACATTTGGTTTTAAAACATATTAACAAAATATATCTTCAACAATGAGGGCTTAAAACTGCTTTGAACCTTAAAAATAGTCAAAAATAATAAAAAAAGGTGTGACTTTTTTCTGAAGGCTACGGGGTTATGAGAGAAAAAATAAGGCCATATTTTGAATTAAGAGATTAAACTCTTTTAAATAGAACATATACTGTTGTTGTACCATTTTTGCTGTTGGACAGTGTTATTAAATTATAAAAAAGGTGATTCTTTTTCTTTTCAAATGAACAACTCTAAGAATATTGAGTCTTTAAAACTTTTGTGTTAGAGTTAAACAAAGTATATTATACCATTGACTTTAAACAATTAATATTGATGCAACCAATACATTTATTTTTAATATCTTTCCCTTACATGTCGTAAAAATGTTGTTTCTATTGATTTATATTAGATATGACATCTTAATTCAACATTAGATTAGGGCGATCCTTGTTTTTTTAAATGAATATTTATTTATAAGCAAGATGATTTTGGTAGATATTTAAACAAACCCTATTAAAGGAATTTTGTTACGACAATCTTTTGTAGAAACTCTTAAATATCGATTTCTAATCTACTATTTATCATATGTGAATGTCTCTCTGTTTGTGTATGTCCTTCAATCACTGCCGAACTAACGGATGGATTTAGCTGAAATTCTTCATGTAGGTTTTTATGGCTCCAGAAACGGTGCTGGTAACATTTTTTTGGGTCCTTGGGGCTATGGCGGCATTTAAATAGCATTTTTAACAATTCATCTTTACAACCTGAGGGTCGGGATGTATTTTAGATATTAGACGGGTTCTTTAATGTTCAGGGAAGCGACGATGGAAGAAATTAACCTATATGAGGGACCAACTGCCCACAATCCGTGGGTGAGGATGTTTTTGGCATATTTGAAGGGATTCTTATTTTTTATAACTACTATTTATTTAGGTACATCTTTAACTTGATACAAAACAGTTATAATAAATCAGGGATTCTTGGTGCTATAAATGTGGAAGAGGTACAATTTAAACTGCCTTGTACTTGTACTATGACGAAGAATTGATATGTCTATAATGACGATTTACCCATCTATGTATATACCTATATATACAATAACAATATCTAAAAGGGAAGTTACCTCACCTTACGTAAGGAGAAATAAACCCACGGAAAACGTGTTTTTGTGGACATGCATACTACTATGTATATATACCTACTGATCTGTCCACTATCAAAATAAATAAAAAAATTGGAAATATATATATGTAACCATATCTATGTACTAGGATTTCTCATTCCCGGGAAGTTACTTTTAACATGCATCCCGGGAAACACATTTATAAATGAAGAGCTCCCATTCATAAATAATAAATCCTCTAAAATAAAGTATTTATTTTCATATTGTATGAAGAAATAATATATTTTAGGATTTAGTCCTAGCCATAATATATTATCAATTCTCATGCTCTTCGTTTTTATTATTATGACGAATAGTGTGAAGCAAGGTTAACAGAAATACAAGGCTATACCATAACGCGTGTACGACTGATGTTTGACTTTAGTATTGACGAAATAGTGTATGAGTGGTTGTGTGTTTTCTAAAAATCTGCTATTTCTTGCCGAGCAGTTGGTACGATACATTAAATTGAAAATTCTACCAATAGTGACGGCATAGGCTATGATTGGTTGCGTGTATTGTCAAAATCGATCTTTCTTTCCAAGCAGTCGGTACGATTCATCAAATTGAAAATTCTAGCAAGCCCGATTACATGATGGTCTTCTAACCTTGTCTTAACTTGGTGTGAAGGTTCTTTTTTTAGAGTTGGTGGGTTTTTGAATTGCGTAAACGGATCCTACCTGCAACCAAAATAAATAAATAGTAAGTGATGTACAAGCTAACTTTTGGTTACGAAAATTATGCAAGATGAATATTTTCCGGGAATTTATAATAGGATCCCGGTGTTCCGAGAGAGATACACTAGTATGCATCTATATACGATTGCCCAATATTTATATCAGTTTATGGAATAAGCTATTGCTCTCGAAATATGTGGTGCTTTGAGCAATACCAGTTTTTCTCCAACTTTTTAATGGTCATAGGAGAAAGAAAGAGAGAGTAGTTGTAGTATTAGACATTCCGGGGCCTTGCAAAAATACAAAAAGATAAGAGTTAAAAATAAAAATATGACATCATCCACGTCATAAAAACATAATATGTAGAATTACCACAAAACGTCTCCAATCAAAAGGAAATATCCATGAATATGTCGAAAACGGGACATGTGTTTATATTATCCTCACTAATATATAAATTTACTTTGAACTTGGTCGTTAGCAGTCAATTTGTTTTCTTCTTTGCCTTGGTCAGTGTTCTAAATGTCGAATGGTTGAATTTGAATTAGGAATTTTTTAAATTAATTGCCAACAATTATTGAATAACTATATGTATATATCTATAAAATAATTTTCGAACCGTTAGAGCTATTTTTATACCAAAAATAGACCAGTGGACGACTAAGAAAAAGCCAATGGGCGACTGGGTACTGCGGGCATAGGGTTGGTGACCCCTGCTCTATAGTTGTGGACTCACGTCGTTACCTTTAATTGTATATCGGAAATTTTCTTAGTCGTCCACTGTATTTTTCTAAAAATAGCTCTTATGGTTCGAAAAAAAAAATCGTTTATATATATTTTTTGAGCTAATAGCTCTCAAGCCTTTTGGGAATCTTAAAGTATCCCTTAGCTTTAAAAAGTTTGGTGATCCCTACTATAGAGTGTTGTCATGTGACAAGTTTTATTACATATTAGTATTAAAGAAAATAGCTAACCATTGGATGTCAGAATGGGACCTTCAAATAAAGGGACTTAAATCTGACTGTCTATCAATTGCCTAGTTTTATTATATCTATATCTGACCTTGAAATAGCCTATGGAAAATAGGCTATTGTATTGTTTTACACCCGTATTTCTATTTTGTAGATAAAAATTAACTATTTCAATAGAAAGAACAAAATATTTTTATCTAATCATCTTTTTTTTATCTCACCAATGGATATTTTTTTGTAAAAGAACAAATTTTGATATTTTATAGGGATTTTCCTTAGACATTACTTTGATTCAATTCAAATATCCCTGTTTATTAAATGTATTCAGTAGTATTCAATGCAGGTGTGAAGTCTTTTTTATTTATTCTTAAAGCCATTTGATGAAGTTTCATGAAGATTTAATGGGAATTGTTCCATTTTCTGTAGTAAAAAATCAACTTTGAGACCCTAAAATTTTTTCACTTTCAATTATGATGTAATTTATGGCGTTAGTGAGGATAAGTTTGAATTCAATCTTGAATTGGAATAAAAAAATCAGAATCTTTAAAATCCATGAATGGTAGGAAATAGGGGTATGTAAAATAACACTTCTTGATTCGTGTTTATTTTGAAACACTTAATACCATTTAGGATAATACCAACGGCAGTAATCCATAACAGGGGAGATGCCTACATTCATCATTTGGGAGAGAAGGGGCTTTGGCTCAAAACTGTAATACAGTCATTTATATAAATTGGTTTTATACATACGATACTTTATTTTTCGGGGGGTGCTTCAGAAACTTCTAGGGTGGCTTTTGCCCCTCCTCCTTACAAAAAAGAGGCTAGCCACTGTCCATAACTATAAACAATTACTTTGTAATTGTTTTGTTTTTTCCTGTCGATTTTTTAATACTAATACAACTATCTATTACTGTTCTGAATGTTGATGGGTTGAATTCATTTTAATTTTTTTTTCAGCTGTCTACAATTCCCTACCATTAGAATAGTCTTACAAATGGTAAAAATTTGCTAACTACCAATGGTTGTTTGCCTTTTGGATGATACTAATTACTAGATTTAGGATTTTTGGCTGATTTTTTCGCCAAAAGGAGCAAAATAGAGCGATAAAATTTTGTAAAAATGAGAAGCAAAAAATACCAAATTTGATCAATCTGTATATAAGGAAAAATATAGTTTTATAATGACAATTTAAAGGGATTAGTGTTGTTATATATTTATTGATAAATTGTGTTAACTTATATCAACAAATCAAGATTTTAGAAATATTTTCTTCAATTAACTTCTCCCTTTGATCAGTATTGGTAGTTTAAACATACTAAAAGTTCGTTCAACGTTGGATAAAATTTAAAGTTGGTGAAATCTTCAGGGGACTTTTTAGACGGTAAATCCCATCATCAACACTACTGATTATGCGTCCAAACCTTTTGCATAAATGGAATATCAGGATTTCTTTGAAAGATAAAAGTTATTTTTCTTTTCAGAATTTCAACTAGCTTTGATCCTTTTTTGGGCTTGAAAGAATTATAAATGGACATTGCTTCTGTTTCTAATTTTGTAATAGTTTCCGATAAAATTGACGGAGTAGCATTAAACTAAGACAAATTGCTTGCAAGGACTGTGTCTACAAGAACTTTCTACCAATTTTTAATGGCAAGGGCATCATTTTGATTCAATTCTAATGAACAATTTTTCCTTTAGAGCTAGGTTTTAAATTTAAATTAACTCAAAAATTCATAGCTATTCGTAAAAAAAAATGGAAAATTACATTTTAAATATTAAACGTAAAAAAAAAATTCAAATATGTGATATTTTGGATAAAATCTCAAAAATAATTCACAGCTATTCACAAAAAATTATTTTTTTGGGGAGGGGGCTACATTTCCTCTAGCCCACCCCCTGCGGACACCCCGAAGTTAGATATTTGAATGGTAATGCAATGTGCATGGATTCAAGTCTCTGTCAACAAAGGAGAAGGACACTTAAACCGTTACCAGACTTCAACTGTAAATCCTCCCTAAGATGATGTTTGTTTAGATACTATCATCATCATGATTGGGAGTAAAAAACACCTCTTCCCTCCTCCCATGATGTCTTCAGTCAATGTCAAAATATGAATGACGCAACTCACTCATGAAAATATAATTATTATTTATTGAATTTTTAATTAAATAAATAAGATACATGTTGAAGAAGTGAAAAAAAAAACACAACATCTGTAGAAGGAATCTTGTTTCACTTGTTGGAATTATATATGTACATTGTAACTATATAAGATGTTTTGCCCACGCTTTTGGACCTTAACTTAAACAAAGTCTATTTTCGGCTTAATGACAGGAATGGTTGTTTTTAAACTTTCTTGTGAGATGTCCTTTAGAGTTTTTACATATACCCAGGTATGTGTGTATTTCCTTATAAACACAATGCTCAAGATACAATGCGAGGGTGTTTTTAGGTTGGTGGTTTTTTAATTAAGGAAATGAACCATTTACAATTATGATAATGTAAAGGGATGTACATTAGAGTGGGTCGAATCTCAAAATCTTGGAAATCGATGATTAGAGTGACTGATAAATTTGTAATAATATGGAAAATTATTCCATGACAAATGTCAGGACGATTGAATTTATTTTGGAGGTTTCTCAAGTTAGTTGAAACAATTTTTATACACTCTGTGGATTTTTTAAAATATTTTTTTACATTATCACCAAATATTTGACTTATTATTTTGAACCAACATAATAGTGTTGTGTTGGTCCTTACCTTGGATTGAAGACTTCAGTCCCGTGCTGTTCAGTCTCGATAGGGTCCAGTGCAGTCCTGAATAACAGTCCTAAAACTTTTTCCGTTCGTTCCTTGATGACATCACTGAAATTTCTTTTTTTTTTTTTAAATCAGTTCTTGTACTTTCAGTCCAAAGGCTTATTTCCAGGCTTGAAAGTGTTGCAATATTTCGGCCTTCCTTTTTTTTTTTTTTTTTTTTTTTTTTTTCGCTCAGCGTTCAGTCCTTATTTCTGTTCCGTTCCACGTTCCAATCATACTAAAGTAGTACCATATACACTATACGACATCAATTCACGAGTTCCACTTTGATAGTGTCAGAGAGGGCTAATTTGAGAACTAGGTTTGAAGCTTCCTTAAAACAATAATCAAGTGAATATTAGTGTTGTGTTCAAAAAGTTACAATTGACTAAAATTGGTTAATTCATTGTCGAAATGGAGGCTCCCAGTATAGCAACAAGATAAGAAAAACTAGACTGTAGACTAGTTGAAAAACTCCTGGAACCACTGTTACCTCACCTACACGGTCGATGAGGTTCTGCTGGTCATCCAGACTAAGTTCCAGCTTCCTCAATGATGATGGGAATCTTGGCATCAGACAAGAAATAGATATCCCCGTATTAGTTCCCGAAAGGCCTGAAAATCGGAGCCAAGGAGTACCAGGACGTCCTTAAGGAGGTGGTCTTGGACTGGACTGGACGAAGTCCAACTACCCAGAGAAAGATTAAAAGTTCCAGAAGGACTCTGTCCCGGGCACAAGGCCAGGATCACGCAGCAATGGCTTTGGATAATTTTTCCGATTTCTGGAAAGACAGTTTATGGCCTCCCTCCTCGCCCAACATGAATCCTCTCGATTATGGTATCCGAAGCTATGTCGACAGTATGACCTGTTTCGTCCCCCATCGTAGCGTTGACGCTCTAAAGACCTCCGTCCAGAGGCAGTAGGCGGCCATGTCCATGGGATACGTTGTAAAGTTATGTGTAGCCTTCAGGTCAAGGATCAATCCAATGGTGGCAGTAGAGGTTGGCCTTTTCGAGAAATACGTTTATAATAATTGTTCTTTTTGAATGATATACAGCCCACTCGTTCAACACTATGTTGTTTTTGATGAAGTCGATTTCTATGTAAATATTGAAAGATACGTAATTTTCTTACGCATATCCCACCTCAAAAGAGACAAAACTCTCTTTTATAAGACAGAAAAATTCATACTTCTTAATTACTACACTGATTAACTCTCATCGATAAAAATAACTTTCAGTGCCATTGCTATTATTAAAAATAATTAGTGGGAAAATATACTGTGACTCGCGCAATACACCAGAGCAGAATTTATTATATTTAGTTGCCATTTGCTTACATTCACGGCCAAATGATTAGCCTCGGCCCCATAATTCAGAATTATTGAACTGGTCAAGTTCATATGTTCGAGTAAAGGTAGAGTACCATAAAATTTCATGATCGATACGAGCCTTCAAAAAGTCCTCCCTTACCCCCCTTGTGTAACTGCCATAAAAATAGTTCTCCCAAGGGTTCTTTTTTGCTTTATCAGCCCTTTAAATCATTTTTTAAAAACTAAAAAATATATAACCTTTGATTTCTTGAATTTTTTGTAAGTACTATTGGAACGAAACACTAAAATCTCATTTTTAGCTTAAATAATTCCCTTCATTTTATTTTATTTAATGTCCTTTCGCAAAAAATAACAAACCGTTTTGAGTCTCTTTTTCTAGACCAGCGTTTCTCAAAGTTTTTTCCGTCGGGTCACTTTTCAAAACTGCATAAAATGTCAAGGCACCTCCAGAGGAGTTTATGATTAAAGATGACACCTCATTGACTAAATACAAATGCCATGTTTATAATAATTGTAGTTGTTTGCCTTCTTTTGATACTTACTAGTATCTACACTAGCAATCTTTTGCGCTAACTCAAAGGAGGTGAACAAAGGGTCAAATGATGTAGACTGAGGGTCCAATTCACAGTCAATCAGGCCTAGTTGTTATGGGGATTTTCCTTTTAAAAAACGATCCATGACGATGTTATTTGTTCCAAGCACTTTGTGAAATCAAATGTATTTTATTTGTAAATTATAAAACTTTTGGCACGACCTGTTATTGACAATGGGTACTTGAGACAGATTTTTACGGTTCATTTTATATACTTATTTATCTATATTGAATTTAAAATTGTACCCTTCCATCTCTAAAAAGAATGTATTTATGTATTCAAATATGATATGTCAGATTTTTATTTTTTATTTTTTATATTAAAAGTTTAATAAGTATTTTTTTTTTGGTGGCATCCCTGAAACAGTCAAAAGGCACTCCAGCGACACCCTCTTTGAGAAAAACTGTCTTAAACTGAGTCGATATTTAGTTTAATGATTTCTTTTGTTAGAAGGTAATCTTTCACTTGTATAGAAAAAAGTTTTTATATTTTTCCGAAATGCCATTTTTCCTTAATCTAATACTCCGTGGGGGTACCCCCCTTCAACCCGTAATTAGCAATTGTGCCTAATTATCACAAAAGAAATCAATTATACGAAATATATATATGTATATATATATATTTTAAAAGTGTAAATGTACTGAAACCCACTCTCCTATTTTACCAAAATTATTTTTATTCAAAAATTCAAAGAATATATAAATCCCACTCAAAACGTCCCATCTCAATGTGCATTCTAAGTGCTTCGGAAATGTGGGTAAGTATTTTATAGGTGACTTATTGGCCATGCATCAGTTAGTGGCGCTGGAAGCTCTGTTCAAATTTTTTGAGCTGGGGCACGCTCATGGTCTTGAATAACGAGAGAGAGCAGGTGCACGCTCGCCATTTTATAAATCAATGCAATCGCTAGAATTTTCACTCATTAATTAAAATAAATTTGTATTACTTTTTTTGTTTTTACGTCTTATGAGAAGAAAAAAATTTAGAGGTAAAGAATAATTTTAAATATTCCAAGAAAAGACGGTTGAAATTACGTCTCTAGGTAAGGTAGAATTTTTTTTATGCTGTATCTGTGGCTCTCTGGTACTTCAGTGGACAAGTTTGCCTCTCATGTAGTTGACCATCCTAAGAAAACTCAGACATAAGTTCTCCCAGAAAGTGAGGAAATTACGCTGGAGGATAAATCATTCTTTTTGTAAACGAATTCCCAACTGAAATACGATTTTTTTATATTTTTAGGTAGTAAATTGACCTCTAAATCTCACGCTACCACAACTTCAAAAACTTGAAACCCTGTGTTCAAGCTCACACTAATTATGAGGTGTTACTGGATGATAGTGCACGAAACCTCGTAACTATATATCTCTATCTCAGTAGTTCCCAAACTTTTTGTGCCCAAGGCACACCAAAAGACAAATAAAAATTTATTGAAGCACCTATTTTAATTAAATCTATTATTTGGATTATTATAAGCTATTGCAAATAATGTATGGTAGTCACAAATTGTACGGAACACTAGAAACATCCCCTAAGACACACAGTTTGGGAACCATTACTTATAAGTACTTTATATTGTCTGGTTTGCAATTGATAATGTGAATTCTATCAATTTAATAGTTGATATTAAAAGTAAATTGAATACTTGGCAAAGTTGCCGTTAGTTCTAATCAAGCACAAATGTAATTTATACACTTCTGTCCTCAGTTACCTTTGATAGAGTAATTTCTACAGGTGCCCAATTATTTAGGTATAGATATCAGAGTTTAAAAGATGAAAACTTTGAAAAAAAATATATATATACTTTTGTCAATAAATTAAATATTTAATAGTTAATCATTTAATGGATATTTTTTTTTTAAATAATTTTAGATCTTTCAGTTTTTGTTTATTCTTTTAACTTATTTCTCTTTATTTGTTAGAATAAATAATATTTATAAATTTGAAGAATTTAATTGCAATCATTAAGAATGGTCAAATGCAAATACGAGGAAAAAAAACAAAAAACATGAGTGCTGCTCATTTTAATTGAGCGGGAGAGCGCTCAGGATTTATTGAGCGGACTAATACTTTACATATAGGTCATATCTAAAATGAAATCCTTTTAATTTCTCATTAAGGCTTCATGAGTTATAATCCTTTTAATTATACTTTTTTTTTTCAAAAAATGTACCACACTAGACTTGCTGTTGACCATGAGATTCTAGTTTTTTGCAAATACATGTATTGATATATCATTATGACAATTTGTTTGTAATGAAAAAAAAAATGATAAATTATACTAATAATTTTTCTTTGTGCCTTTGTATAAAAAGTGCCTTATACAGTAGCATAAAAATAAAAAAAAGCAATCGATACTTGCTATATAAGTTTCTTACAGATCTACAATATTCATCATAATTTATAAAACATGATTGCAATGAACTATGGTTTGCTGAACATCTTTTTATTGAATTATATTTTTTTTCATCCATTATGTAGTTTAATTATACATAATTTTATTAAAATAAATATTCATGTAAAATAATATTCCTCCGTATTACTCTTTGTACGGAACATTTCCCAATACTTTACAAAACCTTTCAAAAGGGAACAAATTATTTCTTTGTTGTTACTTTATTACTGGTTCACTTGAGTACAGATGCGATGATAGTTTTGATCTTTTTTGGGGTAAGGGGGGATTTAGCCCCAAAAGTTATATAACATTATAACACCTTAATATACTTAATAAGGGTTCAGCAACACCATTGCTGGAGTGTGCATTATATTTTAAATGCCCTAATATTCAAAAAATTGTTTTACAATTTTTTTAATATCGACTATGAATATGTGTTATATTTACTTCTTGATTATGGGTATAATTATTACTAATTTTGAGAGTGTCTGAAATAACATTAATATACATATATTGAAAAATTATCAATTACTGTGTACATTGATTATTGTTCATATTTTGTCTCACAATAGACCATTTGCAAATGATTGCACTATGTATTAAATAGTTATTCTAAGTTAGCTAAGAAAACAATTTTCTACAGGATAGGGAAGTAAAGGATGGACTCGAGAGATGGATTTAAAAATGCATCAATAATTTTAAGTTTCTGAATAATGTTAACAAAACATGTAGAAAAGGTTTTTGCAAAACTTTTTTCACTCAATATGGAGACCTTTATTATAAATCACAGCCTTTTCACGTCGCCTAAGGCCATGTTGGAGTTGATGACAAACTTCTCTGTCCTATGCAGTCACTATGGAGGACTTCAGTGAGTATACATTTGGATGGAGGGGACATATATCTTTCGACGAGAATCAAGACATGTTATCTGCGCAAAATATTTGACACTTGGCAGACGTGTGAGAGGGGGGCTCCGTCCTGAGTCCACATGTAGTTAACCTTCGGATAGTTGGTATTCAGCCATGGAAGGTGGTGTACATAAGCACTTTATAGTAGGCCTTTGGTCAATAATAAGTCCAACCTCCAGAACGGAG
The DNA here is from genome assembly GCF_016086655.4 of Lepeophtheirus salmonis. Lineage (NCBI taxonomy): Eukaryota > Metazoa > Arthropoda > Copepoda > Siphonostomatoida > Caligidae > Lepeophtheirus > Lepeophtheirus salmonis. The sequence continues at coordinate 33,903,958 of NC_052137.2, forward strand.
GCATCTTCATTACATCAGAGGCCTCAACATTGAGGACCATAATTTGGGCCAGATATTTGGTACGGTCAACCTCTTGGACCTCTTCTTTTGTTTCTACAAGCCAGTGGTTGTTCTGGCAGTTGTCGAATTGATCAAATGAGAAAATCTTTTTGTGCAAGAAATTTTCATTCTTTCATGTGTGGAGTCCTTGTGAAAGAAAATAATCCCATGTTGTGCTTTATATCCCTCCTGATAGCACTAGGAGTCATAGAGAAGTAGTTGGCGAGGCGATTCATCGACTTAGTGGGATCTTCCTTAATATTCCTCTCTAAACTTAACAAGAACTTCATATCCGGCTTTAAAATATCCCTCCACTTTTCGACACCCTGGAGAGGTATTTTCCTTTTTTTTAAATCTTGGCCAACTTAAAACCAGGCTCCTAAAACACTAAAAAAGTTCCTTAATCTTCACCCCATCAAGTCCAGCATCTAGGAGATGGGATGCATGCTTCGTTGTTGCTCGCTCATGATGATGTAATAACTAAATGATTAGTATAGTCCGTTTATGTAAAAAGGACTTCGTAAACACAATATCAAAAAATAATCATTAAACCTTTTCATAGTAATGAGAAAATAAATATTAATTAACAGTCCACGTTCTGCTGCCCTACCCTGTACATTCCCATTTATTTCTTATTTTTATTCCCAAATATTTCATTAATATCGGGATATCCTTTAAGACAATATGGTGATCGTAAAATTCGAGGGAATGCTTGTTAATATGTAAGGTAGTAACTTATTGGGGGTTGAAAATGTGATTCCAGCGCAGTGATGTTAGGACGTAGGAAGGGGAAATAAATAAGGCTTTGACATTTTTAAATAATGTTATAAAATATTTTTGATTCATCCCTCTTCCCAGCTGATGCAAGTGCCTCTGAACTAAAGTTGATACACTATTTACTGTTATAAGGTCTTAATGATCAGCGCATAACCAACCAGTAGTAAAAAAGACACATCAAGAGCGTAATACATGACAAAAAAGAACCCTATTCTTAGAAAAAACCTTAGGGACCGAGTCTAAGGGAACCTTCATAGTAGGGTTGGCTCATTTAAATCATGTTTATATTAATAGTAAAATTATATAAGAAACAGTTTTTATAGAATTAATCTAATGAACTATTATTAATTGATTATGATTTTTCATCTGTAACCGCTGATAAAAAGCAAGGGAGCCCGAATCAATTAAAAATTTAAGGTTACAACAAGGTTTCCCTTTTAGTCATTATCATAGTTAAGAGATATACCCTCTAACAGGAGGATTAATACCATTAATAATTATCATATCAATTTAAACTCTCAAGTCGTACTCATTATGGCCCAGGCCCTCACTTGCATAAGTCCAAGAACACAAATAAAGCCATACTTGCATTAATCGGTCAGGCAAGGGAAACGAAAATGGAACCCCTTGGTGCAAGTGACCTCTTAGACCAAGTTTCTTATTTTGTAACGATTATAAATTTGAAAACTGGATATGGACGCCTAGTGTAGTAGCATGCTTAAAACAAGTGGCCCTTTGCTCTGGTTTGACTGATATTTTTTAATGAAATAACTATTGTGTTCTGCTATAGAAAAATTTAATACTCAACTACATATATATTAATAAGCACTGAATTTTCAGGATTTGTTACCATATAATGGTTGGAACATTCATTTTATACTTTTCCCACAAAATTTATTTCTTTTAAATAAATAAAAAAAAAAATCTACTATTAAAAAATGAACGACAGAACCAAAGCATTTTCCGAAAAAGAACGAAAGAGCAGAAAAAGGGTGAACGAGCCTGATTTTTGAGTTTGCCCGGTTTTTTTGAAGTAGGCAAACTTAACATTCTTCTGTCTTTCCCAATTTGTTATCATTATTATTTAATTCCATAGGAGTGAACTTCATTTTCTACTACATACAACTAAAACCATATCATTTTTTAATACAAAACTAGATTGAAAATTTGTGTATAATTCATAATCGACGTAGAGCAACCCTAAAGATTTGTTGCAGAGTTGTAATTGTTTGCCCTAGGTGGATTCAGAGTAGAATAGAGGATCGACATCGGAGTAATTATCTGATTAAGTTGAAATAGGCTTAGTGATTTTTTTAAATGACAACTTGTAAAATATCAAATGAGTACTTCTCTAGGGCGTTCTTAATTAATCCGTCATGATCAGTTATATAATTATTACTTGCAACCTAACTACAAGGGCAGTTTTAATTCAGAAAGGAAAGGGGCTTCCAAAATGATAGAAAATTGCAGGAATAATGTAAATTTTAATCATTTATAATATCAGATTATTTACTAAATAATTTAGTACAAACTAGGTTTGATATACACGTACATATAATGAATAATTTTTAAACATTACAATAGTTCAAATTGTTAGTGCAATCCATGTCAAGTGAGCTATGGATCTGCTTCTCATGTCTTAGAATGTGTATCTTAAGTGTACTTAAATTATGTTATTTTAATAGTACATTTTCAGGCCTATGAAAGGCTAAAACACGTTTTATTGATTTTTCAAAGCCCACTCGCTTGAAAATTAATTTTGAGAAGCCATTTCTTCAATCTTTTTCCTTCAATTGTCCAAATATTTATGTTTTATTGTGTCAATTTTTAAATTTTATAATAATGTTCTATATATCCTTTGTAGTCCCACTTTGATTTTTGTATTATATAATTAAATAATTCAACAAATTTGTAGCTCATTTATTCGCTTCAAATATATTATATTCACAGACAAACGTCAAGATAACGAATAAGTCCACTAAAAATAGTCATTATTATAAAATCTGAACAATTAATCTTTTTATGATTAAATCATATAATGTATATATGCTTCTTTAGTAGTGCAATTCGCATTTTCAAAGATTATTCGATTATCCTAAGTGACTATATTTATGAAACCAATAATTTACCATAAATCAAAAACCCTATATTCTAATAAAACGATACTTTATGGTGACATTTATTATATGAAATCAAATATATTTTCCAAAATTCAAAAAGCAATTCATTATATGTTAATTTTCGAAATATTTTCTAGACATAAAAAACTTTTCAATCCATTAATGTTGAAAAAATCTTAATCTAAAACCAAATTATTGTTTAGGAAGATCAAAATTTGGGGGATACAACGGAAATTGAAATATTAACACTGATTTCAACTTGTAAATTCTGATGAATTTATCAATCGATATGTTATAAAAGAGAGACTTTAATAAAATGGTCGTTTTATTTTATGACTAGGATTTAAAAAAAAAAAAACACTATTTTGAAATGTAGAAGAGCGATGGGCCTCAGTAGTGTGATCACTGTATACGATGGACAAATAATCCACGCGAAGCCAATCTTCAGGAACTTATTTAAGAGGATATAAGTTGTATTTAGAAAGATAATCTAATAGGTTGGTTCAGGATTAGCATAAAACGTCCGATACATTAAAAAAAAAAACAAGACATGATATAGAACAATTCTATTTCAGATGATCTTTCATCAATTTATATTAATAAACTTCCTTATTTTCAACAATAAATTATTAACACTTTCTGGCTCTATTAAATTCAAAATATTTTTACCATTGTAGATATGACAAAAGTAAACGGCATTCACTTAATCTTAATAAATTGAGTGCATAAAGTCCATTTAAAATTTATTAATAAATACCATGATCCAATTACACGAAATTATTAAGAGGGATACAATTAACAAGCATGCAATTAACATATTAAAGCAAATGACATGATTATTATTAATGCAACGATGATAAAATATAGATATAACATTACTAATTTCAAACAAAATAAATAAGCCCAAAATATGAGTAAATTATTTGTCATTTTTTAAATTAATGATAGTGATGATTAACAAGAAATAATTGATTTTATTTATTTTCACCTAACGGAACTTTTATTTAAAATCACGCAACTTGTTTTTAGTATTCTTATAAAATACCAAATTTTAATTATTTTTAAAACTTAATATTTTTTATAGGCATAGGAATATGATTGATCGTTTGGAATGACTAAATGCACTTTATTATGGACCTAATTAGAATCAATCTCTTTTTGCTGAAGAGTATCCTTCATTTGCTTATCAAGTAAACTGGAGTAATACTCTTTTGATTTATTAGTCCCCGTTGCACTCAAAAGAAACCATTCCATTATATTATCTTGTGTTAACTTCATATTAACTTTTTTATTACTCATTCTAGATTTTAAAGGAGATTTATTCCTTTCCAAATCCCATTTCTTGCTGTCCTCATCCTCGTCTTCTATGCCGTTGTATTTATTATCTTTTCTAGAATTGATTTCTGCAAGATAATGTGTGACTTATTAATATATTATTTTAAAAGGACATGAATCACATTATATTATAAAATATGTATTCAAATGAAACAGGATGGACAACATCCACGATAAAAATAGCCATTTTTTTTTTGCACTATCATTGTAGGGCCACATCATCCCGTACTTCCAATAACTTGATATGATAGACGCTACAAATGATGTTCAATAAGAAAACATAGTATATGTATTGATATCTGTATTTTTATTGCACCAACATACAACTATTTTCTTCATATAAATGCATTTTTACATGTCCTTAATAAGCAACAAAGATCAAACATTTGCTAAAAAAAATGCACAAAGGAATTTTAACTCCTCCTTACCCAAAAGTTTCTTAAAAAAACAAATAGATCACATTCAATAATGGTAACATTAATTAAACCTAATGGGAAACCTTTGGTTTGGCCTATTAGCTCACAATGAATTGAATGTCAATTTTGGTTGTCTTAATGAGTATCAAATGAAACTCCCCGGGCCACCAATTGCCCATCCCTGAAATAGAGCAAATACATGGCCAACAGTACTATTGTACTTTTGTAATATGTAAATCTCAACTACATTTTTGAACGCCTGAGCGGGAAAAATCTTAGAAAAACGTAATTGAGGTGTGTATTTCTTTGGTGAATTTTTATTGTTCTCAAAATACATATAATACTCCAAGGCCAAAGCTAAAAGTAAGTGACGAAACAATGAAAACGTGATCAATTATTGTTATAATTTATTTGGTACGAGAATACTTTTTTGTTCGCAAGGGACGCTGAGGGTATCATGAATGATTCTTTAACACGGCCAATGAGTTCAACTAATATCTGAAGTGGACCAAGAGTCAATCAGTTAACCTCAGGTAGGGGAAATTTATTTTTTATAGTTTAAATTAAATGGCAAAACCTAATCGACTCTGTACAATATTACTCCCTTTTTATTTCATCAGCATAAGATAGTCTATGTGAAGACACGTCCTACAATTAATATATCTTCCCCAAAGACAACATTTTTGAACTGAAATAAAAAAGTTTTTCAATTAAAAGACTTGTTTAAAGTGAGTGTTTCAACCTGGGAGTGATACAAATACTATCTTTACCATTTTCTACAAGTCAATTACAAAAAATGAAGTATAGATCCAATATTTTATCCGCTAAAGTTAGGAATCATCCCTATCAAAAAGGATTTGCACTATGAAAATCTTAAATATATAATTACGTGAGAGAGAGGATCGAAGGGATGATCCAATGATGATTAACTGATTAACAATATAAATATTATAGGCGTAATGATTGACTTATTTGGCTAACTGCCATATGATATTTTCCCTTTTTTTTGCATTGTTTCTTTTGAGAAGAAAGGTTGCGTGATACAACTAAGGTATCGACGTGATAACTAACTAGATCGCAACATCTATGAATTTTTCCATTTGTTTATAAATTTAACTTTTTAACTGAATTCACAAGGTGAATTCTACGAAAGGAAAAAAAATCCAAACAAAAAAGTGACGTCATATGTAGTACCTCAAAATTGGGATTTTGCAAAGAATATAAATTTTTGAATGAACACCTGAATATAATTTTTTTCAGAAATGAAGGCATGAATGGAAAAGAATGATGATACAAAACGATTTTGTATGGTAAACTTAGTTGAACAAATCAAGTGCTTCCTCAATGTGATAATTAAAAAGAAAATTTTCAATCATAATTGTGTGACAAATGGCTAAAAGATCATTAAATGACAAATCCTATGGGTGGGTGGCTGTACGTATGTAGCCCTCCACAAATGAAGGGATTTTTGAAAAAATTAAATAATAATTATTAATTATTTTCTACAAAAATAAGTCATTCCTCAATAATATTAAAAATGAATCGGGAGTTTACTTACTTAACAGCGATGTTTCCGATTGAAGAGTATCCTCAACAGTAGAATCCGTCTCCATATCAGAAACAGAAAAACTAAAAGCTTCTGCAAACCAAGCAGAGACTCTGGCTCGGGAGACCCATCTCAATGTCCTCACCACAGTTGAAAGAGAGAGCCCGGAATTTATAATTACATTTTCTTCTTCTTCCTCTGAAGAAAATGACATGTTGAGTCATGTATATATCAAGGCTTACTAAAGTAGATTTTTGTGTGTCACTTATGACTATATTTTAGACATAAATTGATTGATATAGTTTCGGGGGGGATATCATTTTTTGAATGGGAGAGCAAGAGTGGAATAGAGAGGAAATATCAATTTGAAAATCGAATATAAGTATCAAAAGCTGTTATCATTATTCTTTAAAAAAATGGGTTGGAAGATGGAGAGAAACCATAAGGATTGGTTTGGGATTTACGAGAGGTCTTTTGAAAAATACGAAAACATTGATACAATCCATGAATGTTCGAGAATCAACTTGTAATAGTTTTACCCTTTTCCAGATAGTCGATAAGGATTATTCCTTGCGACTCCAAAAAAATAGTAATATTTCCGGCCGATTTTCAAACTGTCCAAACGATGAGTAATATGCTTGTAATAGATTCCTCGATTAATATGAATTCCAAACAGAAAGAAATAGATTGATTTGACTGGAACTTGTTGTTCCAAGGGATGCTACAAATCCTCAGTGTTAGTCCTCGTCTTTCAGGCACTCATGATTACTTAATACTTAGATGTTCTCTCTTAAAGAATAATAGGAACAGCTTTGGAAAATAAAAGGTTGCAAATAAAAAATGTATCGTGCTCGTCAAATGGCCTATTTTTACAACTGTATTTATAAGTGTAATGCTTCTTGTTAATGTATCTAACTTTATCGGCTTAAAGGCCTTCTTTCCTAACTATTTTTTTCACGTTTATTGCAGAGTCTCTCCTGTATTTTCTACAATATAAATATTGATATGATTAGTAAATTAAAAATTATAATCTGAGAATATCACTTGTTGCTATTTGTACAATGTCCCTGATTAAAAACTCGATAGGCTTTTAATTATATTTGACTTGAACCAAAATTGCCTCCAATAATACCCCCCCCCCCATATACAAGTAAAAAATTTAAATTTTATGTTATACACGCCCAAAAAAAGTGAGGGCCGTTACTAGGATTTTTTTAAAATGATAACAGTGAATATTGTTAATTTCAAATTGTTACAACATATATTTAATAAACGTTCCACTTATTTGGTAATAAGATTTTAGTCAAGGACCTAATGCAATGTCATTAATAGTAATGTCAATCGTTTGCATTTTTTTGGGGGCCGTTTTTTTGGAATTGGAAATCTACAGAATGAATTTTCTTTTCCTTAACTGTTATCATTATTATTTAACTCCTGAGTAGTTAACTTCCTTTTCTACTGAATTCCATTATATTCAACACGTGATTGAACATTTGTTTGTGCCTATAAAAGACGAAGAGGATATGTTGCGGAGTTATAATTGTAAGTCCTTCTTTGACTAAGAGTAGAATGGAGGATCGAAATTGGAGTAATTTTTGCCAATTTCCTTCTCCGTTTCCTTCCTTGTCAGAGCTTATTGTAGCTGATCTAATGAAACGTCATGAACGGATCCCCTAATTAATTTGGCATGATGATTTTTGTTTTCTTTTTTTAAAACAAAATAAAGACGAATTTCATGTATTGCAATTAGCCTTTTCAAACTTTTAAATCTTCCATATCTCAAAATATAAGAAATAGTGACAAATCTATCATTTCAACAATTTATGTTGAATATCCACGTTTCCATGGATGCACTGAATGATTTTCATACTATTTCAAGGAAAAACAGTAAGGGATTGTCATTTGAATTATTACTAATGATATAATAAGCTGAAAACAGGATGAGGATAATTATGTATGTACCGATAACGGATGCGTGCATAAATGGATTTCGACTCATAGCCCTTATATAACCAAATTAAACGTCATGATACAAAATCAAATCTTGTAATCAACATAAATATATGGGAAAACTTGATAATTTCAAAGAGCTATTTATATTCTCCTAAAAGAGCACACTATTTATGATAGTTCATTATCATAAAGAAACATATTAAAGTTGGGGGGGAGGTTAATGTGTGTAAAGGAGCAAATGCAATTTTAGCTCAACTTTTCTAAATGGAAAAAATCAAAATCGACCGCAAAGTTGATTTTCCAAAGTTGAATGTGTGTTTTATAACCGATTTCAAATTAATAAACAAATAATAACTTTTATACTATCTTCATTAAGTTATATATAAAAAGTACATCTTTATAATAATATTAAAGGTCACCTGCCCAGCAATTTTTTTTTTATATTGTTGTTATTTATACTGATGCATAATTGGTACTGGGTACTGACACATTGATTGAAACCGATACTTGAAGCAACACTACGTCATAAATAATTTGATCAACCGACAGCGTAACTCCTCAAATTTTTAAGGCTCTTCCTCACGCCAGAGCCCTATAAGAAGAGTTACGTCACGATATTTCAGCGCCCCTTTGTGACATATATCAAATGTCCCCAAAAAAAACTTAATTCAATAAATGAATACTCAAAAAATAATTGGATTGAGATTAATTATTATGAAAAAATCGAATAATTACTTTAATAATAATTTCTTTAACTCACTTAATTTTGCATACACATTCTTCGTCTTCCGAAAATAGATGAATCTATTTTCTTTGATAATCGCAGTTTGCATGCGTAAATGTATGTGTATTGTGCATTCTTATACTAACATACTCAGACACAGTAAAAATAAAATATTAAGACATATGGCGACATTTATAGACGACTTAATTAATGAAACCGCTACTTCAGTTATTGAGTTAACCATTTTTTTATTTTTTTTAATTGATTTACATAAGATTTGAATTTTCGCAAATTGATCCAAACAGTTCTTGGTGCAATAGATTAATTGGACAACATATAGTTCCTCAAGGAATATTAGCTGAAGTGAATTATCGATGGTTTTATTAGACCAATTTTTGAATGTGAAGACTTGGAACTTAAAATTTTTGCATGGTTTGAATTAAATACCGAAGAGGAGTGCATTATTAAAGACTTAAGCTTTTATTTTGCGTCCCAAATTTTGACATCTTTCTCCTTCAACTGGTATATATTTCTTTTATGAGAAATATCTGTAATACATACAAATTACTTTCTAAGGATAAAGTAACTAATATAGAAAAAAAAATATATATATATTTATATCATTATAAGAAGTTTCCTCTTCTATTATTGATGAAATTAGATTCATGTACACTAAGTCTATTTCTCTATTTTCGGAAGGATGAGCTTCCAAATAAGGAGTAAGGTATGCATGATCCTGAAATTGCGGAGATCTTTTTTACCTGAAATTCGAAATAAAAAAGTTGCTTGAGATTTCCTTAATTATCAAATTTCAGCATTGTTCTCCCGAATGAAAATGGGTTTGTTGGAGTTTTTGGTGAGTGTTGTAACTTTAGGTTTTAGATATTTAAACTATGTTGGAATGGTTTGAGAGTTGGAATTCCTTATTTCTTCAAAATGTTTAGAGAACAATCGAGAATTATAATATGGTTTCCAAAGGTTTCATTTCATTTTTAAGGCCCAATACCTTCCAAGGAATTTGTCCCTTGGAAATGGAAAAAGTGCCATCCCCTCATCTCAAGAATGATTCCTGTATTCCACGGCGCACTACAAGACACCATATTTGGAGTATTTTTACAAAATGTATCGTCTTTGTAGAGTTCTTCACCTAAATTATGAGAGACCTTTTTTTCTATCTCAACTGTCATTCATTCTTTTCAAAAAAATCTCATAAGTATACGCAAAAGTTTTAGAACAAATACTGTGTCAATATAAGAGACGGAGGGATCAAAATTAATCCAAGCTATCTCTGTTTTAACTTCGTATGACGTCATTGTATTTGAAAAAACATATGATGTAGTGTTTACAATAACAAAAAAAATGACGGTCTCAGACTGGTCTAGAATTTCCAAACCGAAACCCAACACTACTAACTATGTAAATTTGGATGAACATTTATCTCGTGATTCCTCTTGGTTTAAAGCTTTAACTAGCATGAAACTTAAAGTATAAATGTACATAGTTATTTAATTTATAAGTAACATGTATCTTATGATTTATTCTCATCCTTTATGACGAACATAAGTTATTATATTATTGTATAGACAATGATTAATGTAAAAATTCATTTGTTCTCATGTGAAAAAAAAAAAAATATATATATAATATAATAATATCGATTTCAAGGACTTATTTTGAACTGTTTTTTTGCTTTTTTTTTGGTTTGACAAATATTCATTTGATATTTGTGTTAGTGATAAACATATGAAGTGATATCAACTTTGTTTATTTGACTTTACATTTTATTGTTTGTAAACTGATAAGTTCTAGGTACATTAGTCAAGGAAGTACGCCGCTATAAAAGTAAAGCAGAACGGAAATAGGATCTAATACATATGTTTAGTACCTATGTACATTTATCATAATATATTCAATGAATATGTACCTAATAATGGTGGTTTTCGGTCTGAAAATCGTTGATCAGTTTGATACTGTTATGCATTTTTAGCAGACCAAACTATTTCGTTCCTTTAAAAAAGTTTGTTCAGGACTGGTATTAAAGGCAAAGCCAGTATGGATCGGTCAAAAAAAATAATAGTCTCATTCAATATTCAGTCCAGATTGATTCTATTCATGAATTGTTGATGATATCATGTGTATTTCAAAACTGTTAAATACCGTTAAATGAAGTTCAATGTGTCAGATAAGTCATATTTGTACAACGTATAAGTCCAGATAAGGGAGAAAAAAAAATTGTGAACTATTTAAAAAACGATGATATGTCTGTCTACGGTTTGATATCGTGGTCTGAACCAAAATTTTCCTTAGAAAAATCAGTTAAGACACAAGAGAAAAAAAAATCGATCTTGAATCGAGTCTTATTTCTAGCAAATATCAAATCAAAAGGAAGTTTTAAATCCATTGAAACGGATTATTTGTCCAGCCAAATATTTAGACTAATTCTGATTGGTCAATATTTTTATTCTGTCACTAATTTGAACTTCAAACTTTCTGACGTCATCTATGACTATAATCCTAAATAAAGTAATTATAAGTAATAATAAGCCATATGTAGAGAAAACATTGGTCCGTGGATTGAGAACGAAAAACTTGTTCTAAAATAAATCACTTAAGACCGAACCGAAAAAAATTGTTCTTGAACTGCGTCTCATCTCTAGTATCTAAGTGCATTGATAAGAATAACCTAGAAGGCATTGTGCATGACAACCCAATTAAATGCAATATGAATACAAATGCAGAAACTAAAAAAAGGTCAACATTTTACTTTTTCATCTTTTAAAACCTGAAACAAAATATTATGAGTGTCGCTATTTATAGTAAGTACTACAGTCAGTTAAGACTATTATTCAGCAAATCCAAAAATTTAATTTTTGATTTTGATTTCCTTATTTAATATTTGAATTTTTTTCTTTAAATTACGGAATAAGGTTAGCAAATAATAAATACTGAAAAATTTAGGGGCGTCCGAGGGGGTAGCTGGAGAAACTGTAGCCCTCCCAAAAAAAAAAAAAATTGTTCAATTTTTTTTTCCAAAAGATAAAAATATTTAGAAATAATTTCCAAAATCCATAGCTGTTTACAAAAAATTAAATTTTCTGAAAGAAAATTTCAATAATTTAATTATAAGTATAAGATTTTTTGGAAACAAATTTCAAAAATGAGATTTCAAATATGAAATTTTTTAGAAAATCATTTCAAAAATCTACAGCTATTCATAAAAAATATTTTTTTTGTTAAAAAAAGTGTCAACAATCTATAGCTGATCACAAAAAAATTTAGTTTTTTTGGAAGAAAAAATTGAACAATTAGTTATTATTTTTTTTTTTTTTAAAATTTTTTTTTTTTTTTGGGGGGGGGGTGAGCTTAAGCCCCTCCAGCCCATCCCCTGCAGACGCCCCTGAACTTTCACATTATTTATTATTATTTACTAACAGTATCCCATAATTTAAAGAAAAGTTTTTCTCCGGGATGCCACCTAAAGAAAATTTCCCGGTAATGAGAAACTCTAGTATAGACCTTCAAATAAATTTCAAGAGCCAAGATTCATTTATCCGTTAATAAACCATTTTAACTTCATGTCCTTGGTTACTCATTGGTTTTCTATTTTAATTTTCTATAGTTCGTTTTTTTTTCTTGTCTATTAAATATGATGATAGGAAATACATTTACAAAACATGTACTCGTTCTATTTTAAGGACTCAGCTAATATAAATGTAAATATATTTGAAAGCAGAAACACAGGTATGGAAACATTGTAGATAATCTTTCTACCTATACAAGCATCAATATCAATAAATGTCCATTGGTAGATAGAAAAATTACATTCCAAGAATATTTTATGGGTCATATATAAGTATTAGTAAAGAAATAATTTCAAAGAATTGATAGCTACTCTTTGTAAAGTATAGGGTTGTAAATCGTATCAGTTTTTCGGCATGAAAAAATGAAAGTTCAATATTAATTACAAGAAGAGTAGTTTAGCAGTCATAATGATCCATTACATTAATCAATGACGTCTTGGGAAGGACTTAAAATAAGGTTAGGGATTCAATTTAACATTCAACAATTCAAAAACACAATAGGTTTCGAAAACAATTAAAATCATGAGAAAAATAAAACCTAGTATGAAAAACAAGATTATTATAGAACGTTTTAAAACAACAATAGTAAAGGACTAAAAATCAAGCTAATTTGGTTAAAGTATTATAATGCAATTTCACAATGGGCATAATTCCAGCAATGTTATTTTCTTTGACAGCTCGTAATGTATAGATAATATATTGCGCCTGGGTGATAAAGAGCATCAATTTTTTCATTGTTCGAAGTAGATAAAAAGTCTTGTTTATGCCCCCAAAAAAAAATGGATTTCAATAGAATTTTTTTTAGTCAAGATGAAAAAATTTTACGACAAAATAAGATTTATTTTCTTAAAAAAAGGTTATTCGGGCAAATTATGCACCATAGCAAAAAATATAACTGTGGTATTTTGATTTTTTTTTTAAAGGAGCAGGTATAGGATAAAAGAAATAAACAAAAATCCTACTGTATATTAAGCAAGGATATAGCCAGGAAGTACTTCGTTGTTGATCTTCTAGTATACTCCTCTTCCCAACAAATCCTCCACGTTACTTTCCCTCATTCATGAGTAGTGATGAACAAAATCGTGTGCATCTTAGGCATGTTAAATAACAAACCCGAAAATCAACATGTTAACCCCTACAATTTGAAGAATGTTTTGGAAGAGAATAACTCAGCTATTTTGACGTTTAATTAGATTAGCTGCAAGAAACTGTGACGAAGGGATTTACGGATTTTCATCAATGGGCTCTATGAATGTAAATCCGGGGTATTTTTTATCTCGCCTGGTTTTTGGAATTGGTCATGAATTTTCTTTTCATTAGCTGTGTCATTATTATTTAACTTCTGAATAGCGAACATCCTTTTCAAACCCTGATAGAACAATCATCGTGTGTAGAATTAAAGATCGACATCGAAGTAATTCTTGCCCATATCCTTCCGCCTCTCCTCTCTCGTCGCAGTTACTTGTAGTACATCTTATCAAACGTCATGGCATCTAAGCCCCTTTCATCCTAAACATTCTCCAAATTGTATGGTTTACCATATAGATTTTGTGTTTATTTTTGAGCGAGCTCAAAATACACAAGCTTTTCATCACTCCATATACTCCCAACAACAACACCTTAGTGATACTCTGCGTAATTTATGAGCACACACACTCGTGCGTAAACTTTATCTGGGATGTATCTCCTCAAGAATAAAATAATAATGATAACAGTTATACATACAAAATAAAATTAGCACTGTTCAGATTGCCAACAACAATAACTTGCTTGCTAAAAAATGCTAAGAAATTAATACTCTAGTAATCTACATATTAATACAATTGAGGAGTGTACATACATTAAGCTATAATCTCTCAATTCAGTCTTGGATTGGCATTATTTATGATATTGTAACATATGTACAAATGATGATTTACACAACTTCTGGTGTTGAATTACCTACATATGTACTAATCATTTATGCCATATGAATGAACTAAACCAAATATTCAGTCTTACTATTTAAATCTATCATAGCTCAAACAATTCAGACAATGCAATAGTTTTTGGGCTTAAGGAACTCGATATTTATTTCAGCTTACTGCAGAATACAATTTTAATACGCGGATCTTTGCAGGTCCATTGGAAGTTTTCAAAGCTATGAATAAATGTGGACAATACTGGAAAAAGATGGGGTTATTGCAGAGATCCATTATTGACTTTGTGTTGCCACTTTTGGTGCTTGACGAGCCCATCAACTTTAAACACTCGTTTGAGAAGTCGTGATGAGTATTTCAAAAAAACCTGGGATAACGTCTGCCGGTCAGCTGCACTCAAGTACCATCGTTTTGAGGAATTTCATACTTTCTTTAAGTGCCAAAACACTGTTCCGGATCTAAAAAGCGGATAAGAAGCGTTCGGGTCTTCCAACTTCGGCATGTATTGCACTAGAAACTGTTTCTAGTAAATTAATAAGAGAAGCCTTTTGCAACAGCCTTGCTGTGAAACACGCTTCCACTCTATGTAGTTCAGAAAATAATGAAGAAATTGGACCTAGAAAGAGATATGAAAAAAGTAGATCCATTAGTAATTTTGAAAAACCCCTTCTGCGATTCTCACCAGAAGTGGCTTAGGTACAGACT
Organism: Lepeophtheirus salmonis; assembly: GCF_016086655.4. Lineage (NCBI taxonomy): Eukaryota > Metazoa > Arthropoda > Copepoda > Siphonostomatoida > Caligidae > Lepeophtheirus > Lepeophtheirus salmonis. Next base: position 33,919,073 of record NC_052137.2, read on the forward strand.
GGCAATATCCTCACTTTTTACCAATATAGCGAGAGCGAGTCCGGAGGATAGAAAGTGTTTATTCTTAAAGAAGGAGACGGAGACTTCATCTCATATAATTTTACATTTGACAATGTTTTTACCCATGTTGAGGGGTGGGGTAGAAGACATGGTAATGCGCCACTACGGAGTGAGACTCACCCAGACGGATTGGCTGGTCATCACGTCTCAATCATATGAGGAGTGTATCAAAAAAGAGAACATTGTTTCTAAGGCCCAGCACTCTACATGGCGAAGTATACGAATTGAATTATTCCACTCGGAATCCGAAGCTGCGTGTCCTCCTTAATTAATACATGGACTCCTTCTCAGGTGGAGGCACACTGTTATGCATAGATATCTATTACTATCATGAGTAATTAGATATCCCATCCTTGTGGCCAGCTGTTATGTATAGATATCTTTTAATATGACGAGTTATTAGATATCCAGGCTCGTCGCCAGGATCGACTATTAGATTCCACAGGAGGGTAGTACCGAGTCAAAGGTGTATTCTGTTTCTTTATTAACATGCTACTCACTAACAACAAAGAATAGTGTGTAAGACCAAGGGCTCCTGCTTACAAGAGTCCTTGGTAAGACAAAGAGTATGTAAACACATATAAACCGGTAGGGATAGACCGGTTCCAACACACCGCTAGGGAGATAATATTTCTTTTTTTAATCACACTGTTCACAAATAACGTCCATCCAAGAACAGGAGCGTTGTTTGTCTCGTCTTCTTCTCTATCTCTAAGAATAATTAATTTTGTGATCCTCATTGAGGGGGGTAAGGGGGGATGTAAAAAAGATATTTTATATCATTACTTTTAATCATGCATTTCTATTGGGAAACACATATCCAAAGATTATAAATAATTATAATGTGTGCTGTTTTTAATTATTTTTTATTTCGTTTTTTTCTTTGGAAAATATTCAAGTATGTTGCTGCCATTCAGATAAAAAAGAATCCTTTCCTTAGTGTCTATGGTTAATTCACAATAATGTAATTTATTTATTTTTAAAGTAATAACATTATATTCAAGTGAAAAATAAACAATTCAATCTAAAAACAAGGAAGACTATGTTCCTCACGTATTCGCCTTTTTTCTTCTCTTTTAACTAGGGGAGACTCACTCCCCCACTGGCTGCGCGTATAGCTGGTGGAACATACAGTAGCTTCTAATTTTAAGCCAATCAGAATTGAGAACTACTAAACCTTACCTTCCTTGCCTTGAGTGCCCAGTGTCCACTCTTTGCTTAGAGTCCTTTACATAAAACTAACTTATATATGGAGTATATTAGTGATGGAACTATTCAAAAAAAGAAAAAAAATCCCGATGGGGATGAGATTATAGTAAAAATTTTCGCTTTTTATTCTTTAATATTTTAAATACAGTACAAAAACACCATTTTGCTATCGAGAGCGTCCACATGATTATATTTTAGGGGGAATGGGCTTGGTTTTAAAATTTAAAATTTTTAGGAAAAAAATTGACAACTAAATATAATTGGATAAAAATTTAAAGAATTAAATTTCAAACAAAAATTCAATTAATTTCAGATATACAATTTGATATTTAATTTTTTTTCAAAAATTAACTACTATTTACAAAAATTAAATTTTCTTGGAAAAAGTTTCAAAAGCCCATGGCTATTCTCAAAATATATATATATATATTTTTTTTTTTTTTTTTTGGGGGAGGGGAAATTTCAAAAATCCACAGCTGTTCACAAATTTTTTTTATAATGAAATATTTTGGAAAAAAATTTGAAAAGTAATATAAAATTTCAAATATTAAATTATATGAAAAAAAATTACAATTATTGAATTTTCTAGTAAAAAGCAAATATTACCTAATTTGGGGGTGGTACTATTTTTTTTCAATAACTTAGAAAATAAATAAATTATTAAATACCAGTAATAAATAATAATTGTAATTGTAAATTAAACATTATTTTCCTGATCCCAATTCCTGAAAAACAACTGAAAATCCGATTTCGATTAAACGTTCCATCACTTGAGTATATTCTTAAGTATTAACTACTTATGGACAATTTTTAGTAGGTAAATGATATGATTAGTTTGAAATGATCTTATATAATTTTTTTAAGAAGAAAAGAAAATTACGAATTTTACTAATGATTTTCATAACAAAATCTAATATTATGTATACATTCTGTACAAGTTGTAACTTTTATAAATACAATTTGTACAAGTTGTAACTTTTATAAATACAATTTGTACAAGTTGTAACTTTTATAAATACAATTTGTACAAGTTGCAACCGAAAAAAAGATATGAAGAATTTCCAGCACTAGTCAAGATTTTTTGATTTTTTTTTGCCTTATATTGAGGCTTCTTAATATGTATATATATAATGTGTGTGTTCAATCTATTCTTACTTTGTAATCCTTAAAATAAGAAAAACTCTATCCTATGTGACGTTAGTGAGATGTTTCATTCTTACGAGTCAATATTATTCAGTTGGATTTAAGAACCTGTCCTGTGGATCAATCTTAGACTGGACTGGACCGCATAAATAAGTACCAATACAAAATAGATATAGGTAAAATAATTTGAAGTTTATTTTTTTGTTAGTAAAGTTGATTTGTTAATTATATAGAACATGATGGACCAAAAATCATATCACAGGAAATAAATCATTATGTAGGTATATAATGGCTTATATGTACTCTCAGTCCTTTTACCAGACCTATATTAAGTAAAGGCACTCCCAAATTCTAGGATAGGCCAGGGCCGTGACTATGGGTTTTCTTTTCGGGTTGAATAGAGTGAGATGACATTTTTATTCATTTATTTGTAAACATTTTTTAATGACGTTTTTATAAAATCCCAAAATTGGAATATTTTTTTTTCTTTTATAATTTATTGTATTTTACATTGATGCTATTATTACACCTCTCCCTAGTCACAGGCCTGGAGTACGTATTTAAAAATGTACCACAAACTTAGAATGTAGCCGCAATTTTGCAGATTCAGTAGAACCAAATTTAAATTTTACTTATTTATGTATATATTAGTTTCGAGTAAAATTAAATTTGAGACTGTACGGTACTACATTGACCCATGTAGTTTTTTTTTTTTGAGATGTTATAAAGGATAATAGAAAAAGTAATATTGATATTGATGCCTAGTTTAGAGGTGCAGAATCTTTATCAACCCAACCAAAAAACATTGGAAAATCGTTTTATTATACATATCCCTAATAAGGAATATTATAAAGATAATCTCTTGAAGGTTAAAAATATTCTAAAACTTTTCCCCACTTCCACAATGGCAAATTAGAAGTAATTTTATATTGGAGTAGCAAATTGTAGGACTTCTTTTGATAATATTAAGGCGTTGGATTTTACTTTTTCTAATGTCAAAGCCCTTATTGCAAACAAGTTATGCACTTGTCAAACACAGGAAACTGAAGAATTAAGAACAATTTTTATATCTGCTACAGCGCGGTACTCGACCTTCTCATTAAGGATTCCAAATTGTTCGGGTTATGGAGAGCAATATAGAGATGATTTGATACGATACTGCCCGAAAATATCAGCAAAATATTTAAACACTTTGAAAGGAATTGTTAAATCTTCTGAAACTTTTGGGAAGTAATTGTTTTGAATATGAATTTTAGACTCTTGACTCGGTTTAAATGTTTTATGATGTATGATCGTTTTACTCGTCATATTTATTTTTTATTTTTTTTGCAATACTTCAGATCATGTTTTATTAATTGGCACAATTTTTTTATTGATGTGTATAATCTCGTACTAAAAGGTTCTTTGGGAAGAGAATAATTTTAGAATAAAATGTTTATTTATGTTACTTATAACTCAATTTCTCTACATACATATTTTATATTATATAATACTAAAATGCAACCGTATTATATTTCGAATTATTTTATTATGACCATACTAAGAATATTAAGGCAAACTCGCTAATCCTCTTGGTAATTCCCTTTTTTAATTCAAATTTATTCTATGTATTTTTTCGTTTTTGGATTTTTAATTTTTTTGGTGCATTTTCGAATATACAACGACTCTAAGGGGGAAAACAAACTTTCCCCCCTTGAGGCCAACAACCTGGCATGGCCAGAATGAAACATGGCCTTAGGTATGTAACTCAGAATTAAAAATAACTTTTATTTAATGTATAAGGGCTGTGTGAAATAAATACCCCAGTTATGCGTTTTTAATATCGGACAATCACCTATAGTAATATTTTATTATAGTAGATAAACGTTTATGTGTCTTAATAAAAATGACTAGAAACTGATTTTAAACAAATTATTAGGAGCTGATTTTAAACAAATTTTTAGAAAAATTATCTTTCCTAGATGAAGTTACTTTCAAGGTAGCCAAGACGAAGAATGATAGAGAAACCCCCAGGAAGTGAAAGACACAATTTAAAGAGGGATCTGGAGTTCTTGTCCAGCTTGGAGAAAAAGATCAAAGAGGATACCACCAAATCGATGAATTGCGTCGCCAACGACTTCTTTATTTTGAAACAGGAGGCTGGATAGTCCTTTTTACTACACAGTCCTGTATATTATATTTAATGAAGCTTATAATATTAAATAAAAATATGTACAAGATATCCCAGGATTTTTTTCTATGTGCAAAGCCCTCAAAATAATCCTGAGATCTCGGGAGATAAACTCTAGTGGAAATGAATTTTCTTAATAAACTGCAACTTATTAATACGTAAGTAGATGTATCATCCATTTTAATTATTATTTAATTAAATATGATATTTATATAAGTGGATAAATAGTTATAAGTATGATGTATTTATTATGTGCTTTTTATAAAGAGAGTTTGATCAAATACTGTAGGAGAGAGTATGTACTTGAGATTTCACATTCAAGTAATACATTTATATTATGCTTGTGGTGAATTTGTAGATTCATTACCTGATTAATAGTAATTTAATATTTTTATTCTTGTTGATAAAAGATTTAATTGGAACAAACTCGTTTCCTATTAGCAATGATTGATTCCTCTATAATATTGTTGCCAAGGAAGAAGTCTGTCGCCACGATATTGGCCTCATCCCACCATTCAACCCGATACCATATATTCACCTATATTTCAAAATAGAATCATCATTTTTATCCATATCCGTAAGTATACTCAAAAATTTTAAAATGTAATTAAAGTATTGGTCTATGCCTTTTTTCAAAAAAGTAAAATTTTATTTTTGAAAATTAAAATTTTCAATGTTTTGACAAAAATTCACAAATATTAAATTTTTTCGATACAAAAATCGAAAATCCACAGCTGTTCACAAAAAATTAAATTTCTTGGCATCTAAATTTCTAATATTAGATTTTCAAGTCAAAGTAAAAATTATTTAATTTAGGGGGTTACAGTGCCTCCAGCCTACCCCCTGGGACGCCCGTGCGTACTAAACTCAGTCTTGAACACTTAATGAGAATCTTCACAACCAGTCTGGTTGCGAGTTTTGAACAGATAACTCAGAATTCACGAGCAATACAGTCATCATATATATTAATAAAAATATTCAAACTTTCAATCACGTTTGCCTCTCTGGTCATTAGTATTACCAGGCTAGCTGATTTCCAGCTAGATCTAGCCAATTTGTAGTGATGTCAGAAAACAAATATATATGGGCTTGATTTTGGACGTGTAACTTGATTGCATTCAGCCCAGGCTATTCTAGGCTGGAAACTAGGACAAGGATTACTCTTTAGATTATACATGAAACACACACTCTTTTTTCCCTTTTTTTTTTGACCAAAAAAGGGCAATTTTTTAAAGAATATATTGGTAGCGTGACAACACTAATCTAGAAATAGATATCAAACTTAAAAACATTTATACAATTTTAATTTGAGTTGATTTTTTTTTCTTATAAATACATCAGATACTCCCTAAAAGTACATGAGAACTTTTTTCTTTGAAATTGTACAAAATGTTATTGTACAAAAGATTTGTGTGAAAAATATCATTCAATAGAATGTGTTATTAGATTTGATATTTAAATGTTACAAATCCTATGAATATATATGTTCCTTAAAGGATCAGGTAAAAGAAAAGAAAAAAACTCCAGTATCATGAATAAGTACTCAATTCTTATGGAATCATGAGATAACTTGAATGCTTGCAATGATATTTAAGATGAATGCTAATAAGGAAGGAAGGTTATTACCTGAGAATGACAATACTTACTTGTCTAGCGATCTTATCACTTAATTCCCGTAGGCCTCCATTCAAATTTAATACGATATCAATCGGAGATGTCGTCAAATGCGTCATTGCAGCCCAAAAATATGTTGCCTTTGAATTTTTGTTCATTTCTCCTGCTCAGAAAAGGGGGATTAGAGACAATGAAGTGCTCCGGCTTACATACAACACAAGTCCTTACTTTTTAGGAACTTTTTTAATGGAAGAACAGATCCCTCATCCGCCCATGACTGAGGTACTTCTGACCAGATAATATTATTATACGCTGAACTGGGGTAATGAGCATAAGTTAAAATAAGAGTTCGATTGATTCTCCATAGGTCATTCATTGAAACATTTCTACCAATCCAGTCCGGAGCCATGAATTCCCCAAGTTCACGCGTCAAAAAACGAACCAGCTCGGAGTGCTGCATACCCCCTTCCTCAAAACCTGTTGGGAAACGGTGAAAATCCATAATCACAATTTCATTGGTTCTTTGAAGGAATCGTCTAACGTCACTCAGGACTTCATAGAGAGGATTCATGCGTACAAAGTCATGAACAACCCAAAACTTTTCTGGAGTATCCTTGTAATAACCCACACGTATATCTAAATACCTTATTCCATAGAGTAATTGATTCCAGACATCTTCACCCTGATTCACAGTGTATCTATATATGATATTTATCCTTGATAGACCAAGCTGTAATAGTTTGAGAAATATAAGTTTTGAGTATCTGTCACGATAATTATAATTAGATATATTTTTGTGAAAATGCCAAAATCGTTACATAAAAGAGAAACTTTTCTTACGTACGAAATCCAAGTATGATCCAGAGTTGTGCGACCCAGGTATCATGAGCTTATTCAAGGGAACACTACCTATCAGATCTTTATCTTCCCACATCCAATTAGGCTGGAGTTTTAGGCAATTTGACTTAAGAGTTCTATTACCACTGATATATCCTATCCAATATCCGTAGAGACACGTTGACTGAGGTGATTTCATTCCATGGAAGGGATATTTGGGGAATTTAAAACGAGTGAGAAAGTATCCGCCAAATCCAAATGCACTCACTCCCACGATTGGATCTATGGTTATAATAATAATAATTAAGTATTAACCAATGATCTACTTGATGTACAAGTATGTATTTAAATTTATTCAACCACAAAGGACAAATATAGAAAATTAATTTTTCACGCAATAAAATAATATGGTGTTCATGTTTTTATATTTACGTGAAAACTTTATCATGGGATCCCGTCTAAACAATCCGACCCAATCAAAGGTTTTTGCCTCTGGAGCAAGAGTCCAATTTAGTTCAATAAGACGAACCTTTGTCTTGAGCTTCCAATTGACAGATGCCTTGGCGTTCATTGTCAAAAATACTCTAAATTCCTCATCCGGAAGGATATTTGAACAGGCTGCAAAGGAAACAATGAATGTTATATTCTTTTATTAATATGTAATGTCAATTATGGTCATATTTAATTAATGAAAATGTCTCATTATTTGAGGCGTTGATAATGAGATAGACACAGTTGATGAATTTGGGTGAGGAATTAAGTGATTATTCATATTTTGCAATTATCATAATAAAATAATTGAGTAATCAGTAGTGTATAGAAAATGATTTAATCATTTGTGATCGACATGGTAATATGTCTATGAAGGTTTGACATAATAATGATATTTTCCTTGACATTCAACGTAATATGTATCCTTTAGTTATAATGACTGTATATAACATGAAAAATCACATTCTAAGTTCATAGGTATAAAAAAAAAGTTACCCTCTTGTTTGACCTAATAGATTCCACGTATATAATATGTACATATACTTTACTCAATCCACAAATCAAGAAGAGAAAGTCTTTGTGTTTGATTTGTACACTAAATCTGTATATAAATAAAATACAGTTAATGTATATGTCTTTTATGAGTGCCCAGACTGTTGGGTCTATGAGGCTGAAACGTTGTATGAGTGCCTCTTTTGAACCTGGTCAAGCTAAGACGGGGTACCCATTTTTTTTTTTTAGGGGGGTCAGTAATACAAGTGGGGCTTATTCTATACCCAAAACACAAAAATAGCTTTTTGGAGGAGCTCAAGCAGACTAGATAAGGGATTGAGTTATACAACAAAAAGTGATTGGCGTTTCAAAAACAAACTATACTTTTATAAATTTATTCAAAATCAAAAAAGTGATGGTAAAAAAAAAAAAAACCACTGAAAATTGCATAGTGTTTTTTTTAGGTGCAATAAAGGGATTTTCAATGAAACATTGGATTTTTTGTTAAAATGAAGTCTATAGAAGTTTGTTTGAAAATTGGTTTCATATAAATTTGGCCGATAAAAATTGACGTTCATCTAAAATAACTGTCATTTTTTGAATAATTTTTCAATTTTTTCTTTCATTATTTCATCTAACGTCAATTTTCAATTTTTAAGAAGAAAAAACGATATATTTTGGAAATTCAATTATAAAACTAAACATGTATATATTTTTTTTTCAATTTAGGAACATTTTATTACATAATTTTTGCAATATTTGCAAAAATGAACCAATGATCAAGAGTTATTCTCCATAACTTTTTGTGGTTTTGTGTTTCTCTTTACATTGCCAATAAATGCTATTGACCATTGTAAATGTTATTTCCCGCTCCCTCCTTGGTCTGAGTAACGCTGGGTAACACTTTTCTAGTTAAATAATATCTTCTTCATTTTCGGTATCGTATCTTTATAGTTTTCATGACTAGAATATCAATAAACGTTTATATTAGAGTGTGAATGAGTACATTCAACTTTTATTATTCATAAATGCGTAACTCTTTACACTTTGATAGAGCAAAGTCGAATAATATATTTTATAGAGCACAGTAATACCTTGAATTACAAGAAACATTCGTATAAAAAAAATTAGTTCTCGTAATCCAAAAAGGATAGAGTGTTGCTTCTTAATCGCATATTTACTACCCTTCAATTATCACTATCAACATGACCAATTACAAGCAGCTGAGTGAGTGTATCTATGATTGTCTGATTGTCACACAATCAAAGATTTGAGTCCCTGGGCTCAAAGGTCTTTTCAATTTTTTCATTTGGTATTAAGTATTCTATAAACTATTTTTTTATGAGGACATTACTTGTTCTCGATGAAAATATTCATGCCTCGAAATGAACCAAGAAAAAAAAAATGTTCAAGGACCTGGACTAGTGAGAAAATACTTGACATTTGGCTTGGCCTTGCAGTATAAGGACTTTTCCCCTACTAGCACATAATGTGAAATTGGTTTATCCCTTTATTACAACAAGGAAACTTGCACGTAATCTGAGACATCACATATATTTATCCACTTTGAAAATTGACCCTCAAACAACATGTCTCACAAGCTAAAGTATTGCTTTATATCAAACTCTATATGTATAAACTGTACCAGCATGATGTCATACTCATAAAATGTATATTTATAAGAAATTTTTGGTCCTGACCTTTAAAGAAAATTTCTGACAAAAAAGTTTTTCCTTTAAAAAAATGACATTTGATTATTATGACAGGATACTATGATTAAAGAGAAAGATGGGCAGGTTAAAAAAATATAAAAATCATTACCGATTCCTCAATCCACATACCTTTGATTTTCAAAGGGGTCCTTCAAATAAAAATATAGTATCCATAATAATTTACGAGTAACTCTACACATTAAATCAAGGATGCTGTATCATCAAATCAGGAATGAAACAATGCCCTTTATAGTTTAAATTAGTGGTGTGTCAGTCTTTATTTAGAACTGAAGACTGCTGACCCGCCCTGTTCAGTCTTCCTCCGGTCCAATTCAGTACAGTATATCTGTCCTCAAAACTTATAAAGTTCGATCCTTGATGATGTAATTTCTTCGATTTTTAAATCAGTTATAGTTTAAAATGAGAGTCCAAAATACCGACAGTGTTAAGGATCCGTCCCAAAGACTGATAGAACCAATTTTAAAACTGGACAAAACCAAGTAAATAAGGACTCACACAACACTAATTTGAAATGCGTCGTTTCATCCCCTTATAACTTATGTTAGCAAAACAAAGTGTTGACGATTCACAAAATTTAATAAATGTTTAAATAAATAGCATAATAATAATTCTTGTGTCAGCATCTACATATATTGGAATTTGCAATGTATATAATAGGTAGGACCAGTCAAACTAGCAAATTTGTTTTACCTTCCCGTTCTTTTGTAGAGGAAATTCCATGTGAAAGAAGAATAACCATGCTAATCAGTAATGAGGAGTTGTGTTGACGAATAATCTTCATTCTTGTAAATACAAACACAGTTCACTTATTATACTATGTAGTAGGAAAAAAAAAGAGGCACAAAAGTGATTTACTCAAATATAAACAAAACTTTAAAATAATATTCAAATTTAAGTTAAAGCAGAAACAAAAAATTCAAACACACACATTCATAAACATAGATACAAGTAAAGCACACTCGATCCTATAATAGAATTGTTTAAACTAGAAAAAAGAAAAACTTAAGAGTGTTTATAAGATTTATATATTTGTCTTATTATATATATATATGTTTATATCCCTGCTTTTAAATCAAAACTATAGTTTTATGAACTATATGTGAAGTTGATTAACTCTTAAAATATCCGAGCCTGCCATTTCCTCCAGTTATAATTTCTCCGCTCTACTGACTTTGCAACAACAAGTCAAAAACTTTGCATTGTAAAAAAAAATAATAATAATAGCAATTGCTTAATGTCCGTCCAAATATAATTGGTTTTTCATTATTATATTTTTTTTTTATTAAAACCCCTTTTAATTTATGATTATGAAAGAGTTAATGAGATTTCTAAAAAAAAGAAAAAGAAAAGATGTTATCAAATTGGAAATTTTCTAAGCATACATAAATCCGTATTTGCATTAAAGATCTGTAGCCCTTTTCAAAAGGCCTACAGTAGATATGTATCATTCATCAACCACATCATACCCCACATCACGAACCCATACAGTTTTTGACGACTGGAATCAAATATCCAAGAGTTGAACCTCAAGATGCAAATGATTATATCAGTATTTTTTGTATTTAATTTTCTGCAACAAATGCATTTACGGAACTATCTGCATGATATGTTGTAGATATAATATATCTAATTACCCTATCTAAAACATTGTAATAAATAACAATGACGTCATTCTGCTATTTCTACATACAACAACTATATTTTTAATGTATATGACTAATTAAAAAGTATGGAATTGAACATTCAGGTAAAATACAATATCCACATAACGATTGATTAAAAATAAAGGAGAACGATTTCCTTTCAAAAAAGATTGAATGTTAACATGACGTTTAATTGAATAGGCCGAGTTAAAAGAACTTGTCTCTGGTAAATAATCCAGTTTTGATGGGTTGTCTCAATAAAAAGCTAACCCTAACTAAAAAGGCCAATGTAACCATATATACTAAATACACCAATTTAAGTATATCTTGAATGAAGATAAAAAAAAGTATTCTAAAATTCCTTAGGAGTGTACGTACATTTTCATACTTAGTACCTGAGGTCACTACTCAACGTAATGTCAAAAAATAGAACGAGGTAGCTCAATAGACAACGTACTAGGGATAGATTATTCTCTTAAACTCCCTGTGCTTCGGGTTGCGTCTCGGTCGCTTCTAGAGAAAGAAATATACTTTTAATGTGTATGGACTTCTAAAATAATTCCTAGGTAATATGAATTAATTTTAGTACGATAATGTTTAATTATACTTAATCAGTGCAACTCCATCTGACCAATTAAAGGAAAAAATTATCTAACAGTACCAAAAAGTTGAAAGCAGACCTTGCTACTTTCTTTGGATGGGGGAAAAGCTGCTATAGAAGATTTTGACACAATGAAAGACACTTGGGAGAAAAAAAAAAAAAATGAAGCCAGACAATATGAATTGATTAAAAATGTTAGTTTCTTCGAGGCCATCCAAAATAATCAAGTGATTTAAATAATCCGTTTTCGACTATATGCACTCATATTTTGAATATAAATACTTCAAAACACTCGGAAAAGTTAATGATGGTGATGCATGAAGGATCATATTTATTAGTCAATATATGTTTTATAATGCTGAATATCTGTTTCTTTGTAGTAAGTACAAACAATACAATTTTAAATTACAAAAAAAAAAAAATGTTAAAACGAAATTATAGTAATTCAATCTCTCAACCTTTCTTTCAAAAAGATAACTTGAAAAAATTGCGAGGGAGGCCAGTATAATACAATTTGTGTCACTTATACTTGAAACATTAGTCATGCAAATAACTTTTTATTGCTATTGTCTTGCCTCCCTATTATTTCGGTGTCTATTTTCTCAACTTTGCCTCTAGAAAAAGAAAGAAAAGAAAACCCAAATCAGTTGGTAGTGTATCAAATCTTCCCAACTGTATGACTATTTCACAATTAGTTATTTGTGTGTGGTATGGAATAATAAACAATAACTTTTATGAGTTCGACCAATCAACAGTTAGAACATTGCTCATTAGCGGAATCAGTAGTAGAAAAATCGACAGGTGACAAAGGAATACAGTGTAGATTAATACGAGGGTCGTTTGAAAAGTCCGAGAGATGGGACTACTGGCGTGTATCGAGGTTATGTTTATTTATTAACATCTCTTGGTGGAAGACACATCAACTTTCAACCAGATTAGTTTATTTCCTTCTGTTTGCATTAATTTGAATCGAGGAAGTGGAGTGATTTTCAAAAAATGGAGGAAAACGAATTTCGTGTATTGATTAAACATTACTTTATGGAAGGCAAAACGCCTCAGGAGACTAAAAATAAACTTGATAAACATTATGGGGACTCTACACCTTCAATTATAACAGTTTATAAGTGGTTTTAAAATTTTCGGAGTGTCCATATGGGCACAAGTGTCACTGAACGTTATGTTGAGGTCACTACTCCAGAAATCATTGATTAATCCATGATATGGTGATGGATGACAGAAAAGTTAGATCCAAATTCATTCCCTGTAATCGATGAACTCCAATTAGGATTATTACGCTTAAACTGAACCAAAACTTTTTTGAACAATTTATCAACAAAATACACTTCCATTGACTCACACAAATGTATATAACTACACGTTCAAAAATGCATACTATTAACAAAGACCATGGTTTTATCCAACTGAGATAAAAATATCGAACTAGCTTAGCTGCGAACAATTATCAGGGAATAATTATGAAAGTATATTGGCATAGTTAAAATGATTTGACTAATTAACAACTGATTTTGAGCCTTCTTCCGGTGTAGCTTTTTCCTGACCCATTTTTTTTTTTTGAATTGTTAGTCTGAAGAATGAATTTCCTTTTCCTTAGCAGTTGTTATTATAATTTAATTCTTGAGTAAAGAACATTCTTTCCTAAATAGATTCAATGATATTCAAAACATGGTTGAACATTTGTGTGTGATCATAAAAGAGGCTCTATAACCCTAAGCATGTGTTGCAGAGTTAGATTTGAAGTCTTTGTAGGACTCAGAGTATAATTGGAAATTGACATCAGAATAATAATAAACAACATCCTGTTTATTTCCTTCTCCCTCTCCTCCTTTGCTACAGCTGATCGCCAAAACATTATTCAAATTGTCAGGGTTACCATATTGATTTTCGGTTTCTTTTTTTTAACATGCCCATTCTACAGATTCTTTCATCATTAAATATATTATTTTAGCATGTTTAGTCGAAGAATCAAGTGCTGCCATCTCATATTTATGTTGGTACCCCTTGCAGAAAGAGCAGAAGGTGAGGGTTCGATTTGAAATCCCTTTTTAATCTTTTATGGATTTGTAGTACCTTTTTTTTTAAAAATAGGAATATTTCCATAGAAAAATTTATTAAACTTAAAGGATATTAATTGGATTGGTCAAGTGTGTGTGTGTGTTATGAGTTGAGAAAATAATTGGCAAAAGTATTTAGAGCATTTTCTCCATATTTTGAAAGTTGAATATTTTTTATAATTATTTGGTGACAGTTTCTTATTACTATTATAAATTATTGAACAGAGTATACTAATATGTCATATGTTTGGTTAGTTATTGAAATTGATGACCCAACTTACCTTTAAAAAATGTAATTAGCTTCCACAAAAAAAATTAACGTTTGATTAAATACATGGTTATCAGTTTAATGACGTATATATTAAATTATATTATGTACTTTATTTTGATATTGGAAGAAAGAAATAAATAAAAAGGTTCTTGATGAAGTCTAACATACAAAACCTTTTTTTGTTTTTTTTTTGCAAAATTAGTCTTGGTTAACAACTTTGCAAAAAAGTTCTTTAATACTTTCTCACTCATTTACACAATCACTGATGAAATCCCTGTCACACCTCTTGATCAAGTATAAGTCGTATCAAGAATGAGTTCCAGGATTTACTAAGGGATTAAGTTGTAAAGTACGGCTCGCCCTTACAGTCTGGTATAGAGACGGCATAAAATAGTCATAAAAGAGTCAACAGTTGTATTTGCACGTTATTTGGACTTTTTCTCCATGACGCACCATATATACCTAGTAGTCCAAGGCTCATCATGAAGATGCTGGGCCGTTGTCAATCATGCCCTCCAGGGCCTTAATGAAGTCTTGAGTTTGTTTTTGTTGTCCGAACAATTATGAGTGTTCTTATCAGAGTTTTCCGATCCATCAGACTCCTTGAATGCTTTGGCAATATCATACAAAGTGGATATTGGGACCTTCATAAAATCAATAGTCATTTTTGGTAAACACCCGGCAGAGAAGAATACAATAATGGTTACGCGGGTTTCGTATTACAATTTCCTAAGCTAAATATGATGAGAACAGTTTCATAAACATAGATCTAAGGATTGCCAAGATAATGAGATATAAACTTGTTCTGGATTTAAAATCTCCACCCTGTGTATCAAATCAATTATCATCCTTAGAAACAAGTTTTCCGTTGAGAGAACAAAAATTCTTTGTTCTATATAGTATTTCAATAGTATAACTGGTTCACTCCATCAATTAAATTAGGTTTAGAATAGGTATATGAATTTAATCCTGGTTTATGTACACATCGGAACAATGTACCTTCACAATAAACACATGTTTTCTGTTTATTTTTTGTTAATATTCATATGTCAGGAATCATTATGACTATTAAGTAAGACAAGGGTAGAAAAGTATCAGGAATGAGTATTTGAGGAGAAGAATTAATTAATATCAACAAAAAACAAAAAAAAAAAAAGACTGAGTGGTAGTTAGTTAATTGATTTTATACATTTTTAATATGGATTATATAAAAGGTAAAGTAAAAATAAATCCATTATTTTCATGGATTAAAAAAAAAAAAAAATCAACTCCTTATTATCAGTCTCCATCATACCAATTCGAGATTATGGCCTTAGTCAAAAAACAAAAATAAAGACTTATTATACTCAAAATTTATTTTAAATAATTCTTCTATTTTGGCAGTGAATCCCGTCATTAACGGTTCTTGATCAATTCATTAACACCTCTTTGAAGGAGACGATTCAAATTATGTAAATAAGAATATAATTGACACATACCCACTTACAGACTGAGTGTAGGAAGACTTCATCCTAGGTCATGGATATATTATTTTACATACATATACGTGATGCTTCATCCATTCGATTAAAATAAACATTTTTTTTTATGTCGTCATGTAAAAAAAAAAAAAAAATCTTTACATTTATGTAATATTTTATGAGGTATTGTGGGTAATTGTATGTACACAGATAACAAATCTGACAGGGGAGGATAAAAAGTGCTACTCATGTTTTTCCAACTCTAAGAAGAAGTAGAACAACATCAGAATCTACCAAAGTTCCACCAAGAAACGATGTAGATAATTATTGAAAGGCTCTAAACATTTTCTTTTTTTTCATGAATCATGAGAAAATATATATTATAAAAGGGCTTTTGTTCAAAAACTTCGAATCACGGCTGTTCAAGAGGTGTTATGGTTACTAATAAAGTCTGTATGTGTTTTATTTTTTTATAGACAAAGGTACCATGTGTTGCCTTTTAAAAACAAATGTGTCAATGTCTTAGTGTAGTGCAATGATTTACTTTGACATTGATAAAAAGATCTAGAGCCATGTTCAAATATTTAATTAAATTATAGACGTCTTTTTTCTGTACTATTCATTAAATGTGATAATTAATTCTACTACAACGTGACTATTTTAGAAGAATTAGAGGAATGAGTTCGATCCAGGTTGATATCAATAAATTTATAATCAATAATACAGATTATACAGGTCAACGATTTGTTGTGTTTGGATTGAGATGTTAAGTTCAAGATTGCTTTTACCTCCATCAACACGAAAATAACATTTAAAGACCAAATTGTCATATACTCTTAATAAGTATACAAATAACTTTTTCCGGCCTGGGAAGTTTGTTTGACAGCCAAAATACAATCATTCTCGCTCCAAGAACGAATACTGCAACAATACTTCCTTTTTACAAAAGGCATTAAAATAAAATAGTAAACACAAAAATATCTTGATTTGGGGGAATGGGGCTATAGGCCTCTCCCACCCTGAACTATTTTTTTCAAATCTTTTTAATACCAGTGCTGCAAAAAAATATTTACCCTTCATTTTTGTAACATAAATACAAGTATTTGTGACTGCTGTAAAATTGTTCTGGTCAAATGCTAAAAATTAAATACCGAGCCGTACAAAACTATTTACCGATGATGTAAATATACTTTTTAAGAGGTTTTGTCGCAACCAATATGATTGTTTCTTATTTTTACTGTTAAAATAAACAAAAATCCTTCCTGTGAGAGCGTAATAACTTCCACACGTGAGACCATGTCCAATCAGGAAACAAAGAGGATCGAAATTGCAGCCCTCCTCCGAGCCGGAGTGCCTCATAACAACATTAAGGAACAGGTTGGTGCCTCGTTGAAGACAATTTACAACGTTTCCAAGCGCTTGGAGGCTGGGGGTGATCTCAAGCATTCCCCTGGGGCTGGCAGGAAGCCCACTGTCTCAACAAGGCAAGTAAAGACAGTATTCAAGAGGACTCCCAACAGGTCCATTGCCGACATGGACAGAAAGATGGGAACGTTGAGATCAACTGTTTCAAGGTCATTGAAATGGGCTGGAGGAAAGTCCCTGAGGCGTATTGAACGCCCTCTGCTAACTGAACGTCAGCGAGAAGTCAGACTTGAGCGTGCCAAGAAAATCTTGAATGATATCAAGAGCTCATCTGGACGCATCATCATTTTTTCAGATGAGAAAACTTTTACGGTCGATCCTGTTTTCAACAGGCAAAATGACCGTGTTGTGAGCTTTGGAGATGTGCAAGATAAGCACCGCTATGTGGCAACAACAAAGCACCCTGCTTCGGTGATGATGTTGGGTCTCGTGGCCTCCTACGGGAAGACCATGAAGCTGGTATGGTTCCCCACTGGCTACAGATGAACAGCGGAGGATTATGTGAAGATTCTGGGGTCCCAGGTCCTTCTGTGCATCCAATCCATAGTCGGCAACTCTCCTTGGGGTTTTCAACAAGATGGAGCACCTGCCCACGCTTCCAAGAAAGCTCAGGAGTGGCTCAAGGACAACATGAACTTAGAGCCCAGATCTGAACCTACTATACTTCCCTATCTAGGCGCACGTGGAGACCAAGGTCTGCAAAAAACGACACAAGAACATAAATGCCTTAAAGGCTGCTGTCAACAAGGCCTGTGCCTCCATGGACGCCGATTACATCCAGCAAGTCTGTGGCAGCTTCAGACGTCGCCTGACCAGTGTCATTGAGTCAAATGGTGGCTACATTGATTAAATTTGATCACAAACTATTTTATTATTCTAAAAATGTATGAATAAATTGTTTCTCAAGTCATTCGAAATGTCATTATTGTCCGCGATATGTTCTGAACAAAAATCGGTAAATAATTCTGCACGGCCCGGTAAAATAAAAAATAGATCTTCTTAAGTGCCTTAGAAGCCGAGAAAAAGCCATCTGAACGTGACCAACAAATTTCGGTCCGTGCATTTTTGGACGCGGGCAAAAAACCAACAGAAATTGCAAAGCAGTTGGGGATCTCCAACACAAACCCGGACATGAACTTGGTGTTCCATGTTGGAGGACAACTAAGCTTTTTGGCCGAACAAAATGTGGCCACCAAGTCACCATTGGACTTCACTTTTTGGGTGTATGTTGAGTCCAAGGCCTGCATCATCCGTCACCCAAATATCAACAACCTCAAGGACACCGTCAACCAGTACTGGGATTCCATGTTTGAGGACTACATCTGTAATGGGTGCAAGTCCTTCCATGGCCACCTGGAAGCCATCATTGCTGCATAGGGGAACTACATCTTTGATTAGGGTAGCTAAGACATCATATAAGTTTTTTGTTTTATCGACATACCCTATTATAACTGGTTGCTGAAACACATCTTGATAAAGTTCTAGATTCAAAGTGTAAAGATTTTTCTCCGCACCCAGTAAGTGTTTTGATGATGTTGTTTTATATTTTACTGTCTGTTATGATTTTTTACTCGTAAACTCTGTCTTATTTATTAAGAGTGTAATTGGATGTCTTAATCCTGGATTTTAATGTTTCTCTTAGCTTTATTAGTATTTTAAAGAGGAAAAAAGTTTAAATAAATTTATTAAACTTAAGTTCAAAGGGAAAAATATATATATACAAAAATATTCCTTCAATCAACAAATCTTAAATTACTTTGAGAATATTATTTTCTTAAGGATGCTCCTAAATTGAAATTGTATGTCTTTATTTTTTATCAAACTATAATCTTGTCATTCAGATTAAAAATGAGAAATTTATTATAAGGGCCAATTTTTGTATCATTTTCTGAACTTATAAGGTATTTTCTCGGAATTATAAAGAATACATGAATAATTAAAGTAACATACTTTTAAATCTGAAAGCATGTACCTATAAACTATATCTTACGCTATTTTATTTTATAGAGATCTTTCAAGGGTAAAAATAACATGAAATCCCGTCGAGGCTGTGATTTTTTCTTTCTTAAAAAAAAAAAACACTTAGTAGACCAGAAAATCAGAATTATCATCTTTTATCAGCGCAAAAGCAATCAAAACACACCATGACCAAACAAGTAGGTAAAAAGAATTGAAATTTTGGCGGTCTAATATCATTATTGATTTAATAACTATTCAATTTTATTTTTATTTAACACTCGATAACCATGACTCTTGAGTTTCTCTTTGTTAAAAACATAATTGATTTTTTGTCAACAATTTTATAAAATATACAGAAAATATTCAAAGGACATCGAATACTTCTTATTCATAAATATATATATAGTTATTTTTTTTTTTTTAAATATTCCTTTAAGTGGTCTGATGGATTTGCACTGATGAAGTTCACGTACAATTTATGGTATTATAATTACTCCATATGACCTAATAATTGTCTTTGAAGTCCATATCCATAAAGTATATTTCCTTTTCTCGGAGTATCTGAGTATCGAACCTACCGACATTGAGCTAACGAGAATAAGTTTTCCAATGCGCTTTGTCCATTTAGCTAACTCGCTCGTTTATAAAGTATTTTATATTATCAGCTTTTGATTTTTCTGCTTCTTTTCTCCTTATTAGTCTATGAACGTTGATTGGTTGAATTCGAAGGATGTTATGTTGTGAACAATATTTAAAAAAAAAAAAAAAAAAAATCTTTGTAAACCCAAATTAATTCACGGTAAAATACACATTAGAAATTAAAAGCAATACGTAAATCATCCAACAATACTTTAACTAATAAAAAGGTTTATAGAATCATTATTTAAAAAATTATAGAGTAATAAAATAAAAAGTTCAATGCACAAATTTCAACACTATAAAAAAAAACTATGATATAATAAATCATAGATTCCTAATTCCATTAATTTCCCACTATATAGTTTCTTTTTTTTTTAATGATTAGGGTTCTATTATTAAAATTTAGAAAAAAATCAAAGTCTTATAAAAACTTATGGTCATTGTTTTATTTATGTTTATGTCAAAAATAAAATAAAAATAATGTCATAAATTATGATAATTTAATTGATATCTTCTTAATGATGTATTATAATTGTTTATAATTTCTCTAATTTACGATAACTAATAAGCTAATTTTTTCAAATTTAAGACTTCAGAACTCAGAATTGGATTGCATTGTAGATCCAAAATTTTAGTATTAAGCCTGTCAATAATACCACATACAAAATGTTAAAGAAACAACATCTAAATTTCCTTTTTTTGACATTTTACAGATTTTCAAATCAAAACACCATGAAGGATCATTTTTTGGACGTTTAATGATTATTTTCTTGCTTAAGGGAATAAAATGCAAAATAAAAAATATCCGGGGATACCGGATTCCCACCTTTTGTCATTTCGGTACAGTCTAATATATATATAACCCAGAGGATTCAAGTCTGAACTGTAGAGAGACAGAATTGTTTTTACCCAAAAAATATCATTTTTATCAAGCCACTGAACAGATTTAGACGTTTGGGTGAGGTCGACCCTGTTACAGATGTAGTTTCCATCTGGGAAAATCTGACTAACCCATGATATGAATTTTTATCTGAATTCTTCGTTATAAGCCCCATTATTAAGGCAATCACTTTGGTGAAACAGATAGGAGGCATGGTATTGTTTTTTAATAGATGTGAGGGTCTGGATTTGCTCATCAATATCTCCACTCAAAGTTAAATAGCTTTAATTCTATATGTTCTTTACTGGGTGAACTGCATCAGTCTTTTCATCCGAGAAGATAACTACTCGTCCAGATGATGGCTTGATGTTACTTAGTAGTTCTTAGCTAGGCCTAATAATAGCAACATTGCTATGCATGTCAGAATTGAACAGTCAGGTTCCTCTTAATAACCCTTTTCAGCTTTCTAGTGTCCATTTTCGACTTCTTATCCAATCTGGACTTATGGTGGAGGTCTTTTCTAGTATAAATAATATTTTTTACCATATAAACGGTCCTACGATTAACATTGAACTAATTTGTAATGTTGGAAATGTTTATCTCTGCGCCCAATCAAAGTCAATATCTACTTAAATTTGATCTCTCTTGTTGTAATTTTAAACTTATGAAAAAATACTTATTTTAACACTTTCCTTGATTATAGCGGTAAATTATTTATTTTCTAAGCCTTTTAATCTGACCGTTACAAACCTTTCAGATACGATTTTCAGAGTGTATACTTTTTTTTAAACAACTTCTAAATGTACATTTAATTGTTTAAAAGTTGCAATTTTGTGCAATTTGTACAAGTTGCATTACAATATTGGCATTGCTCCCATGCTTCCGCAAAACGCTCAAATCTTGTGTATTTACAGACGCATTTGCTTTTCAATTTTTACTCTTGCACTTTTTGACGTAAATTATTAGACTTTTTAGATTACAAATTAAATCTTTAAAAGTTTCTCAAAAGCTCACTATTCTAACTAAATACAAGAGGATCATTATATTTCTGTTACGATAATCAACTGTTTTAATCTATGTACATCATAACGAAGCATATATCAAAAACAAAATATTAATATAAATTAAAATAATTATTTCAAAATTAGTTACATGATAAAACAATATAATTAAATCTGGTAATACTGAATTGAGTCTTGAATATCGGATTCGAGATTGAAGTACAAAGTCTATAGGATGATTTGTAAAATTTCCCGATAATGAGTATCATATTATATTTTAAAGATACACTTCCCAACAAAATTCCATTTTTTATTTTTATTTATTTGCTTTTGGATTGAGATGGTGTTTTTTTATTGCTATTACACAAAGCAACATCAAAATTTACTCATATAACTCAAAATTTCTTTTTTTGTGACGTCCAAAGTGCTTTTTTTGAAGAATATTTTTTTCAAAATCTATTTTAGCGTTATTTGTCTTTTTTTCAAACAATAATAAATTTAAAAAAACATTTTTTCTCAATCCTCATCGATCAAAACTTGAAATGTTCAGAGTATGGAAAATAATTAACAATGCTTTATTTCTTAAGAATCTACTTGTAATTACAATAGTTGAATACATGTAATGAATATTAAATTTGTTGCTGGATTATTAGTGCTTTTACTAAATGAACATTTTTTCTTGTCCTTGACTTGTACATTTCAAAAAATTTCTTAAACCTTTTCGTTTCAGGGATCTGGAAGTATTATATATTAGAATCTTCACAAATGAGTGACATGACTGCTTCATGACAATATTTTCCCTTGATATACCAACATATACTTGAGATGAAAGCGAGTTCTTATTGATCTGGAGTACTCAAATGGAAAAAAAAGATTGATTGATTCAATCAAATAATTGTTTTAAGAATGCAAATGAAGTTATACAAAAAACATTTTTACTGTTCATTAAATTGTTTCTTAATGCCTGAATAACAAAATATAAACATTTTTATTAGATGTATGCAGAAAAACACACAAATAAACAATATCAATATTTATGATTTTGGCCGTTTTTTTCTGTTAAATCAAGCACTGTGCATCGCCTCCACCCCTTGAGGTAGTGACGTCACTGCCTCCTCCCGCCCTTAAAAAATATGTATGCATAAATACCTATAAAATAAACCTATTTATCTAAGTAACTAATAGATGGTTCTTGCGTTGCACAGACTGAAGAGAAGGGAATAGAAACAAAGTATGAAGGTAGAAACAAAGTATGAAGGTAGAAACAAAGTATGAAGGTAGAAACAAAGTATGAAGGTAGAAACAAAGTATGAAGGTAGAATAAAAGAGAGAGAGAGATTTAGACAGAGAGGGGAGATACAGAGAGATATATAAAAAGAGAGAAGGGAAGGTGATTTTATTTATTTCAAAAGCAGCCTCTTAAGAAACTTGGAGGGCTAAGAAAATATCATCGGAACATGCTAGGTTATTTCATATGTCACTTACTGAATTTCAATATGATCTCTTCAACCGTTTTGGATTCCATGTGTAAAAACACCAAAAACGTACTTAAAAATTTATATAAGATTATATTACGGTCATAATAATTTTTGTGATTAAGATCCCCCCTCCTCAAATGATGAAAGCTAGTAACGCCCCCTGCCTTTAGGTATCTACTTTTTATTCGTTCTTGCAGCGTACATAATTGTCTGTACTTGTCTATCAAGGCTTCTATTTTTAACAACTCTGGGGTACTACACGTTGTTGCCAATAGCTAATCAGCTTTTGTGATTTTGCAGCCCAATTGTTGTTGTACGTCTCCTTCACTCCGTTAATTAATTGTCTTTCGGACGCAATAATAAAAGAATAAATGCTTAGAATGATCAATTTCCCGATATTTCGAATGATACCATTTAATTTGAAGAACATATTTACTCTCGAAACGCATTAAACACGTATTTCAAGCTACCATTGTAGGAATATTTATGTGAATAATTATATTGGTACATTGAATAAATGTATAAAAATAGCTTTCAATCCGACATTTAGGAACATATTTAAAAGAGGATGCAATTATAATAACAAAATAATAATAATTTGGTATTCATAAGGTATTAATTTACCTGTCATTATGCAATAATTATACACTTAAGTACTTCTAAACATAAAGTAGAACTGGTTGTAGGAAATATGTACTATGCTGTCCCGTTTTTGTGTTAACATATTTTTTTACCAGCATATAAACTTTTTCTGCTGTATACAATAAAAAGAGGGACTTTAGCAAAGTTTGAGACCTATCAGGTTATTTTTGGTGGGGTACCCGCCAATTTAGCTTTAAAAAATGGGATTTTGTCACAAAATTGGTCATATTTAGGCCTCTTTTGCCGTCTCAAATATGATTTTATGAGTTAAAAATTGAAATGTTTATATTTTTTAGTATTTGAGGTCTAAGATGTACTCAAAGATTTGAGGTTTTCTGCAACTCTGAGAATGTTTTTTATTGTTCCCAGCTGAAAAAGTATTTTTGCAGGGATAAAAAAAGTATTCAGTCGAATAAGAAATAATCAAAACTGTACATACATCCAAGTGTAATGACAGAAAAACAACACTAATGGGCAGCAATGACGGTTGTTTACTTATATATGTTAAAAAAACAAATAAACGCGAGTGGCGCCATCTTGTTGGGAAATAATACAACTCCCTTACCAATAATAACATTTAATATAAAATATAGATGTATGTTACTCTCATAGATGGCGCTGTGAAAATCCTTCTGAGAGTGCACCATTTTTTTAGAACTAGGTTAAATAACAAGCTACAGACTGTCACACGAGTTTGCTCATTCTCTCTACAGCATTTTTACGTTACGCCATCATTTTGATGTAGTTCATTTTCAGGACCTAAATAACCAAGTTTATGCAAATGAAAACCTTTTTTATTAATATTAAGGAAAATTTTCATTTATTGGATGTCAAAATAGAACCAATTAATTGGAAAGACTTTACCTTAATTGTTTATAAAAAATTATAGGTTAATTTTCTTTTTATATTATATACAGATCAGCCTAAAATGTATTAAAATACGTTATTACATCTTTACAATCTTATTTTCATGTTACATGTTGATACAAATTAAATATTACAAGGAAAAAAATAAGATAATTTTATTTAAGTATCCTAGTCTTTGTGTCCTATTCGAACACAAAAAAACACACAAATATAGCCCTTTTTTAGGATTTTTATTACATTTTACTAGTATTTAATTCAAATAACTCTATTTATTATTGGCATCAAGTAGTTTTTAATGCAAGTGTTAAGTCGTTTTTATTATTCATTAAGCAATTTGATGAAGTTTCACCTAGATTTATTTAAAATTTGTCTTTTTTATGTAGTAAAAATATAAACTTTGAACCCCCTTAAAATTGTTTCTCCTTCAATTATAACGTAATTTATGATGTTAATGGAAACGCTACACAACACAATATTCTTTAAACGATAATTATGACTGAAAATACTATGAAACGTGAAAAATCCAAGCTTCAAACAAAGTTTATATGATAAGAAAATTATGCCTCGAAGTAATTTGAATTATTTGACTAAAATTAAACTTCTTCTTAGTGTTTAAAATTTGAGATCTTATCAGGTTTTGATTGAATAGAGGGCGCAATAGTGGCTATTCTTGTACATAAAACAGTCTGTATTTAAAATTATAAGGGAAATTGATAAATACACTTAAAGGGCATACATATTATGAGGACATTTATAGATTCAGAGGCGTCTGCAGAATTATATTATGGAAGGCTTGGTATTGGGATTTTTTTGTTGAAAAAAGTCCATAACTATTCCCAAAAAATTTCAAATATTCGATTGAAAAAAAAAATCGAATATTTGATTTTAAAAGAGAATTAAATGAAAAAAAAAAATCAAAAATCAATAAATATTTACAGAAAATTAAATTTTGGAAAAAAATTTCAAATATTAATTTTTTCTTTAAACTCAAAAATCTAAAAATTTTTTTGGGATACAAATTTCAAAAGTCCATAGTTTTTCAAAAAAGTGTATTTTTTGCTCTGCTCCATAATTTGCCCAATTGGCTTTAAAAATTTATAATAAAAAACAAACATTCCTTAATTTGGGGGAAGGGTGCTACAGCCCCTCTAACCCACCCCTGTGGATGCCCTTGATATTATGCATCATAGAAAAATATTGTAGTTGAACCACTTAATATGCATTTGATATTATTATAATCCTGTCGAAAGGAGTTTTATGAAATATGGAGCCATAAAGTACTGTTGCAACTTTTAAAAATCTAGATTATTCATAACTTTCAAATATCTAATCGCACTATTATTATTAAGAGTCCATTTTTTTTTTTTTTTTTTTTTTTTTTACAGATCCATTCATTTGTTATTAATTCCGACTTATATATATATATATATTTCCCAAGATTAACTTCTCACTCGATGGCATTTTCAAATGTCAATACCCTAGTTTGGTAATGGAGTTGAAATAATTTTAAATTGTATGATGAGTTGGCAAAGAATTTGATTCAACCTACCTACCCACCAAAGTGTATAACAAAAGTATTACTCCATTGATTAGTTTTCCGACTCAGTTGAATGTTCTTTCAAAATAACTTCAAAATAAAATGTCTTTCAATTATGTTTGGGATTTATTTCACAAACAAAGTTAAATGTATATCTCCAAATGATGATACAAATAGGTGGAGTAAATATATATATTTTTTAAACTTATTACTCTCTTATAATAACAAAATGGATCCATTCACTGTATAATTTGTTAATGAAGACGAGTTTTTTGTAAGTTCTTATTGCGTTAATTGAAAAGATTTAAAGGGTTAAAAAAGAATAGAGCGTGAAAACAGTCGTTAGTCACGTTTTGTATAATTGGGCATATATTTTTAATATGTGGTATATATTAATTAATTAATCTGATTATACATAGGTACAAAATTATCACTTTAGTGGTGATTAATATTTTATTCTGATATAATTATTTTTTTTAAAATAAAAGGAGATAAAATTGAGCCAAAGGATCATTTTTAGCAAAAAATGTTTTTGGCAATATACCACATTTGTTATTTAAATATTTTCGAAAATAGTTTTGCATCAAAAATAATCTATGAGGTGATAGATAGCATCAAGGATAGACAGAGATAGCGTGCTATGAAAATGATGTACCAATTTTACGAGCATATACATATAAACATAAGTTTTTCAAGGACTATGCTTGTATGCACAAACCATGCTTATAAATTCATAGACACTGATCAATTAGGTAAACTCTGCAACATTGTATTTTAAGGAAAAAGTTCTCAAACTGAGGGGCACGCCTCATGAGGAGGGCGTGCAGCAACACCAGGTGAAGGGAGGTTGCAAAAAAAAAAAAATTCCATTAAATATCTTTATTAAAAAAAAACTTCATGATCAAAAATTATACAGATCGCACTGTCTCAATGTTCTCAGGTGATCTGATGGTTCAAAGTACTCCAGTTCTCCGTAGTGTCGTACTTTCGGTTTGCTTGACCATATTAACATATGTAACATTTGATTTCTGTTCTGAAAGAGGCCCTCTTGGGGCTACATTGAAACAATTTCGAAAGGTGAGCTGGGTTGCAATCACAGACAGTAGATTCGATAATTAGACTTAAAAAGTAAACATACTTACATCCCTACTCCAACGCAAAATAGCAACTAACTCTATTTCCAAGAAAACTTAATAATCTTGCCTCTAGAATGAAATAAAGTCCATCCCGCTACTCCTTATATAGTTTCATTGCCACACATTATAAAAAAGGAAGTTATGTTGCCGCAATAAAATGGAAATCAAAAAATATTTTTTCTTAAATATTTCAAATTTCCTTTTTTTAATATAAAAGAGGGGTCACAGTTGCTAAAAAGATAAGTTTAAGATACATAGAGACAATGGGTATCAATCATCATTTTTTTAGTACACCGGCAGAGTTGACTTAAGGAATTTAAGTTTAATTTAGCTTCATCCTTATTTGATGGCGGCCAATACACGTAGTTCTTCTCTTTAGTTATATTTGTGACATTTAAACTTAATACGTCACAAAATTGGGCGTGCTTTCAATCTTTTTATCTTAAAAACATTGTCTCTGTCTGGAAGAAAGTTATCAGACATTTTTAAAATTAAATTAACAATGCCCATAGTGCTTAAATATGTATATTTATTAAAAAAATTTCCTCCCCCTCAATTTGTGATTAAATTGTGTAATCCAAGGAGTTCGCATCCAGGCTGGAGGGAGGCACATAGCCTTTGACATGAGCTCCATTCTCCTAGAATACGAACAAGTGGTCTCCGAAAACCTCCTGAATCCATGACAGCACCTTCTCTTCAAGCCTGGTTATGTAATCAGCTGATTTCAGGCGGTACCCATCAGGTTAAAAAACTGGGGGCATCTTTTCCTCATTGAAAGAAACTACGAGGAGCATGTTGATGGCTATTTGGTGATACTGCCTTGAACTGTACTTCTTGTTTCCCCTGTTTGTCTGACACCTTCTGTTGGAGTTATCCCGTTGAGCAAGAGAGTAGTGATCTTGATCCATTTAGCCAACATTTTGTAGTTGTTATTGATCCCAGCCAATTACTTATTTTGTGAAAGCTGTAATTTATACAAAGTACTCAAATTCATATTTTATAACCGGTCCTTCAATCTGCTTTCGAGATATTTTGATAATTTGTGTATATCCGATAACTGTCTGTCAAGCCGGTAATATCTAGTCTCTAAGTATCTTGAGTGAGAGGGGTTTAAGTCAAAAAGATTGAGAAAAACTGAGCGAAGGCATCATACCTATTTTAATAAATCATCTTATATTCTATGCAGGAATTTATTTTTGAGTCCATTATGAAACTTTTTTCCTACAATATTTAATTCTAAAGTGTCATGCAAGGCCTACGCTTATGTATATATTTATTTGTAAAAGAAAAAAAAACGATGTAAATATGCAATGCAGGGATCCAAACAATATTTTTTATTCTTAACTAGACTATGAAATAGAAATTTTTTAAGTTATCAAAGTATTTTGTGATAGGGAATAAGATTATTCCACTTCAAATCACTGAAATCCCATCCTTCCATAATTTGATGAAATTTAATAAATACACATTTTTTTGTCCATCAAATCCATTTTATTTTTTCATTTCCTTATATTTTATTAATTTTTTGTGGAGTACTTTATATTTGAAAAAAAGCTCTGAACTAGTGTCTCAGAAAAATAAATATTTTGGTTCATTTTTTAAATTATAATTTCACATTAAGACTAATTTTTGTATTATGACCTTGCTTGTTACTCATTGATCCAGGATATTCAATTTATCACATATACTAGGGAGCTTGAAATTCAATTTTGCTCAAACTCAAATGAAAATTTGAAAAAGAGTAGTCAAAATTCTATAAAATGTACTCGTTATGTTATATTTTTATAATTTTATGGGCGAAAATAAATATATTGCGATAAAAATGCTCAGAACGACAAAAATCAATGTAATTTTTTTAAATTTTTTGTTTGCCTTTGTAAGTACTCCAAGAGGAAAAAGTCAAAAAATAAAAAATGTTTATTCAAATTTTAGTTCTAACATAAACGAGGGGCCTCCCAATAATATGGGGGATTAAAATCAACAATTTATTGATTTATAGAAGTCAAACTATTAACAGTATTTAAATTTGAGTTAATTAGTGATTATTATGATTGTAGAACGATGGTTGTTGTATGATTAAATGTTTATGATTATATGTACAAAAAAAAGTATTATTAAATTGTTCTCATTAACATTTCAAACTAATAGATTATGCCATTTCTACTCAAATATTTTTCAAGGACGCAAATCCGTCCACTATAACAATTTTTCATAAAGTACGTCATTATATATATCAACTAGTGATGTCGTCATAAATCAATCTTCTATA
Organism: Lepeophtheirus salmonis; assembly: GCF_016086655.4. Classification (NCBI taxonomy): domain Eukaryota; kingdom Metazoa; phylum Arthropoda; class Copepoda; order Siphonostomatoida; family Caligidae; genus Lepeophtheirus; species Lepeophtheirus salmonis. The sequence continues at coordinate 33,948,703 of NC_052137.2, forward strand.
GAATAGGAACCAAAATTTGCGGTAGCATGAATATATTACGAAAAACACAATTTTATGGAATAAGAAAAGACAACTCATAATCAATTTGTTTAAATTCTATATTTAACACTATTTTTTATTCAATATGTCCTCCTTTATTAGAAATAACAGTCTCGACATGCTGGCTTACATATGGGCAGCTCTTGACGATGAAGGCAGTGTCCATGGTGTACCACGGTGTCATGATGGCAACTCGGAGTGCAACCCAAATTTGGATAAGAAGTTCAGCATTCCAGGAGTTAATGTCAGCCCTGGAGGAGGGATGCATGGAGTCAGACAAGAAGTCATCCATTTTGTTTTTCTTAGCTGAATGAGGCTGTAATGCACTCTTTAATGTTGTAAGCAGAGATGTTAACAGTCTCTGTAAGGACTTTTGACACTTATACTGCTACAAAGGAGATCACATACGTTTTGCCTTTTTTACTGCTGGTCCGACATTTTGACACTTACAGACACGGGACAAAATTGAAACTTGTTTATTTTTTATTTCATCAGTCATTTGATTGCATAATAAAACTTTTAATAAAAAATAACGAGGATAAAATTGAAACTAAATGCTTCTGCAAATTTTGGGTCCGTACTTTCTATAATTTTCATAAGCCTAATTTAGACTTTAATTAAGCCTAATTTATGGAAAGTGACAAATATTAACGTCTTTTAAATTTACTTATAGTTTTATTAAATCAATTCAAATGGTAAACAAATATACTTTAGTATAATATTTGTAAAAAAAGATGCCGTGTAGAGGCTACTTAGAAATATGGGACATTTTTTAAGGACCTTGTACAGGAATGGAACTGGATTGGAACGGATATTAAATATAGCCCCATATCAAAGATTTGATAAGTCTAATATTTTGTAATATTATATATCTAAGCTTTATGCAATGCCTTGAATGTGATTGTGTATTAGTGAACTTAAAATATGAAAACCTATTTAACTGTTTTATGGCAATTGATAGACACGTACAAACATTTATAATTGTAAAATGTACCTATATTTACAGATGACTACATAAACTACATATTAGTGTATATCTAAGTATTAGCAAATATAAAGTAACATATTTATTCGCCACCATGGTCAATAACCTGAATTGCAAATATAATATACAAAACAGTTTATGCACAACTTCACAAAAAGTATGGATATGCTTTGGTCTTGTTACATATTTTTTAGGTTGGTTTACAAGTTTTTTTTTAAAGAAATGAATTTGTTAAATGATTGATGAATCGTCAAAATAAGTGAATAAAATGTTTTGCAAAGTTATAATTGACTGTATTTTTAATATCATGTTGGCATATAATAAAAACGTTATCTGGACTATCACATACTTTAAAAAAGTTACTATGGGTGCAATATTTGCAAACCTTGTAATATTATTTATTATAAACTCATTCTTCCTCTTAAATAATACTCAAGATCACATTTTGATGTTTTTAATGTAATACTAATCATTAGTAGATACTAAAAGGAATTGATTTTTATTGCTTTAACTACAAGGGGCACTAAAGAGACGTGCTTTTCCCAAACAATGCTTATAACTCCAACGGATATATAATTAAAAAAAATTATGAAATTTGTGGGAACATTGTATAAGTTTGCCATCACGTCATACTTTCTCTTTCTATCTCAAATTTGGAGATAGCGACAGCAGAAAGTTTAAATTCAATTATTGCAACCTTTTAATGTTAATAAAATAACTTCGCCAGGGATCTTTATCTATATTATTTTTATTACATTTTATTCACTTGGACCCTCTAAAGTACACCTAAAGTCTGAAAATAATGATGTAGTCTTGATTCATGATAGATAAAGATACAAAGTCGTAGTGTCTTGCATAATGATCTCTTCCAGACTCATTCCTCAGTCCACGCTCCGACATCCTCCAAAACAGTCAAACTCACAACCTCTTCTGCATTATGAGATCTTCAATCTTCTTTCATGATCCTCCGATTTGGTAACTGTCCGAATATCTTGAAAAGAATCCCTCTTCTAATATTTTCCAATAATATATTCTTTCCATCGTCTTAACTCGAAAATATTTTCTACTTATTAAAAAGTTGCTATACCGGGTGTCCGGAAAGTCCTGACTGATTTCTAACTTACAACTTCCTTAAGATCTACAAGGACTAAAAGTAGAGATACAGAGAAATTTTTTTTATAAAAAACTTCGCTTGGTTATAATCTATAATATGTTTTTAACAATTTGGCCTTTAGCTTCCATAACAGCCACAACACAGGGACGGAAGGAGGAGCAGGTGTTCTTGATGTAAGTGGGGTCCATCTTGGCCCAAGCCTTGGTGATATTGGCCTTGAGAGCTTTGGTACTGCTGTGGCGTTTTTTGCAAGCCTGCCTCTCAATGTGCGCCCAGATGCTGAAATCCAAGGGGTTCAGGTCGGGGGGGAGGGGGGGTCCAGAAGTCCTCAGGCCAGAATTCCACATTCTCCTTCAACCACTTCTGGGTGTTCTTGGTTGTGTGTGCGGGTGCCCCATCCTGCTGGAAACACACCCTCTTGCCAGGATACTCCTTCCTGATCCATGGGACCACCTTGGTCTTGAGCACCTTGATATAGTCCTCCGAGGTGAGCCTGTAGCCCTCTCTGAAGAAGATTGGAGGCATGGCTTTACCATCTGAGCCAACAACTCCAAGCATCATGATGCTGGCTGGGTGCTTGGTCATGGACACATATTTCTCGGATCCTGTCCCCATTGCTTTTCATGTTGTTCAAAATCTTCTTGCATCGGATGTATCTGGCCTCCATATTGGCCATGGACAACATGGGACGGGTGGTGCGGACCAAGGACTTGCCCCCAATGTCCTTGACAATGTTGGCAGCAGTAGTCTTACCCATATTGTTCTTCTTGGCAATTGTTCTGATGCTCAGAAGAGGGTTTATCTTGATCTGGGCCCTGATCTTCTTCTTAGTGGCCTTGGTAGCCTTTAAGACAGGGTTCCTACTTCGAGGCTTGTCTTCAAGGCCTTCCCCCTTGTCCAACCTCCACTTGATCCTGCCAATGGTGTGGCGGACATGCTGGTGGCCTCAGAGATGTCCTTGTGGCTAATTCCTGCACGAAGAAGAGCAGCTACTTCATGTCTTTTAGCCTCCATGTCAAAAACAATTATGAATTTCGAAATGTTATGAAAACAAAACTTGTTAATCTGAAAACGGTCTTTAACTTTTATTCACGCAACATTTACGTAAAAAGTCTCTGGAACCTCAAAAAAAACATCGAAGGTACCGGTCAAGACTTTCGCGACACCCGGTAGTGGAATTTAAAATTTCCTTTGTCGTTGTCTCCAATTCCGAGAAATAAAGTATGACCTGCGGACAAACTTATAGAAGGTACCCAACTTTTTTATACTAAAACTGTAAAGTTGAGACCACATTTGAATTTCTTGTGCACGACAATAATCTATTTTAAAATACACCAAATAAGCCTTTCAAATTGTAAACTTTAAGAAAAAAGGTTAAGAGAGATAGTAGCAAATAATTCATAAAAATTTTATCCCTAGATTCTTGAAACTGAAGTCAGTCAACCTGAAAAGAAAACTCAGAGGCCCTGGCTCCTCCTAGAATTTGGAATGCCTCTTCTTGGATATATGTAGGTAGTGTTTTGTTAGCTCTCCTTATTTATTAATACGGCTCAGTCTAGTCTTAGGACTGGTACTATCGGTCCTTGGGACCGGTTCTTAAGACTGTCGGTCCTTCGGACTTTCATTACTAGAACTGATTTAAAAAATAAGAAATACACTTTAGTGATATCATCAAAGAAACACTTTATCAGCTTTAGGACTGATATGCAGGACTGAACTGTACTGGATCGAGACTGATCTGGATAGGATTCCAGCCTTCAGTCTGAAATAATGATAGACTTAACACTAGATATAGTTATGAGTACCGTTCAAAGAAGGGCTCAAACTTTGAACAATGTATTGATTTAGGTATTATAGTTTTGAGAACAAACAATCTTTTCAGTTTTGGGGTCCTAAATATCTTACGTCATCTATTTTATGCCATTTACCGATAGTTTTTTACGTACACATTTCTCTCATTGGAGACGTAAGAGAAAAGGACTAAGAACCCAAAATATTTTATGTCTAGCAAGGAATACTCATTAGTAATTTGTTGGATCTGAACTATAAATTCAGTTTGCTAAAAAAACAAAAACATAAATACGAGCTTTAAGCTTATAATTTGGGATATCTCGCGTCCACATCTAAATCTGCAACCATCCTTCATTTTTAGAAGATATTACACCTAAAGATTACAATCCTCAATGGTCAATTATGTTATTTAAAGAAAATGCCAACCAGGGACTTAGAGGCCGAGAGGAGAGTCCGATCCATCAACAGTAGAAAGGGAAACTGATTTTCATACAAACAAATGTAAAGCTCAAAAATAGTTTCACATTATTGTTATCCAAATGGTGCCTACATATGTATAGTAGCTGCTTTATACATTAGATATATTGTATGTGTTTTTGATTTGACTACATAAGTTCATAAGTTTTTCACTAGATGGTGCATGTATTGAATAACCTAATCGGAGACACTGCATGATCAGGGCCGGTTTGGTTAGAGCGAGTCCTGGGGCAAAGATAAATTTTATAGAAAAAGGCATTAATTAACTTTTTGAGTTAATGAAATCCACCCCATTTTGTTAATAAGGGCTTTAGTAGAAAGGAGCGGGAAAGTGTTGAATCGTTTACCCTCCCCTTTGTTCAGGAGTTTTTCACGATGGGGCTTCAGTAGGTTTTGCAATCATTTTGCTGCAGCTAGCGGGAATTCCATCTCTATTAGGTTCTGATAATTTTATTAGAACTATTTCTAATTTACGCTGTTTATAGATATTAGAAGAGCAAATGCCTATATTTCCATGATCCGTATTAATAACCGTCACTTTATTATTGTTATCATTGAGCCTGCTTGCTGAATCTAGGTATTATAATGCTTCTAACCGACTTAAATGTGAATGCAGCCTTCTTTGAACCTTAGAGGCAGAGGGGATTCGATTTTATAGCAACACTTCTTTTGATTTTTTTTTAATCCTCCGGAAGTTTATATTTTAATTCTTCCAGGGCTTAGGTAATTTCTCAAACTATTACACAGAAGACCACCAAAGACAAAGCTTTAGTTCGTTAGGTAGAGTTTAAACTATTGAGGCAATTGAGGTTTAAGATTTATTGTATCAGCCCATAAGATGTTTACTCTAGGTTTTGAGTTATATATGAGTGGAGGAGTATCTGGGAGCATGAGGTACAATGTCTCCTAGCGATCAATAATTTTTAGGGCAACAAAAGTGAAGGGGCGACAAATTTTGGTATTTATAAAAAAAATCAATAAATTTAAAAAAATGAAAATTCTTGTGATTTAAAAGAAATTGCCTTCCCTGAATATGTCGTTTCTAAAAAAAAAAAAAAATACTGGTTACAAAATTCCCTTAACCAAAAGCTAATTTATATTAAATACATTCTTTTATTTATATGTAGCATAGGTGCACTTAAATTTACATATACTCGGGAGCAGTTATTCTCTTGAACTCAATGTGCGTAGGTTCAATACTCGGTCGTTCCTAAAGAAGGAAATGTACTTAATACATATGGACATCAAAAACAACTTCTGTGCCACATGGATTAATTGTAATACTATAATTTTTATTGTTTACTTATACTTAATACCAGAGGTGTATAAAATATCACCTAGAAAGCCAAAGCTTTTATCATTATTATTTAATTCTTGAGAAAGAAATGTCTGAGTATAATGTAATTGCTAGTACATGTGCTCATGAAAAACATAGGCTACCAATAAAATATTGCTCAAGATTGTTAGTCCTTGTTGGACCCGGAGCCGTATTGATAATCCACATCGGAGTAGTTAAAGCCTAAATAGACTTACTACATGAGGAGTGGGATTTGTGTTGGTTTCTTTCTTCTCATAGATGCTTATAGCTGATCTTATAAAATACCATGACACCTAAGCTGCTTATCTCCTAATCCATATAATACTAGAAACCTGTAACTGAAGGATGAAGCCGGCCCGCTACAAAAGAAGCTGAAGAGCGGATAAATTACTACAATGACATAAGATAAGTTCATAAGGCTATTTGATATATATTTTTATAGAAAAAAAATACCCATTCCTTAGATTTAAATAGTAAAATGTATACCTATGCCTAAAAGATAAGCCTGTGATAGACTTGATATTGGAAATCTAATCATTTTGTCAAAACTGTAATTTATGAAATTCACAGCCCGGATTTCTTTATATCTAGACATACATTTGGCTATTTAAACCTAATTAATACTTTTTCTACAATAAAAATAGAACAAATGCTTGACAAATGAACTTTTGAACTTATTATATGTCATTTTAGTAATTGTCAATTATTCTACCCCTTTTGGAGCGAGAGCGCTTGAGCTTTCACTTACAGGTTTCTAGTATTATATGCCCAAACAAACTTTTCAAACTGTCAGGATTACCACGTTAATTTTTTGGTTTCCTTTATTTTTACATACCGGCAGGACATATCTTATACATCGCTGTTAATCAGTGCAACTCAATCTGACCAATTAAAGGGGCATTAAAAAATCCATTAGGCCTTCCCCATGAAAATTGTACAATTCTCTGGCTGTTCAAATAAGCCCTGTGCACAACATCAACAATATTGACATCTTACTAATGTTTGAGTGCATCAATAAATATGTATATTGTATAAACATACACTAGATATGATTTATACATAATATGTAAATATATTTAATAACGCTTTTCATATTTCTTCAGACGACCATGAAATATTACAAAGACTTGAAATTACTTACTCGTACACACATACGTATTTTAAAATATGTATTAAAGCATAACTAATTACGTTATCAATATCATCATTACATTTATCACGATGACGAAACAAATGAATATCTTCTTTCCAGAGAGTGTGCGTTCAATTTATGTTAGAGGGAAAGAAACCTATTAGCTTGATATATGTATATTGGCTATCAACCAAAAAAAAAATAATCTTCCAAAACAACTAAAGTTAAATATAAATTTAACGGTATTTAATACATTTCAATTCAATTTAGGATTGAATCATTTTATCAGAAGCTTTTCATTGATGAAAAAAGGGTTTGATAATTATTTATATATTTCTTGATTGTAATACATAAATTTGTATTGTATTTGGGAATTTTCTTGTCATTTACTTATAATATATTAATCATTGGTATTTACACATATCAAAAAACCTTTGACGGTTCAATTATATGACCAATGATATTTGGGGAAAAAAACCCATGATAATTTTTAAGGAAGAGCCACCTTATTTATGTACCTATGCTTTATTCTTATTTAAATAATTTATTAGTCATTGCTCCTCTTATTTTTAAAGCAAAGTTAAGGATGTTCTTATACAATGATTCATCTCATATTCTATAAAAATAGGTTTTTCTTTGTATTTCTTCAGAGTAACTTTGTATGTAATATTAGAGTGTACCCGATTGACAAAAGTTGAGAATTTGGTATCACCGAATTTTCATTTTATTCCCCTTAACAAAAAAATAACCATCAAACTTTCCTAAAAAATGATTCTTCATGGACGCGTTTTGATTTGAAAATTCGTAAAATGTTGAAGAAAAAAAATGAAATTTTGATGTTGTTTCTTTAAAATTATCGATTTGAATCAAGTTACAGGATTTTTATTTTATTAAAAATAAGCATAGAACCTATATTTTACAACAATATTGAAACAATCTATCTCTAACTCGCCAGACGGTATGAGTATTTTAGTTGGAAATATGTTTCCAAAAAATAAATATTATCTTTTGGTACCGTGCTTAACGCGCATTTGATTTGATGTTTCTCTTCATTTACATTACTTAAATCTCATTTTTTGATACCAAATGTCTAATACAATATTATTAAATATAATTTTGTTGTTCATTCATGCCTAATAAGACATCGTATTCTAAGAATTTATAATTTGAGATTACAAAAAAGTCCTGTTAACCTCTTAAAAACTATACCTTTTATTCATTGTTCCTTAATTTCTGGGTTGATTTGTTTTGATTTAAGCGTATTTTTATTTTGATATTCTATAAGTTTGATATTTTCATTCATTAATAATATGTATACTTCTTCTTTTTTTTTTTAAATAATCAGTTGACTTTGAGGAATGCCTAACGTGATAAAAGGGCCGGTGGTATTGTTACAATCCTGGATATTCAGGATTGTAGTAGCATCCCAATTTGGTGAACAGGTATCTCTGATACCTCCCGAATCACTTCCATCATTTATTTATCTTATTTTTTGACGATTTGTCTATTTCCTTGCTCAGAATTTGATAGTAGAAATGATTTAAATGAGATTTATGTAATAAAAATGAATAAAAACATTAAAGTAAATGCGCGTAATACACGGTACCAAAGGGAATATTTACTTATTGGAAACATGTTTGGAACGAAAATATTCATACCATGAAGCAAGTTAGAGATAGGTTGCTTTAGTATGGGTTTAAAATATATGTTTTACCTATAATACTTAATAAAATAAAAATCCTGTAACTGGATTCAAATCGATATTATTTTGGAAGTTTGATCGTTATTTTGTTGTTTAGAGGAATAAAATAAAAAATATCCGGAAATACCAATTTCCCAACTTTTGCCATTACGGTACAGTCTAATGTATATACATCATTGAATGGAGTATAAATAACAAATTCTAGATTCTATGAGAATCAAGAATATCAGTCAATTGACTAACTATAAAGGAGGTAAACCCGATGACAAAGCCCATTATTTCAGAGAGGGAGCGATAAATTATGTATAATAGGATTCATGGGAAAAATATGAATCCAAGAGGGGTCCCTCTTGGATAATATCTACTACTTTGAGAACATCAAATTTAATGTAAATGTATGCAAAATTGTATATTCAGAGGAAAATGAGCAATGATCATGCTTTCCATTCCAATTTGTACGCTTGAACAGGAAAAAACTGAGCAAATAATGAAAAAATATTTAGAGGACATTCGTTTGTTCCCTTCTTTTTTTTTCTAACAGAAAAAAAAATCTTTTTGTTCGCAAGGGGGCGCTGTAGGTTATAATGTATTTACACGTCACGACGAAAAAAGATTAACTTAAATTATCTGTAGTATTTTAAAGGGAACATTTTGCTTGGGATTTTTTTTGGGTACATTGTATAAGTTTGCCAACACGTCATATTTTCTCTTTTTATCTTGAAATTGAGGACAGCCACAACAGATAGTTGAAATTTAAATATTGCAAACTTTTTAATAATAAGGAAACAACTTTAAAAAGCGAAGAATATATTATTGTTGTAGGATGAGAAGAATCTCAACTCGATCGATCACAATTGCTGGAATAAGTTTCCACGTAGGATTAGACAATCATTGGACATACATAGTTTGTAAAGTATACTTCTATTTATGTATGTTTATGGTAATTTTCTGTTCCAGGAAGTCATGGATTTGATGACAATGAAATCCCTCTCCATGACAACTATTAATTTCATCCTGTAATGGTTCACGGTAGATACAAGAAAATGTCGTAGTGCTTTATTTAATGAGAAGTGATCTCCTCTGGCCTCATCCCTCAGTCCACAGATCGACTCAAAACCTCTTCCATACATTCAAACCTTCCATTTACTTTCATTATCCTCCAAAGTGTTAATTGCTCAAATATATCGAAAAAGTCGAGATCTCTCTCCTTCTGTTCCAATAATATATTCTTCGCTTTGCGAAGTTATTTAATTATTATTAAAGTATTAATTTAATCTGAAAGGAAAATTAATATCGTGGTCTTCGTTTTGTTTTAAAATGAAATGAACGGAAATATATATACGAATGAGGTTCTGAAGGGACGTTAACAGAGTAACCAAAAAAATGTAAACAGGTCCAGTCCTGGGTAATGAATATTTACATGCATACTATTTATGAGCCTACTTAATTATTTTATTTACGGAAATCATAAAATTATTTGCTATTAAGGGTTCGACGTCAAATTAACTCCAGACTACTTAACTTGACTGCATCCTCTTAATTGTTACATCAGTATTTAATTATTAATTACTTGCTACATCCAGATATGTGAATGTGCAGATGTATATATATTATGTTAACCAATCATTGACATATCATGCGTCATGTTACTGAATTTAAATACAAAATCACGCAAAAATTAATGTAGTTAGATGGAAGTGAATAGGTACATGTTAAATATATAATTAAATGGCAGGATGAGTAGAACTAAGGAACCAAAATGGAATGTTCATGATAAGAGACTAATGTAAGAATGATCTACAATATTTGATTAACATGTTGATATGGTGGTGTTTATATATGTGTATATCTTTAAAGGTTAGACCATATGGTGCAGAAGTATAGCTTCTACATATTACATAAGTATATATGTAACTCCAATTAATTTGTTTAGAAGCATAAAGCACAAGAAATATGCATTCATACTAAGTTAATGAATATAAAGTCATATTAAGACTTTTATGAGGGAAAATAAATTCTTATCAGATTTAAAAAAAAAAAAAAAAAAAAGACTTAAGATAAGACTTCATTTAATGGTTTTATTTCTCTAGTCAACGCACGTTTTTTTTTTAGATATTTACCCCTAATAATTTTTTTCACCAACATGAACAAATATATATATTTATGTTCTTTTATAATATACTACATATTAAAATTATCCTTACCTCTGACAAAAGGCTGCAATGAGGACTAAATAATATCAATTAATGCAGAGCATCATGTAATAAAACATTTATAACCAATATAGCCTTGAATACACTACTCCAAGCTTAATCAAGATTTGTACGAATTTTCTTGGAGTAGATAGGAAGTAAAAAATTGTTAATTCTTTGAAGAAAAATACCAATTTATATTAGAAACTTATGCATAAGTAATATTTTACTTTGTATTTATGCATATAAGTCTATTACCTCAAGGACTACATTGTGATCCAGTTAGGTACAACACCTCCCCCTTCAGATAAAAAACGATAGACACAAAAATAGACAACTCCATTTAGATATTTCATCACTCCTTTAATATAATAACTTAATCCAGGGGCGTCCGCAGGTTTATATTTTGGGTAGCTTGGTTTTTCAATTTTTTTTGAAAAAAATTTAAAAAATTAAATTTCAAACATTACATACATTGAAAAAACATTTCAAATATTAAATTTTCTCGAAATAAAATTCAAAAATTCACAGCTATGCACAAAAAAAAATCAAAAATCTACAGTTTTTTGAAAAAAAATCAAATATTCCATGTTCAAGGAAAGTAGCAAAAAATCCTTAATAGGGGGGCGGGCCTTCAGCCCACCATCTGTGGAATCCCCTGCAATCATCTTTAAATTCTTGTTAAGTATAAACAAAATAGGTTGAACTTTGATTCTTCCGACGACAGGTTTGGAGACAAATATTTCATAGTGAATTAGAATGAAGTTTGAATTTATATGTCAATATTTAATTGAGAACCCAACAATTGATCAATGACAACTAATATGGTTAAATTGAATAAATGAAATATTCAAATTACATATTTATTTTTAACTATAAAGCTAGAGAGGGATGATTTTATATCGTTTTTATTGGAGGATGCGAGGAGAAGGTGGGATCAATACTTATGGTATTACAGAATCAAGGCCCTTTTTAAAATCAACTGTTTACTACAAGATAATTATAATTAATAATGCATTTTTTTTAAAATATTTAGGAGACATATTGTATAACTGAATTAAGGCCCTTGATAATATTGACATATCCTTCTTATATGATTTTGGGGAGAAAATGAATTACTGATATGAAGAGGAGGGCTTTCTACATTTAGATAGCATTAGTTCAGGTAAAATAAGATAATATATAAATATATATAATATATTATTAAAACAATTTACACCAAAGGTATGAGAGAATGCTTTTTTAGAGAGAAATGCTAACAACACGACAATCTATTAAAGAAGGAACAAAAAAAAAAAAAAAAAAAAAAAAATAGCGCATGCACCACCAGTTTTCCTTTTCTAATCACTAAGCGGTGTTTTTTTGACTAATTGGTGTTTTTTACGAACATCCCACCCCTACAATACACGATAAAATCCAGTGAGTTGATTAGAAAATGTGAAAATCTTACAAAGTTGTCTTGATTGGAAACTTTTGATCAAATAATTCTAACTTATAAACTAGAGGAGAAGTTTCCAAATGGGGCTCCTCGCCCTTTGACTCCGCAGTACATTGGTCAGAGCTCTGGGAGATATTACATAAGAAATAGATAATTATTTATTATAATAATCAGTAGGATATTAAAAAATACTATAGAGCTTCACAACGGTTGGAAATCGACGGTGTATTTATTCCGATACCATATATCAGAGAACTCATTGAAAATTTGTAAATCTTTTGATAACTTTATAAGCCATCTTTTCTTAATTGTTCATCGTCCAATTTTCTTCGCAAAGATGAAATAAAATGTGGAGTAAAATATTAACGGAATTTTTAACTTTTATGATTAAATTACCCAGGCATAAAAGTGTCTTTAGATAGCATCTACATTTTAATTACACTACAACTATAAAAAAATCATCACAACTGCCCTAACTTAATACGAATCCAGGTTTCAAGGTTAGATGAAGTTAAAATAAGATTGGAATCAAATCCTTCTTTGCGGTTGCTATTTCCAAAACGTTAACTCTTTTACAAAGCTAATAATACCAATCATGGCTTAGATTATATGTGTGTTTGTGGGAATGGAAAGATTCTTATGTTACTGATCCAGATTAGAGCATCCATAATCAAAAATCAGATTTTGAATTGTACATATTTAAATACAATTATTCATATGTGTGGCTCTTAAATTTTTTCTCGAGCATTGTCATAAAATCTTTCTTTTGATATATATGAAGAAATTTAAAGTTTGAGGCCTATTAATCAATATTAAGGGATTGCTTATTTTTTTTTTTAATTTGCCAAAATTAAGTTTAAAATATTTATTTTTTAAGAAAAAGAAAGAATCCAAAATCCATAGCTATTTTAAAAATAAAAAAAATTTGAAAAAATTTCAAATATTTAATCTTTGTGAATAAAATTTCAGAAATTCACAGTTGTTTAGAAAAAAAAAAAAAATTCCGAAAAAAATTTCTAATATTAAATTTTTGTAAATAAAAATTCCAGAAATCCACAGTTGCGAAGAAAAATTTTTTTTTTTTTTGGAAAAAAATTTTAAATATTACATTTTTGTAAATAAAATTTCAGAAATCCACAGCTGTTAGAAAAAAAATTTAAAAAAATAAATTAAATTTCAAATACTAATTTAAAAATAAAAATTCATATATCGCATTTTCTAGTAAAAAGTCAAAATTACTTCTTTTTTTTAAATTTGGAACTATGAGGACTCCCTTAGGTGTGGTGATATTCTTGATATTGTGTATAAGATTTGTGGTATGTATTTAATATACAATTCCATGTTTAAAAAAAAAATATATAATGTAATAAACACAAATGGAGTTCTTCCCAGAACTTAGCCAATATTAAGCCATTTTTAATTAATAACTATATCAATAAATATTATTTCAAAAGTAACAAAATATTTTTCCTCAAAAATATTATTTTTTCATCAAAAAATAAAGTATTGTTGTACCACGTATAGAACACAGTGATCAACGATGTCAAGGAGAGAATAAAAGGGTCTCTTCCCCAGCTACGCGTAATGACGAAACAAAATGCATATTCATAAGTATAAATTCATTTGAATGAATAAAAAATTTTAATAATTTTTTTCCAGAAAATTTTGTATTTATAATATAATATTGGCAATGAAAAATTGCATATTTTTAGACAATAATACCTTTTTAATAAGCATTTTTTGATTCGAGGTTGTTCGTTCATTGATTTCACATTGAACATTTCTGTTGTTGTTTGTACATTATCATCAAATGTTTACTAAAAATCCATAATTTAATAAAAAATAAGCACTTCGTTCGCTTTTCAAAATGCTTTAATAAAAAATAAAAATTCAGATAATAAAAATAAAAAATTTAGATAGTGACAAATTTAACAGCCACTCTAATGTACAAATCAGCGCAAAGCCTATCTTGTGATCCCTTTACTAACTCTTTAAATCCCATTACCTTATTCAAATTGGACTCTTTTTCTTATGTGTACATATTTACCTACACAGATCTACGTTTATAGTAAATGCTTTGTGTTCACTCACTAAAGGCTTGTAAAGAGTCATGACAATTTATCCATTATCCTTCAAATATATTTTGAGTATTTATAAGGAAATTAAAGCCTGTTCTATGTACATAAAGTATGTAAGTGAGGCCTTTTTTAAGGAGCGTGTAGTAGGTGGGTGGTTGTGTTGTATGATACAATGTAAAGTGAGGCTTAGTAAATTGAATTCCTTAGATCACCTCCCTAATGCTTATTTTTACAACTTTTCTTTGGTTTATTGTAAAATAAAAGTGTTTTTTCATTCATTTTTAATATATATTTCATTATCAGGAGAGTCCACAGGAACAGACTGGTGGGGCTACAGCCCTTCCAGTCCAAATTAAGGAAAATTTGCTTTTTATTAGGATTTTTTTGAGTAGGATGAAAAAAATTACGTGAAAAGGTATGAAAAAATGTAATATTTAAATTTTTTGTGAATAGAATGGATTTTTGAAATTATTTTCAAGAGACCATACTATTAAATATTTTTTTAATTAGCTATGGATGTTAGAATTTTTCAAATAAAAAAATCCAAAAATCAAGCTTCACCCCCCCCAAAAAAAAAAAAAAAAATATTATCCTGCGGACGCTCATGCCTATAATTATATATTAGGGGTTCTTCCTGGAATACCGTAATTTCTGGGAGTTTTACACCGACGGAAAATTCCGAGGAAATCTTACCTTAAATTATTTTATAATATAAATTTCATTTAATAGGGCATGAGTAAACTAAAAATAATAATTTATCCACGAGAGGGGTGAGAGTCAAATTTGGGGCGTAACATAAACTTTTATCAGCGCTTTCTATTTGAGTAAAATAGTTGAATTTTAGGAATTTAACAGAAAAATTCAAATGTAATATTTTCCTTTTAAACCTGTTTTATTTAATAGATAATGGTAAAAAAGATATTTTGAGAACAAAATCAAGTCTCTAACTTTAATATTAAAGAAATAATGACTAATTTATCATCGGAATTTCATTCCTTTTTGCTATTACTATTTTTATGTTATAATCTACACCAAAATCTGCGATCAAATATAATATTTCAATACAACAACACAACTTTCTTGAACATCTAGAATGACATTTTCAGGAATTACAGAGTATAGTATTGTGCAAAAGTTGTTACTTTTGCACACTTGCATTTGAAAAAAAATAATATATATTTAATAATAAGACAAAGTACATTCATATTACGTGCTTATGTCGGGTTAAAATTTATGTATTTTGCATCAACAGATTGGTAAGAAACATTACCAAATACTAGATAAATAAATGTTTATACGTCCATAATACCTTTTATTTGATTCATTACACTTTATTTCTGATTTTCAAGGCTATCTTGAAGTAACTTATTTTGCAGGAAATGGTGTAGAATAGTATTATAATTATTTTGCCGCAAGACGGCGTCACTCTCTGTCGCTTTGTTAATATCTAATATAAGTCAACAAAGCTCATGCTGCATTATTATGACTATATTTGTATACCCAAATTGACTTTTAGCCCACGAGTTAAGTTGGGTATTATTCAATTATAAAACCCCAAAAATGAGCTCTTACATGACTTACTATTTCAGTTTTTATGGGGGGTCGGATCAAGTTACAGAATTAAAAAACGCAGGACCTGGATGCCCTTAAAAATAACCTTAATAATGATAAAATGAAAAAAACTTGGAATTGAGAATATATGGGCAAGATCAAGATCCCTAGAAACAAGGTATATCTGAGACACTGCTTTCTTGATAAAAAGATTGAAAAACACGCCCAATTTTCCCACGCAATAAATCTTTCAAATATTAGACAAGGAAAAATAATGAGTTAATACCCAAAAGTTACACTAGCCTTTAATTACGATTTTATTGCCCAAATTATTTTTAATTTTACTGTTTTATTACGCAACTAAGCGACAGCTGGAACAAGTTCTGCTTTTATCCCGTGTGTCTATGTGTAAAAATATCGAAGCAACAACCAAAAAAATGGTCAATGCATGTGTTATCTCCTCCGTGTCGGTATCCGTCCCAAAGAGGCAGTAGATATCATTAGCATCTCCATTTGGACTCCTTACAACATCGAGAAGTTCATTAAAGCCCCATACAGCGAACATAAACCAAAACTTATTCAGCAACAATATGGCTGACTTCTGGCCTTCCTCCAGCCCTAACCTCAACCCCATGAACTTTGCAATTTAAGGCGTTACGGAGAAGAATGTCTCATCATGAAAGTATGGTACGCCATCGTCAAGAGCTGCCAATTTGTTCGTTGGCTTGTCGAGGCTATATTTTCTTGTAAATAATGTTTAATATTTTAGCTAAATTTAGTATTTAAACATATCACAAATTAGTTTTGAGCTGTATCTTTTTGATTTCATAAAAATTAGGTTTTTCATAATTTAGTTCTGCTAATTCAAGTTTTGATCCTCACTCTGTATATCAGACATTCAACGTAAGGATCAGGCTAAATTAAGTATATCTGCCTTACGTCATGTCAACCTGGCTTGATGAAAAAAAATTATGGCTTATACATCATGTCTCTACAGTGTGCGGCAACGAATCATGCAGTATGATTTAAACTTTTTAAGAGCTCGTACCCTTATTTTAAACTAGTTAAAGATGCATGAGCTAATTTTATAATCCAATTAGATAATTTTTTGTAAACTGTATTCGTATAACGATAGAAGTTCAACAAAATAGGATATCCAACTTGTTCGACGCCCATGTCAAGTTGACAGAAATTGTAAGGATCGTCGGCTGTTTGGAGAGGCTTGTCTTCAAGGTGAATAAGCTGAAAAAGGATGGCCTGAGCCTCACAAAGAGTCCTGGCAGTGGTAGTCCCGGTCTCCATCCTTTTTGGACTCGGTGAAGGAGATATTGACAGGAGGCCGATGGAGAGCATGAGAAAGATAGTCCATTTTTGAAAAAAAAAAAAATAATAATAATATTTGATATTTTATTGAACAAAAAAATAACTTTCTTCCAATAGCTATGAATTTTCAAACAAAAAAAAAAAATCAAAAAATGGAATATATGAAAAATTATTTTTGATTTTTTTTTTTCCCAAAAAGTGTAATATTGGAAATTTGTAGCAAAAAATCCAAAAACCAAGCCCCCAACAAATTATAATCCTGCGGAGATCCTGAAGGTATTATGGTCAAAGAACTATTGACCGCCGTCAAGCCGTGACTTGAACCCCCTGGACTATGGGCTGCTGGGTGCCATTGAGAGGAAGGGTTGTGCGACCTCTCAATGAAATTTGGAGTCCATGAAGGCTGCGGTGGACAAGGAGTGGGAGGAAATGATTTAGGACTTTGTGAGGAAGACGTACTTGGTCTTATCCCCCAAGGATCGAAACCAGGCTGGTGGCCAAGGGAGGCCATTTTGAGAAACGATATAACTAATGACATCACAATAAACCAGTAAACATTTCAATTCTCTATCTCTTTTATTTTAGAAAATCTGGGCGAAATTGTACACAGGAATCAAATACTGCACGATTCGCTGTCGCACACTGTAAGTATCTCGGGTAAGACGAATCAAAAATGGTTTTTTTCTTCAAAAAATATAGAAATAAATACTTAAATTTTAATTTATTTATTATTTACTAAAAGAGTCCTGATGTTTCCCGCGTTCTCACTCAGAGAAGAGAATCCCCTCGGAAATGGGAAACCCTAACATGTATGTTTGATTTTATTTCATTATTGAAAATGAGACAAGTAATGATGATGGTGGAAAAATAGAATCCAATATTTAATTAAACTTGTAATTCCCTCTTACGTAATGATTTCTATATATGTATATCGTTACTTTTTTTAAAGTCTTACTTCATATCGCTCCATCAGAGTGTTTACTTATTTATCCATTTATTCATGTATTTGTCTACCCTAGGTGTTTTCATCCTCTGTTAGTTCATAGTCTTTGTCTTTCAAATCAACCCTTTTCTTCCTATTTTCAAGGTCAAAAAGGTACATAAAATAGAAAATTCAAAGAAACCTCCATGGCAGCATGAGATTTCAAGTTCAAACAGGAAGATGTGTCAAGAGAACCCTTCTTTTGGACAAAGAAAGATTTATGAGCCTCTTGTAGAAGGGGTGAGAGGAATTTGTTTTCGAAAACATGGCATAGGATTACCACAATCCGTTTTATATATATATAATTAGTATACAGCAACAAAAGAGTTCGAACAGTTTGGTTATTTGGTGCTGCAGTTATACGGCAATGTTTGCAACCAGGGGGATCATAGATATGTATTGGGTATTTTTTCTAATATTGTGATATTAATGACGTTCTGAAATAAAATATCAATAAATTTTGATTTTTTTTTTCTTTTGGAAACTTTATTTTTTATTTTTGCATGTTTTTAGAAGATATACTTTGATTTTTGTTTCTAGAAAAAATAATTTGATTCGTGTATTTTTTTTTATAAAATATATTTTGATTCTTGTTTTTTTTGGTGATTTCGATCCTTTATTTTCTCATTTGACTTATATTCAACTATTTTTCAAGTAAAGAAACCAGGCATTTTATGAAATTACAAAAAATTATTCGGACGCCCAGGACATAATGTAAAAAAGTACGTTTGGTCACCCTTTAAGCAACTACAGAATAAAATTTTTGTTATTTTTGGTAATATATATATACATATTACATTTTTTGTCAGCTGTATATTTGGTCTATTCCTCATTTTTCTTCTTAGACCAGCTGAACCAATGAGACTCAATCCCAAACAGGGCTCAACTTAAGTCAGCTTAACAATAATTACGTCATAAGTTCCTTGTATAAATTTCAGTCCATTTGGTGTAACTGTGCATATGGGTTCCCATCATTGATTGGTTGAACTCGAATGAGGCCGCCATATTGACCCTTTTTGAAAATAATTCATGGATTTGATTTACAAAAATAGTCTTGAAATGAAAAAACAAAATTACAGAGTGAAACCCGGAAAATTATTGAATCTACAATATTGATTACTATATATATAAAGGCCTTGTTATTTATGACATCATCCGAGTTTCCTTCTTCATTTCTAAGAGTTTGTATATAGATATATGTAGTAGATATAAGACGTATCTAAGGTTTTTTTTTCTGCGTAATAAAAACATGCCTTATTACGTAAGTTTAAATTTAACCGCGAAGTTTTTTATCAACTTTTTTTCCACTCCGCATGCATTTCATATAATATATACGAGTATAAATTATATTTAACACCACGACATTTGTAGCAATGAATAGTTTCTAAATTATAATATTTTCATAATGTGGTTCAAAACAAACCACCAGGGGTTTGATGCTTTCAATGATTTTGATGAATATGACTTTTTTTCCCTTTCATTTTTTCTAAATACAAACTAAAAAATTATAAATAAATAGTGTTATTACTATCTTTCAAAAATAAGAGTGTCCTTCTGATATGTAAATCTTTGCAATTATGTTGTATAGTATATTTTTCATTAGTTTGAAAGGAAGTGCATTGAATTCGTTTCGTTTTTAAGATTAAAACGTAATACTTAGGATGTAGCTTGTACACTGCATAGGAACTAGTGTTAAGACTAGGCCTGAGACCGATCTTTTTCGGGTTGGTCTTAATTGATTATTCCTTGACTGATTTAGACGGATATTTCGGTCCTGATGGTAGACCATAATTTTATCCTTTTCGAATAGTAGAGCGATTTTTTTATCTCGATCAAGGATTTCTAGACGCATGCAACAATCAAATCAAGCAGGCTGCTTGATTGTTTTCTTTTATTTATCCTCCTGAAGAAATAGAGTGAAAAATGTCATCTACATACTCTTTTTTTCAACGAATCAATTCCTTGATATTGGCCTCATGCAGGAATAAAAATTATGTTTCTATAATTAAATGGTCTCCATATTTACAGGGTTGGGCGGTAAATTATAGACTGTTTATTACGTTAATTTAGACAGGATTCGTGATTATTTTTGACATTCTTGTTCAGCCATCATTTTTGCATAAACAAATAATAATAAACATTTCGTTATCAGGAGTAAGCAAAAAACCAAAAGGCAGCTCATCTCAAATCTCCTGGATTCTGAAGTTGAGGTGGCGTGGATTATGGCCATTCTGAAGTGCTCCAGGAGCCTGGTTTTCAAGGTGGGCAAAATGAAGCATGACAGAGTAAACCTTTCCAGGAAAGCAGGAAATGGAGGCATAATTTCATAATATTTCATAAATATATATAATTTTTTGGATTTTGTTTCAAAGGGATGTGGCAGCCAAATGGGAAATCAAAAAACCTCAACCAAATGAAACCACCATTATGGCTGTATGGATCAACTTGTATGAGGAGTTTGTCATCAACTCCTACACGGCCTTCCAGGTATGTGTAAAGCCTGTGATTGATGCTTAGGATGGCCATATTGAGTGACCAAGTTTGCAAAGGCCTAATTTATATAAAATTATTTTTTTGTGTTATTATTGAAAATAATAAATTATTAAAGTATTTTTAAAGGCAACTCTGTATTCCAAACATTATAGAACGTTTTTCTCCGTTTCAATCTATAGTATTTAGTAGTTGTACAAATATGATTTAGCAACACATTTAACTTCAGATGACACTATTGTAAGTCGATCATCAAAGCTTTGAAACACGACTGACGTCATCAACAATTCGTCTATAGAATACGTCTAGATCGTATTTTTTTTAAAGGACGGAATTAGTTCGGTTCACTAAGAATCATAACTGTCTCAGACCGGTTTAGAATTTTCAGAGCATGCCCCAACACTAATAGTTACCTTCCTGAGAATAGCAACTTGTTTCATGTTGCTATTGTTGTTATTTTCAGGTAGAAATGAGGGGAGGTGGGGTTGAAAAAAAAGAAGTCTTTTCTCACAACAACAATAATACTAACAAGAAAAAAAAAAACAGGATCTATAACTACCTTAGTTCAAACCCCTTAACTACATATCCACCTACAAATAAGCGTGAAAAAAAAACCAAAATAATATTCATATTAAAATTAATAGAATGCTGTACCAATGTACAAATAAACGTCCCTAGATGTAAACCCATTCCAGTGAGGGAAGGATCATTTGTAAAAATTTCATATTGTGCGTCATGTTCGGAGAAAATGCCTCCCTTACGCGTCTCCTTGTAAATACATAATATCATGTTAAAGGAACGCAAAAGTGATCTTCCACAAAATATATATAAAAAAAAATAAAGTTGGAATCGTTTTGATCGTTACTAACACAGGCGCGCTCTTAAGAGGGTTTCCAAGGAATGTTTGATGATGAACCAAGAATGGATTTCAGTGTAAATCAGTCGTAGGAACAGTGTGTGATACTATTATCCACTTTTAGTGTAATTTATACGTGTGATACGTTAAATATACGGAATATTTGATCCAGAGCTAGGAATTTTACAGCAATGTCTGCCAAACCCCCCGTATCCTCTACACAACAGCATCAAACAATACACCAAAAGGGCCCATCCTATGACAATTATTGGGAAAAAGAATTTGATGATGAAGAGTCGGAAGGAACGATGGATCGTCCTTCCAGGTACTCGGACGCAGATTCCATTGAAAAAAATGATATCCCCAATTACTATGAGACCTACGATTCAGTAAGAGCCCCTAATATTTCGGATTTAAAATATGCAACTCGACCACCACAAGTTGTTGTGTCCCCCACATGGGGTCCTACAAATGATGGAGTAAATGACTCATATTATAAAAATGAAAAAACTGGTTGCTGCTCCGAAAATGGAGGGCGTGTGGCCATTGGGATGTTTGGGATTGCTATGGGGGTTCTGGGTCTTGTAGCTTATTTAGTTATTCAAGCTCCATCTTTGAGGCATCAAATTGGTAAGAATATAATTACATACATATTAGGCAATTCTGAAGGATTTTATTATTAAGCCATGGTTGCAAAGTCTCCTGTATACTAATGACTCTTAGGGATTGATATTTTGTTTTTACTCTTAAAAAAACAAAAGTACATTTGAAGTACTTTTTCAGTGATTTAATATCAACAAAAACTTGTCATCGCCTCCCTCTGCCTTCCTGAAAGGAATAAGAATATTAGAATATTTTGCTGAAAATGTATGAACCAACTTTTCTTTTCCAGGTTGGCTTCATCTCAGTAATCCCCCATCCGACACCCTCTTTTCTTACAATGCAACAAAGGGAAAAATATTTTCCCCAGATGAGCTCGTCTATGGAACGGAATTAACAATCACCATCATCATTTGTATTCTTGGAATTATGGCTAACACACTTTTAGGTAAGGAAACAATATTTGATAATATCTGACGTAACAAACTTTGATAATAGAGCTCTTAAAAACATTTTTAAAGAAAGAAACAAAAAATAATAAAGAAATTTAACTTGTGATGAAAAGAAAATACTTGATTACATAACTACCTCATCCTAACATATTTGACAAGTCTACTTCGCAGTACGTACGCAATACTCATGACATAGTATTTTACCCATTATTTAGATGAGGATTCACTAGTATTGGGTTTCAGTCTGAGACCGTTTTGATTTTTAGTGGACCGAGCTAATTTATAACGATTAAATTTCGGTCTACGGTCTGAATTGAAATATTGCCCCAAATCAGTCAAGAACAAATCACGTAATACCGAACCGGAGGAAAAAAATTCGGTCTTGAACCCAGTGTTAACACTAGTATTTACATACTAACATGTGTTTTGACAATTTAACTATTTATATTACAATATTTGGATTTATATATATTGTACGACATGATATATTATTATATGAGGTTCACTCAGTTGTCACAAGGCTCTCATTGTAGCCTCTCTTAAAGGTTTTTTCACAAAAGAATTACTTACATACATATGTAGATGAAAAAAATCAAATTCCTTTTGGATTCTACCCTATGGAGAATATACAAATGAATGTATTATATAAATACCTTCATTTTCGTATATAATATATGTACCTATATATATTTATAATATTAAACGTACATTTTACAAAATATAACTCCACACAATTGAGCTTAATATGCTTCTAATGAGTGGGCGTTACCCCAGTCTATGTATGACATTATTTTTTCCTTTAACTCAACATTCATTTATTCATAAATATACACATTACATGGGGCAACTAAGTAATTCTAATTTACCTAGATATACTATTTACATATCTCAAGCTGGTCAATAAGTCTAACAATGTATTATGCCTACATAATGGACATTATCTGTATCATTCAGCGTGAGTTTCCATTTTGAACATACATTGTATACAATTTTAATGTTCATAATGAAGCAACAATTTCTTGCATGACACAATCATCCTCATCCTTTTTTTTAATTCTGTAAGAATGTCGCAATAGTGTTTTATTTATTCTGTGGATATATATGAATATAATAGAGCGTAACGTTAGCATTGCTGATAGCGGCCCTAACATCCTAGCAATGAAAGCGTTTTTTCATCAATATTTAGGAAAATAGTGAAGGCTGCCTAAACAAATTAAAAGGACTGAACCTGACTTGCTATCCAAAACGAAACCCTCTGTTGGATAGTTTATTATTTTTATTCTCCTAAAATATGTTATTACATCGATCGTTATGCAATCTTATTTCCATTTTGTGGATAAAAATTAACCTTTACAAGGGAGAAATAAGGTATTTTTCCTTAATTATCCTACTTTTTTTGTCCCTAGTTGATAAAAAATGTTTCAAATTTAGATATTTCAAAGGGATTTCCACTAAATATTACATTTATTATATTCAAATGTCGCAGTTTATTATACTGTATTTTATACAGGTGTACATACTTTTTTCATTCATTAAGCGATTTGATGGAGTTTAAACAAAATATATTGGAAATTTGTCTCTTTTATGTAGTCAAAAATATCAACTTTGAGCCACCAAGATAGTGTCTCCTACAATTATGATACAATTTATAACGTTGATGAAAATGTTCTATAGATGATGTAAACAAATAATATACTAATTTCCTATTCAGTACGAAAAGGACAATCCATCTCACCTCAGAAGAAACTGACGTAGAAACATATCATCTTCCTACAAATATACTAAGATTTCTCCTTTCCCGGGAAATTGTCGTTCGGCCGGATCTCAGAAAATATTTTTTAAACTATGATATCCCAGTAAATATCTTCCTCCCGTTAATAAATAACAAATATTATGAAATTTAAATATATATTTTGGAGAGAAATTATATATTTTAATATAGTCTTAACCAATTATCCTATTCTTCATTTTTATAATTACCACCGATAGTGCACGGGTTTTTTTTAGAGCTCCCTTGTCCTGCTTATTTAAATTTGAAGTATGGAGCTTTAGTGCAGCTATGGAACAGTATACAAATCATTTGCCCTATACATAATTATGTGTGAGTTGTTTGATTTCTTTATTTCCTTTTTCCAAGTTTCAAACTTATGTACAATATATGATACACTTAAATTTATCGAAAAATGTATGTTACGAGGGGTGTCCACAGGAGGAAGCTGGAGGGACTGTAGCTCCCCCACCCCCAAATTAAGAAATTTTTTATTCTTACTAGAAAAATTGATATTTGATAAACTTTTCAAAAAAATTAATATGTGAAATTTATTACTAGTTTTCAAATTTTTTTCTAGAAAATTTAATTATCTACGAATAGCTATGAATTTGAAAAAATTTCTACAAAAAATTTAATATTTCAATTTTTTTTTTTTTAAATATTGAATATTTGAATTTTTTTCCAAACAATTTAATATTTATTTTTAAATTTTTTTTCCTAAAACTTAAATTGTCTATGAATAGCTATGGATTTTTGAAACTTTTCTCCAAAAAATTTAATATTTGGAAAATCTTAAAGAAAATTTTATATTTTAAATTCAATTTAATAAATTTTTTGTATCAAAAAATTTTATATTTAAATTTAATTATAGAAGTTTTTTCCAAAAAAATCATTTTATGTGAATAACTTTGAATTTTGAAAACATTTTTCGAAAAACAAATAATTTTTTGATAATAACTCTAGATTTTTGAATTTTTTTTCGATAAAGTTTAATATATGAAATTTTTTCAAAAAATTAACTGTTTCAATTTTTTTTTTTGAAAAATTTAATTTTTCAATTTTTTCTTTTTGAAAAATTTAATTTTCCAATTTTTTTTTCCAAAATTGTCATTTTGAATTAAAAAAAAGAACTAAGCCCCCTCCAAAATTTAATCCTGCGGACACCTCTGGTTACTGTATGTATGGGAAATCCCAGGATCCCGAGAAAAAACCCCTACTTTAAGGATCAGCCTTATTTTGTGACTGGCACTTCTTAGACGTATACATATTATGTTGAGCGTAATTCAAAGTTATTGATACTATTATTTGTCAAAAACTCGTTTTATGGAACGATTCAAATACCAGAAATTATTCTTTTAAACTCAATTTACATATGTTCGCGTCTCGGTCGTTCCTAAAGATGTTAACATATAGAGACTTCAAAGACACTTCCTAGATCTGATGGAGAAAATGAAATACTATAATGTTTTCTTATACTTAATTTGTGAAACTCCCTCTGACCAATGAAAGGAAAATAAATAAACATAAACCACTTTTTACTATTGAACTATTGTGCAATACTCTTAGAGGCCAATCCCAAGGTAAGGTTCTCTCTCTCTCTATGACACAATGCTTTACTACCTAAAATAAATGATTTGTTCTTTAAACCCAATGAATACAATAGTGTTTTTCCTCTTTTTATATGTCTTTATTTTTAATAACTATTCTTACGTAATATGAAGCGAAAACTATTGGCAAAAAAACCCTCTTTATGGCCTCATTTTTTTTGGTGATCAACTAACAAGTTTTGGATTTTTTTTAAAAGTAACTATTAAAACCTATTTTAGACTTAAAAAAATGATTTTCATGTGTATTTGTACTACGTAGATAAGGAGAGTTCATTGCAGGAGCTCTGATAATAATTGGGTT
The DNA here is from genome assembly GCF_016086655.4 of Lepeophtheirus salmonis. Classification (NCBI taxonomy): domain Eukaryota; kingdom Metazoa; phylum Arthropoda; class Copepoda; order Siphonostomatoida; family Caligidae; genus Lepeophtheirus; species Lepeophtheirus salmonis. The sequence continues at coordinate 33,974,902 of NC_052137.2, forward strand.
TTTGTATTTACATTTTATGTATTAGTTTATAAGTTGAAGGGCTATAAATTTTTGCTTAGTCAATTAAAAAGCTTTAAAAGAAAACAGAAACGATAGTTTTAATAAATAATGACTATTATAACATATTTTTATCTTTAACTACATTTTTTACCCTAAAAGGGGATATGGCCTCATTATTCTACAAAGTATAAAAATAGTTTTTACATAATTGTCTACTTACTTTGTACTCCATTTTGTTTTTGCTTTTGTGTTGAACATGATTTCATAAATATATACACATGTATGCTCACTAGGGTAATTACTGAAACTTTTTTGAGATGAGTCTTATGTAGAATTTGCAAAAACCGTCATGCATAAAAGCTAATAAATGTAGTTTTTCTTATTGAATTACTGATATTTTTTTTAATGCAAACTTAAGAATCACATAAATACAAAATAAAATTAAAATACTTAGACCCTTCAGGAATCCAAATTAATTGTAATACAGTCTTGGGATATAATGAATATTAGTAAAAAAGCTATTTTGTATACAATAAGACCAATCTTGTATTTATTTAACACTTTGAAATATTCAGCACAGAGGGGATAACAGGTAGGGGTGTGAAAATTGTCCAAATCGTTGTGAATGTAAATCAAAAAGAAAAGTTGGAAACTTTGATAGACGACATATCTGCTTACAGTAGTGTTGGATCGGTCTAAAAATACTTAAAACTTGGAAGATTGAGACAAAGAGACAAAATACCTGAATCTTAAAGTAGGAGGTCATTCATTATTTTCTTTACTTTTATGTTCTTCAATTCTAGCTAGGAGTGAAGAAAATATAAGGTAGCTAGAACCACCATAGGACTGAAGGACCGACTTATGGGGCTTAAGACTGATGAATGAATGGTGAAAAAGACTGGACCGAATGCTTAAAAAGACTGAAAGATTAAGAAAAAAACAAAATATTAGAAATTTAGTCATATGACCGATCCAACACTAGCTGACAGAGATAACTATAAAATATATAGTCCTTTTTGCTCGCTAATAATTTTGATTGATAAAAAATTGAAGGTATAATTAATAAGAGTACTAATATCTTCTAGGCTACAAGCATATAATTTTTTTTTAATATATCCTATCGAGGATTTCGACAATTATCACATCTGTTAAAAAGAATATATTATATGTATATGATTAATCATCTTTAAGAGATGCAAGAGTCAACTCTAGGCCGTGGCCAACCTCTCAAGATCTATTTTCTCAAATACACTCTTGAGCATAATTATGATATCATCATTCCAGAGAGGTATAAAATATGTTCATCCAGGTAAGAGCAGCTTTTTCTAGCAAACAATCTGAACGGCTTTTTATTTTCTGAAGGTGCTATCATGACTATTTCATTCTTGATAAGGAAACATCAAAGTATAAAGTAGTAAGTCTGGATTTGGGTTGATTTCCATCCTCTCACAGCTGCTTGCAGCTGAAATAATAAAATGTCATGACAGCTGAGCTTCTCTCCTCCCAAACATCCTTCATATTGTCAGGGGTACCGCGTTCATATTCGGTTCCTTTAATTTTAGATAACGGGTGGACATATTTTATGTATCACTGGGTATATGATACAAAAATTAGATATATGTGTAGGAAATAAGGGCTAATGGGGTCTAGGGCTCTTTCGATATTCAAGGAGGGTAGTATTTTTGTTAAGGCCCATAAAGTACAAAAATCTACGCTCTACAAAACCATCTTCATATTATATCAATAAATTTATACGAATGACCTTTAAAGTGATTTATACGTAATTTAAAAAAAATATATAAATATACAAACAAAAGATTTCAAGTGTCATTTAAAGCTCACAAAACGCTACAGGACATTAATTTAAGAAAAGTCATTATTTTAATGCTCATACTTCCAATTTGTGTTATTTCGATCTTTATTTAGGACTGAGGACTGCATTTCAGTCTAGTTTAAGACTTATAAAGTTTGGTCTTTGAGGACGTCATTCAACTTTTTGTCTTCTTCTTTTAATTAGTTCTAGTACTGAGAGTCCAAAGGATCGACAGACTTCAGGACTGATCCCAAGGATTGATGGGATTGGTCCTAAGACTCGACTGACACAACACTACTTCCAATGATTTCCTCATAAAATAAATTTTCTGCAGTTGGGAATGAATTATGTTACTTTATTAAAAAAAAAAATTGACTTTAGTCACAATTGTATATGTGTCAAAATTGCATTTAATGGAGGTTTTTGTGAGGGAAACTTTTTTTTGTTTTAAAAAAAAAATATATGTACATAATATTTATTTATTATAACAGGTACATATGTATGTAGTCGTATCATTAATCCTTTTTAATAGTCAAAAGTAACTCATCCGTATCTAGAAAAGGAAGAACCACGGAGTGTCTCCTTGACCTAACTTTTGTTTTAAATATACGTATGTATATCTACGAGAATATTGAATAAAATATGTAGAATGTACATGTTATAACTCTACATATTTATATCATTCTTCCCACTCTTTTTGACATTTTTTTAATTTATTTTGCATTTTTTTTTTGTGTAAATTAAAAATATTTGTTATAGTGATAAATGAAGAAAACTAGGTCATTACTTCTACCTACAAAAAGTCCTTAGCAGAGGGCTGCCATATAATTAATTCCCCCTTAGTATGTCTATAATGACTTGTCTACAACTGTAGGGTTTCTTAATTGGGATCCCGCTTTCACGGATTTTCTCTGGGTTTTAAAACTATGGGAAATCCTACATTCAATCATTTGATAATAACAGTTTCATTTAATAACTTATAATTCTCAACAAAAATCGTAGGATTACATTTATATTTTTAGGGAGGGGCTTGGTTTTTGGAAAAAAATAAAAAATCTATAGCTATTTACAAAAAAAATTTTTTTTTTGCTCTGCTGCATAATTTGCCAAAAGATTTTTTTCCTAATTACTTCAAGTGCTTCAATTGATATTTACATAAATTAATTTACAATAATATGGGTACTCGTTGATGTTTATAAAGAGATAAAATATCTTCAAAAACCTCACAATAAAGGCAAATATTTGCTATTTTTGTAAAGATAGCAAATTCTTAATCAATCATTTTTGTTTATTTGAGTGTAGAAATTCCACGTTTTAAGTAACAATGAAATCATTCAAAGGATGCTATAAATTAGTTTCAAATTAAATACTTTGTTCTCTTATATATATATTTTTTTTTTTGGTACACAATTGTGGTCGTCAGCACAAAAACAAACTAGAATGATTTTTTTTTCCAAAATTGAGTTTGGATTACAAGCATATTCTTTGACAAATTTTGTCCATTTCTATAAAAAAATTATTTTGATTAATTCTTTGGATGTGCTGCAAAAGTCACATAAATTAGCCAGAGTTGATCGTCACAATAAAAGAATCATAAATGAATAGATATTATTTCATAGGCCATATCGGGGCGAATATCAGTATATTTAATCAAATAAAGGCTTTAAAATATAGTTCAACTTTTTAGGTATTTTAACTCATCCCAGAAATTAAAATACAAAGACTATAAGTGACTCAAATATGTCTATGAACTATTGGACTGTGTTTACATATAGGTAAAGTAATAGTTTTCATCCTTTTCTGATTTTATTCAAGATTGTTTTTAGGTTGACGCAAAGCATACTATGAAAAACAAAGCACAGTAATTTAATGGCCATTTCTTTAGAGATTATCCATAGCTTTGTTCTTTACTAACGATTAATATACCAATTAGTGAGATTATAATCCTTGAAATACTTTTGAAGCCCTTTTTTCAAATACTTGCCACACTTTTATCAAGCATTTTTTTATGCATATGTTTAAAGATAAATGTCCTTCAAGAAAAAAACATATTATCTTTATCAATTATCATTCTGATGTATATTACAAATGATATCAATAGCAATCTAATTTTGTTTCAAGGCCTTTACAATAACAAAGGTAAAACTGTGCTCATCACTGAGCATTGTAATTTTTATATGTATATAATCGTTTCTCTGAATAAACATCGATTAATTATTTATGTTATATACCGAATGTGAGATGGGAAATCATATTATTGACAGATTTTTCGAAAAATAAAGCAAGTATTTATTCTACACCTTGTTACAAATTATTTAAGAAAAATACAACCTACCAATCTGTTACGCATAATATTCATTTAATAATTGTAATAAAATTTAGTTTTTCAAATTTTTCCCCAACTTTTTTTTCGTGGATTATTGAATTTTTTGAGAATGGTTATAGATTTTTTTATTTTTTTTTTCAAAAAATTTAATATTTGAAATTTTTACCCAAATTAATTTTTTTGGGAATAGCAGTAAATTTTTGAAATTTTTTGCAAAAAATTTATTTTGTATGAACAATTGTAAATTTTGAAGAAATTTTCAAAAAAATTTTACTTTTGAAATTCAATTCAGGATCTTTTCTCACAAAAATTTAATCTTTAGTGAACAGCTTTGGATTTTTGAAATTTTTTTTCCAGAAAAATATATTTTTTGTAAACTGCTGTAGATTTTTGAAATTTTTTCGAAAAAAATCTAGCTTGCTTTTTTGCTGACCAGTAACAAATTTGGTTCAATTTATTTATGTACATGGGTATGTTGATAAAATAATAGAATTTGTATCCAATTAGTATCACTGCAAAAAACTGTAATGCTCGGCCTGATTCTATAATTTGAATAAATCTAATCTATTTGCAAATAAAAGGTTTTAAATTTCTTTTACTTTATATTTTGTAGATTTTTGACTTGTCTCTATACATATTCCTAAGCCTTGAAGCCAATTATGGCCTTTTAGATCCTTGTATGAAACTGTGTCCTTTAAACTCTAATAGAATTGAAGAATAAAACTAACACACGTTTGAATCGATGGAAAATGATTAGATTGACCTTTGACTCAATGAAAAGGTAAAACTATAAATTGCTCATCGGATGGCTAAGTTTAGCCTTGTATGTTTTTTAAAATTACATACAGTATTATGAATGGGAAATTAAGCTTCATCCATTAAATCTTTAGTGAAAAAAAATGCGAGTCATTCATCACAATTATTTTACCCGTATAAAATTGACCCGTTTTGAGAGACTCTAGACTCTATAACTTCCAAGGTATTCGATGAAGTTCATAAATATATCCCAAAACATATTAACCAATTTTTTTCCTACAAAATCTAAAATGAACAAATATAACTTTTTCTTTATCTACAGCAAGGATAACAGTTGCCAAATTTAGGTTAAACTTCAATTATGACTTCTTAAGTTTTAAAAGTTAAAATCAAACAAGTAGTAATTAGTTCCAAGATACCTTTCTTCCAAATATTATAGAGTAATTAATTAATTGATTCAATATCATTTAAAAAAAAAATCATTTTTATCTTTTTTGAAATCTATTCGAATAGTTTTTAAAATTGAAGTCTTATTAAAATAGCCTCATCATTAATAATATAATATATATTCAATATACATGACCCTCAATAGTAGGAAGGCCGAAGTCTGAACCAACTGCACAGTCATCAAGGCTATATATGAGGCTTGGATAAGTGACTACTAGATAACCATGTCTAACGAGTACCATGTGAACAAGCTTCAGAAGGTCATTAAGGCCAATGGAGATAAGACCGAGTTCAAGATGGGGACGAGACCCTCAAGCAAGAAGGAACACCAATATTGTTTTAGAGGCATCCAAGGTCAAAAAGGTGTGCGCTAAGTTCTGGGAGATGATTTGAAAGATGCTGGCTGCAAATGAAGAACACTTCATATAGTTATTGCTCAAAATATGCTAATGTCACAGGTCACAGTCAATTTTTTTTAAATGAACCATTTTTGAAAATGGTTGGCTCTTGTCTTTCCAACGGGCTTAATTAAACTTAAATCTGATTGTTAGTAAGAGAGCTAAGAGCCTTTGAAGTGGAATCAGAATGATAGCGACCCCTCTACATAATACTGTAAGGGAGTTGAAACTCTTCATGTTTTGTTCATTTAATCGTAGATTAAATTAATTAATTATATATCACTTGTGATTAGTACATTTTCTGTAATTTGCATTTAAGTATGAAATGTCTCAATCCTCCCTACAATCAAAAAGTCATATTTAAAGTTTAAGAATAAGTCGGCACCGGTTATCCTGTTTTCAGAGAGAGAAAAAATCATTTTTGTGTAGATGAGATCAAATAAAAAAAATTACGGGTTATGCATTTTTTTTAAATTACTTTTATTTTGTGGGACACCTTAATATATGTACATATAGGTACTTTTCATAATTTGAAAGGAAAAAAGTAATCAATTTGAGTTGTATGCAACCAAGATCCATGACGGTTAGTATTTAATTTTTGTATGCTCACTCCTCATGTAATATTTAAGTAATAAATTTGAATATTATGTAGCCATAAATAAAATAAGGAGAGAGTTCTGCACTTAGTTATAACTTACTACAATTAAAATGTGTTTTAATGGTACATACATTTGTATTTTATGAATGATTAAAAAATCTTTTTGTGGTCATATCAACTGAAGTTTTATCTGTTTTATGATCATACCAATATTTAACTCTGCTTAAAAAACTTTTTTTATAAATTAAGATAGAGTAAGAACGCAAAACTTGCAGTATCATAACTAAATTACGAAAAACTGTTACTGGACTCTGTGGTCTACATATCCAAATTTTACGCTGTGAATTAGAGTAGGATACTTTCCATTAAGATATCATGCTAAACAATTCATTCTTGATATTGATCCATTTTTAATGTAATTCAAACAAGATTGGTGGACAAAACTTTCAGATATCATGGGCTATTATGTCGTCATTCATGTGACCATTTAACAATGACTAATTTGTCTTTGCACATCAACATAGTGAAATGTTATTATCATTCAAATATCTAACGTCAATATATTTTCGCTACCTCATACTAAAATTAGCCAAAAAATTGAAAATAGCACTGGCGAGTTTTTGAAATACTTAGAAAGGTGACAAAACTATATATGTGATCCTTTGAGATGCCACATGCACTATTTTAAAAATTTCAAAAAATTTATTATTTTGACAAAATCTATGGTTTTTGAATTTTTTTCCAAATTTTTTTTTTTGTGAATATCTGAATTTTTGATTTTTTTTTAAAAGCTAAGAATTTTTGAAATTTATTTAGAAAAAAATTAGTTTTTTGAGAAAAACTATGGTTTTTTCAAATTTTTTGGGAGAAAAATTTAATACTGGATTTTTTTTTTTCAAAAAAATTAAATTTTTGTAAATAGCTGATAATTTTTTAGTTTTTTTTTAAATTATTGAAATTTTTTGTCTAAACATAGAATTTTTTTGATTTTTTTTTCGAAATAATTCAAAAAACCAAGCCCCCCCAAAAAAAAAAAATATATATATGTAACCCTGATGACCCCCAGACTTTATATTTATTCCCTTCACCTCACAGTTACTAGCAGCTAATTTAATATCACGCAGCTAAGCTGCTTACATTGCAAACATTCATTAAATTATTCGTGTTAGCTGTTTAACTGTCTTGAATTACAGCCCCATATATAAGGAAACAAAAAATTAGTTACTTTTTTAATCACCTCCTCTTTCAAAATGTATAAATATATATATATAAATTATATTCTTACATCTAATACACGTTAATTTTCATCAATATAAGATATCCGTATCATACAAATATACCATTGATATAAAAAATGTCAGAATATGCATTCTTGTCTAAATACAACCTCCGGGTCTTTTATGTGTTAATATATTTTATCGATGATTGCAAAATCTTTTTGTGGTCATATCAGTTAATGTTTTTTTTTTGGTTTCATGAGATTCAAAGTATGAATGGATTGGGTGTTGGTTATGAAGAGTCAGTACATTTTGCAAACCATAAATATTTTATTTGTAGCATTTGTACGTCGGTACTTACTGATAAATGCCATCCAAGCTCCATAACGGATTTAATGTACTATTTGTTGCAACAATGAGTTGGTCCTAGGATCGTGTGTTTTTTTTTTTTTTCATACATATGATAAATTATTTTTGGCATTTAGTTATATATTGTTTTATGGAATGATTTAAAGATATTTTGATAATCATATTTATAGTACATATTTGCTATTTTAACAGCAAAAAACTATATAACGTAATATAAATGTCTTCATAATAAATTATCATCCGCAAAAAAACAAAAACAAAAAAAGTAGCACTACTAGAAGTGAAAACCAATCAAGCAACATGAAATCCTTATATTGAGGAGATCTGATCGATTTTTTTGTATGTGAACCTAGGATCGTTTTAATAAATGAAGTATACTATATAAGGATTGGCAGAACATGCAGAAATATTTTAAATCGTGAACGAATTCCTTGTATACATTTGAAACCGATTTATTGTTAAATTTTTGGACTTAAATTGTTGTTGATCCTCTTTAAGTGTATGTATGGGGATTTTTCTTTCGGATTGCCTATTTCATGGGGTTTCACACCTATGGGAAATCCCACAGGAAACTTATTTCCCAACTATCGGTAGTGCCCGACTAAAAGACAAATTCTGCTTTAATATTATAGAAAATTACTCCTCCCGGAAACCATCAGTGTTAATCTTCGTTTTTCATTACTACACTAACAAATAACTATTCAATACAATAATACTTATTTCAATTCATATGATATTTTTTCTCCTCAAGAATGAAAGCATAGTTATAAGAGTTTAAGAAGAAATATATATATATATATATGTTGGGATGACTAATTAGTACTTTAATCTTAAAAGTGCTTACTTATTAAATCAAATAAAATTCATTTTAACATACCAATTTTGTATCACATTATTGATTAATATTGGACTTAAAAATGATCACCATATATGCCTATGTATGCACAAGTACTCTTTGCAGCCCTCACAACATAAAAAATCACGGAGTAACTCCTTATATAAATCAATATGGCTTCATACGTCATACACAGTACATATGCTATCTAAATACAAAAGTAAGGAAATAACTTATTCAGGATGATAAGAATTAATTAAATATTCTCATGATGACATTTTTTCTTCTTTAAAGAATGAACTTACATGGTATGTACATAGTTATTCGTGTAATATGTTCCTAGTAGACAGACAAGAATGTGCTTAATGATGTAATGACTATCATCATGGGAATTCTAGTGCTTCGAATTATGCCTTTGTTTTTATCCATAAAAGGACTCACGAACCATATGTATGTAAATAGATACGATTCAGTATACATAATTATTATTACATAAAACACAATATGTTTATAAATAAACCATTTTACAATCACACATAAGGTCTTTTTTACTCCTCTATATATATGATAAATAATGGCTGGTGATAATATACCACGTCGTTGCCTATAATTGTATCCACACAGCCTTTACTCCAGAAAGAAAAACATAAAAGGCCCAAAATCAGTTGGCAGTTAGGCAAATAAGTCAATCATATCAACTGCTATTTATCTCTTAAATACTCCGTAACTATCACTCTCAAATTATTTCGCCACAATTTTTAAAATGAATTACAAATATAGGTATGGTATTAAGATCAAATCGGCTCACTTTTAAAAATCTTTAAATTGTCACAGATACCACATTTTTCGGCAAATTTAGTTGAAAACTGTTTGGAACTGTACGTATGAATGTTGAAAAAAGAGCTTGGATTTTGTTTCAAACCCTGGGTTGAAAATAAACGGTTGAAAAGTCAGCATTTAGAAGTAAATAGTTCTTCCTAAATATCACATATCTACATTATGATTATATAAATAATACCAAGGTGTTCAAACTCCTCTCAATCACTATTTTTTTTTGCAAATCTATGTTGCACATCCATTCTTTCAAATGAACCGCAAAAGCATATTATATATGTTGTTGGTAAAATGTTTATTTGTAATAAAATATATGTAGTTTCAATCCCTCAAGGAGTACTTATCTCATTCAAAAAGAATGTAATGAATGCGTCTAATTAATCAATTAAGCAGAAACTAAACTAAGGAATGCTTTTTTTAATTGTGTCTAATTAATCACATTACTTCAGATAACAAAAATGTGAATAAAGGGGGGGGGGAGGGATAAGATGCATCTTATCGTGAATATTCATTGAATAATTTCTATTTGATCCCTATTTTTAGATAAGGGATATGAAAGACCACCTTTGAGCTAATGTTTTCTTCATATGTACAGAATCAATTTCCTACAACTACTACTACAATTAGTTGTACACATTACATTTTTGTTCTTCGGCATGAATGCCCAGGTTTATCAAACAATAAACAAAGAAAATTATAACGTATGTGCATATAAGTATAAAATATTTTTAAATGTATTTAACAAACTCTAACTATGAGGTATTTCGTTATTGGAGTCTTGTTACCAAGATATTATAGTTATTTCTACGCAATAAATAGTGTTTATTCATCACGAAGTTAATTTTTATGCAAGAAAGTAATTATTCCTGATTGAATCAAAATGTTTTGAGAGGGATGTGGTTCTCAGTATGCAATTTTAGTTTATTGGCCAATTTTTGAAGGTCTGGGTATCAATCTCGGTATCGTCTCTTGAATATCTTAGTCTTGGCTATAGACATAATGGATGATAATAGTTTTAGGACAAATTAAATTTTGTGCAACTTTTAATAACCAGACGTGGGAGACTTGCGACTCAACTGGGGCATGAATTCATATTTTGAAGACTTGCAACTCTACTTGACTACACAATCAAAGACTTAATGAGACTTGACTCGAAATCTAAGAGTTACGACTCAAATTGGACTCAAATGCCACTTCAATGTTATCACGGGGCACTCAACGTATGATCTATATTTAACAACCAAAACGATTTTTTAAAATAGATTTTCTCCAGAACTAATCATCTGATTTTGATACAACACAATACCAAATGAATCTGAATAGTAAAAACTATTATTATTCAATATATTTGCCTTTGTCGTCAATAACAACATCGACTCGACCTCAGAAACGGGAACAGGTGTTGATGACAGTCTTCTTTGGTGTATTTCGGAATTTGTCCCGGGTCCTGAATATCAGCTCGGATTTTGTGCTGCAGGAGGATCACTGTGTTTATCGCTCATTTGTACCCCACATAAAGAAGTCCATGGGGTTGACGTTTAGTGAGCTTAGAGGTCAAACCCTTGCTCCTACAAAGTAAAAAAAAAGACAACGAGGTCAACGTGTTCTTTGTAGTGTACGATGAAACAGAGTATTGTTGTTAGACGAATTGCTCCCCTATCTCCTACGCCTATTGACTCGATGGTCTTAACCACAACACTAAAAATGGTTCAAAATTAGACGTATCAAATGAGCGTATAATTGATCTGTAACGTCTTATTAAATAGGATAATGTTATGGACGTGTATATACAGTATATCCAGACTTTTTTAGGAAATACATATACTTAAAGTTGCAAAGATATGAAACTAATTATGTGATTGATAAACATACATACATTCATATGAAGTATGTAATTGCATTTGTATGAAGCTACAAAGATGCAATGTCTAATTATAATTAATTAAACGTATTCTACACTGATAGTACAAACAAATAAATTTGGAGCAATTGAGAGGATTAATTTATGCATATATATGTAGATGAATTATATTGCAATATTTCTCAAGGACGAATGAGCTTATAATTAGACTGTACGTCAAGGAATCTTTACTAATTAAGTTTGAAAATATATATATGTATGCACTATTTAAATAATATTGAATATGTGGTTACCTCAATGAGTGAAACCAAAACAACTTATAACTTGTTGTACCACATATCAATGTTACGTATCTGTTTAATCCAAATACATATATGGCAAGAAAAATAGACAGAGGAAATGAGGGCAGGGCGGGTACTAAGATTGTTTGGTCTTTGACAATTTTGACAGAATGTTTTTTTTTTCTAAGTGTTAAATTTTACAAATACAATTATAGAAAAGTGACAAATAACCCTTTTTTTGCAGTTGAAAAAGACAAATTTGATAATAACTTTTTTTACAAGAATTGTCAGTTACTTTTTCTCAGAATAGACACTGTAGACTCTTTAGGAAAGTCTAATTCATGGGCGTTGCTAGCTTTATAAATATGGTTATTTTATATATATAATAGCAGAGGGTGGGCAGTTTTTATGACTGAATGGAAACAAAGAATGAAGGTAGAAGAAAAGAGACAGAGAGTGGTATATAGAAAAATATAGAGGAAGAAGAGAAGAAGGAAGAGAAAAAGAGAGATATAAAAAGAGAGAAGTAAAATAAGATTTTATTTTGGTCAAAACAGACTCTTAATGACCTCAGGGGCCAAAAAAATATTGTAGGAATATGCTTGGTTTTTTATACATTTACTTCCTAAGGGAGCGGAGCCAGCAACGCTCCTGCAATTTAATACCGAATTTACCACATCCAACGACGACTGCAACCATAATCTTTCAGTTCGAATTGACACTAACTGTTTTTACCAGACTCTTGAATGAGATATCCTTTAAACAAGGTAGTCTGAAATGGTTTTTCCTTTGTAACCATGCAAGCCTTTTAAAGGTCAATTTAACCAAAAGATTGTGATGCAGTCCCTCCCGGTCTCTAAGAACTTCCACGCCATTTCTCAGAAGCAAAGGATTCACTTCTATAAAACCATCAGATAGAGGTGGATTCAGGCCAAAAGATAGTTCAAGCAATTGGAACATTTCTTTTGTATTAGACACAAGTTTATTTATATAAACAACTGCACTTCGTTTTTTAAAAATCGACTTTATGCCTTGCTGACAGTTCTTTTCATTTAGGGTATTATCTATGACACAGTGGTTCCATAAATCCTTTCTTTCTAAGCATTTCACCAACCACTCAGTGAACATAGCTCTCCATATGTCTCGGAAACTAATAATTCAACATTTGATTATAAAATAATCACCAAAAAAAATCACAAAAAACAAATAATTTGACAACAAAATTTTAGTCATGAGGGCTTAGCCCCTCTCAGTAGCCGCAGACCTGAATCATCGAACTTAAGATACCTGGAATAAAAACGGTATTTTTCCTTTTCCCAAATGAGTCGTTTTTTTAATTATATACAATTATATATCATAGTAAAATAGGGTTCCGAGTATATTGTGTTGAGCAATTTTAAAATGCCAAATTACAAATTTTCGCAAAGATTACTCTTCCTCACATTTTTTTAATACAAATTATACTCTTAATAAATATTTGCGTCATAAAATTAATTTTTTAAATTATAATCAATAAACTCATCACGGATATGATTAAACGTGTTTATTTCCAAAGAATTATGAGCAAAAATGTATCTTAATACAAATTATGCACTAAGACCTGCATCAGTATATATAGAGTATATTATAAGAATAATCTATGACTCAAGTGGGATACAAATAGAAAACAAAATGACGTCGATAGACTTCCAAGTATTTAGAATTAGAATGCCTGAATGATCAATGAAGGGCTCATGTTGACAAATAAAATATGTACACAGGTAGTGAGGAAAAATTAAATGGCATAGCCTTTTACTATCTTGTAAGAGTACGTACTCATTGGATTTACAAATTAATTAATTGTGTATGAATGAGTACCTTTTGACTTCGTTAGTGTTAATTTTTGTTTCATTTTTCCACTTAGTATATGGAGTATCCAATAGCTCGAGTTCATTCATGCTTCCATGGTTGATTTTCAACGTTCTTTTCATTATCGGACTCTACGTTGCTGCCGCCGTTGTATTTGTTCTTGCTCATCCACTCATCAATAAACTTTGGGGCCTCATTCCTGCCGTTGTTGGATTCATATATATTTATTTTTGGGTTAAGGTAACTTTTTTAGTTTCATTTATTCTTTTATTAATAAATCTATTCAATTTGAAGGTATGGGAACTCTATCGTAAGTGGAAAAACAGTATAAAACAGAATTTGGCTATGGTTGAACAGATGTATAATAGCAATAAACAAGTCAATTATTCTCAACGAGCTGGAGGAACATCCTGGTGATGATGAAGAAGTAGGGGGTAGTAAAAAGTAAAATCAGTGAAGTTGTCAATTTCTCAAATGAATAACGAAGTTGCGTGAATCTGTGTATATGTAAAGACTTGAGTTTTGTATTTAATTTGGAAAGTGCGTTCCTAATGTGTTTTTTTTCTCTAATATATATGCAAAGTATAGTGTTTTTTATTTCATATTTAATTATTACTTGCAAGAAATAAAGAAAGCAAGTGCCATTGGAATTAGATACAATAATTATTTCATAATTTTTTTTAAATCTTCACATGTATAAAACTATAATTTTTTTTTAATTCTATAGAATGATCCAATCAAATAGGCTTTTCATAATCTATTTTTGTACATTATTGTATGACTCTAATAAATGAAACATTTACATACCTACAAACATTATTAAATAAATAAAATTACGATAAAATAAATAATTTCTTGTTCATTAAGGTATATGATTACTAGTGATGGTTTTCAATCTGTAAATCCAAGACCGTTTTTGTTGGACTGAGCTTATTCGATCCAACAAATAAGCTTTGTCTGGACCGGTCTCTTAGAAAAATTCGGTTTAGATCGGTCCAAAGGAAAAAATCGGTCTATTTCGGTCCCAAAAAATTAGTCTGGACCGATATTACAGATAAATTGTTTATAACGTAACATCATATGTATTTTCAAGTATAATGACGTCATACAAAGTTTCAACAGAGATAGCTCGGATGATTTTTAATCCTGTTGTCTCGTATATGTATACAGTGTTTCTTCTAGAAGATATCTTGTACTTTTAAAATATTTTTGAGGAAATCAATGACAGTTGATCTAAAAAAAAAGAAGAAATTTGGTCTCTCATAATATATGAGACCGGACAAAATGGTCGGTCCACAGTCTGAGACCACGGTCTGGACCCAAAAATAAGTACAAATCGGTGAAGTAAAAATCACTTAAGACCGCAGCAAAAAAAAAAAAAAAAAAAAAAAAAAAAAAATCGGTGATAGACCGAGTCTCAACACTAATGATTACATAACTTCATTCCATGGTAATGTCTCATCGTCATAGGTCATTGATAAACAAAATCATTTGCTTTTAATAATACATAGGTATGCAGGGTAGATTTATTAAATTATATGTATGTATTCAGTACCTTTTATCTTGGACAACACATTTTGATGATTAGTATTGTAAATCACGTGTATTTTATAGCTTGCCCGGTTTTTTTTTGGGAATTGGTAATATAAAGTAGTGGGGATATGATTTAAAAAAAAGAAAAATACAATTAAAATTTTGCCATCAAAACTTAAATAATGATGAATGAACACATTTTTATCAGTCTCTTCTGAATCATTTTATTTATAAGAAGATAGTGCACCAAAAAAATCTATTGAATACGCCCAGGGGCGTCCACAGAGGGCGGGGGGAGGCTAAATAAGGAACTTTTTTTTTCAGGATTTAAACTTTTGAATTTTTTTCGAAAAAATTCCAAATAACTTATTAGCATAAAATGCAGTGAAGAATGATTTTTTTATCCTTACCTATAGTCATTATTATTCAACTCCTGAGTAGTAAAGTTCTTTTTCTACTAGATTCAATTATATTCAAAACCTGATTGAACATTCATTTGTGCAGCACATAAAAGACTGAGTGTAACCTTGAAGATCTGTTGCAGAGTTATAAATGCAATTTCTTGTTGGATTCCGAGTAGAATTGAGGATCGACATCGGAGTAATTATTACTCATGTCCTTCTTTATTTCCTTCTCCCCCTCTTTTCTTTCTCAGAGCTAATTGTACTTGCTCTCCTTCAAAATTAAAGTTGTCAGGGTTATAATGTTGATTTTCGGTTTCTTTTAAAATGAACATCCCCAAAATACACACGATTTTAATCACTATTCATGGTATTTATAATATACACGAACATAAATCAGGCTTAAGGACCTCCCAAACGCATATGTTCCTGTTTGTAGTTACATACGTGAATACTGCAATTATTATTCAATTGTTTGAAACAACTAATAAATTAAAATTCTTTAGACAACTCATTAGTAAAAGAAAACCCAATCTTCTTTCAAGTAATACATTCATTATTATGGTCTTAAACTATTAGCATATTAGATATGTAAAGGAACAAAATGAACCTTTTAATCATCATTATTTGAAGATTTTTTTAGAGGAGAGCAGCTTAGCTGTCATGACTTCGTATTAAGCAATTACTCCGTTGTCGATCCTAAATTCTACTCTATGTCAAACAGGGGCTAACCTTAGGCCTAATAACTCCTCAGTGTTGTTCTCCATCATTCATGAGCACAAGCACTTGTGATTACTGTATACTTATTGTTCGATATTGTCCCTTCCAGCATGTAAGAATAAGGATAACAGCTTTAGATAATTAAAAAGAAAACACTGTTCAGGTTGTCATCAACCACAAACAGTCGCACGCTAATGAATACTTAAAATTTACAACTAACCATTGTTATATAATAGGGTTTCTCATATACCTTATAAATGTCCTTTAGCAAGACACCGCAAAACTATATTTTTAAATTTTTGGGGTCCTGGGGAATTCCGTGATATAATAGTCAATAATAAATACCCTGAAATTTAATTCAATCTGTCAAATGGGCAAAATTAATTTTTGTTTCATACGTTAGAAGGTGAAGTTATACTTTATTTATTCGAGTGGATAAGAGCAAAAATTGTCAAATCTACCGACTTATAAAAAAGTATTTTAATATATAAAAAAACTGTAAATGGAAACCAAAATAGGCCAATATATTTTAAAAGAAACAAATATTGTTAATATTGAACATTGCCATGTAAAAAGACATACATAGTCTTGAGGTTTCTCTCATCAAAGCGGATTAATATAAATATTTAAATACAGTCAAAGCTATATTTTAGCAATCAGGGAAGGGAAACGGAAAAGGCTACCGCTAAATATAGGTAACCTATATTCCAGGTTTCCTATTTTGTAACATTTCTAAATTCATAATCTATATATGACCATTTAGTGCAGTAACACAGTTAAAACAGGTGACTGTTGGACCAAGTCTTACTTTTGAATTTGTGAGTCTGTGATAGGTTCTTCGTTGCTTATAATTTCTGTCAATGCATATCATTTGTACCTTAGTATAAATAGTTAAAAAATGTATCTCCAAAATGTATTCAACTTTTCATTGAATCAATAATAAGTCATAAATTTATCTTATGTATATCATGAAATAATTAAATGAAATATTTCCTCTGGAATTTCACGGTGGTATAATACCTCGAAAACTTTTAGGAAAGCAAGGTCCCTGGAGAAAACCCATATTATATACCTACATAGGTTCATAATCGGAATTAAATGTCTTCAGACCTATAGATAGTGTAGTAATTGATGTCAGTCTCCTTTTACTCATGGTAACATGTTGATTATATGAAGGAGTGACCACATTCACATCTGGAAATGACTTTTAGGATTGCATGTTGAAGAAAAATTAAACACATTTCGGAAGCGGGAAATATAATCCAGTCAAGTTTACTAGGTATATGTAGATAATAAATACATCAATAATGAATTTACTTATTAATACACAGGATGTGCGAGCTATCTGTGCCGCGAAAAGGATTTTTTTAAAGAGGCAATTTTCTCTCTGACTAGATATCAAACCTGTATACCTACTTTTAATAAAGATTCTAAGTTGATATTTGTTGTGCGATGAATAAAATATATGAACTCCCATGCTGGCTTGACACAAAAAAAAAATATATAAAGAGTTTCAAGTCATGATTTATTGATATTAGTATCGATTAATATTTAAGCTATATGCATAACCATAGACCATCGATCCAAAAGCTTGGACTTACTCCAAGTAAAGCAGATTCTAATCAATTGTTGATATATTTAAAAATAATAATTTGTTATAGCTACCAATCAATTTTTTTCTTTTGAAATACAGTAATGTTTAGAGTTCTTGTCAGAGAATTGCTGCTCGCGATTCAATATACTGATACACTGAAACTAATTGAGAGTTTAAAGCTAAATTAGCCAATAAAAGAAGGAGGAAGGATCATGCAAAAAGGTACCATGAATACACATTTTAGTTTATAATTATCCCTTTCCAAAAAGAACCTACCTAAACACTATACACATATTACTTATGAAAAACAACTAAATAAAACCCTTCATCATACAGAATTTAGAACACACATACAAGCATTTAACTAAACCCAAAATAGGAGCAAATAAGAATAACCTAAGAAGCAATCCACCATTAAAAGAACAAACAGTCTCCAGAGTAAGATTATTTCTTTTTAAAAGCTTTGTAAGATCTTACAATCCACGTTAAAGAGTCTAAATATTTTGCGGACATGGAGGGGTATATCTAATAATATCGCCTCCATATTACCATCCAGATCCACCCAGAGGTGTCAGGAACCATCACAGAGAAGGCAGCATACCTTGCAATAGCTGAGATGCTAACAGCTCTTATCTCTTCAGCGGCTAAGGGTTCATAATTTGTAATTTTGCTGGCAATAACAGCTTTGGAATTTAATAGTGCTAATTCCAACGCCTTCGTCTTTCTCGCAGATCCCCTTCGTTTTGAAAGCCCGAACAAAACCAGTGCTTTATTGAATTTTGATTCTTGGTCATCTAGTCCCTTTATATTTAAGGAAATAAATACTTTTAGAATTCAAACACTGGGACAATCTACGAAAGCCTGAATGGAGGAATTAAAAGTTTTTCCACAGTCTTTATATAGAACATTATAAAAAATCAGGCCAACCGAGATCTGAAACTGCGGAGTAAATTTTTTGTCATCATAAATATATAGTAAGGATCTCTCTATTTTTTTATCCCAAGATTTCGGGCGATCTATAGTTTTTATAAAATTTTCACATATCACACTAACAATACTCTTAAAATCTCCCGAATATAACATTTTCAAATGCCATGGTGCTGGATGAATGTGGTTCTTAGCAGTCCTATAAAGCGGAAAACAAAATTTTCCCTTCACAAATACCGAATCAGGGTATTTTGGAAGGCCATAAACAGTCAAAATAGATTTATTTATAGCCATACTTTCTAGGCAGCTCAGATCCTCTGTATTGTTGAAAAAATGTTTCTTTACTACGTTTTGATGAATTATATCTATGGTAGTGTTCGACTCATACGTTGGCGTTCCATACCATACAACACGATGAACAGCATACCATAAAAATGAGATTTTCTCGACTGATCCGTTTGATAAAATAGTACCCATTATCAGTAGCATGTATATAGCATGTACCTGATACAGTAACTTTCCATTTTTCATTATGACAATAAAAATCTTCTGGTATATCTTGTGGATAATAGAAGATATTAAAGTTAGCCCACCTCCTATAATTTTTTTTTGGCCTTTTGAGAGAAGGGAGGTACCAAAGTACACAGTGTGGTCCAATTTGTGTAAGTTTCACCGTGTCTTTGCCATTCTATCCCTAAAATTTCAACCCCATTCTTGACATTACAATCTAAAAGTGTAGTTGAAGAGCGTGGATTCCAAATCCCTTCTGGGAGAACAGCAGTTTTACTTTCATTAATTATCAAGCCAGACCTGTGGGAATATTTTTCAAAAGACTTTAGAATGACTTCAATTCTTCTAACTAACTGACTTTTAGTGTTGGCTTCGACAAATAATCTGACATCATCTGCATAGGTGTCAAGTAAATGTTTAGAATTGCCTAAGGAAATTCCAAAGCCCCTATATATCTTTAGCAGAGATATACAAAATTATTCAATTGTGGAAATAAATAATAAATATGCTGCTGGACATACTAGTTTTTGGATCGTGAATCATAGCTAGCGAATACAAGTTAAGTAATGAGTCTTAAAATTTAATGATCATGTATAATTGCAAGTCTTCAAAATATGGACTAAAATTCAAGTCCAGTGGCAAGTCTGGAGTCAAGTCTCCACCTATGTTCTTAAGCAAGGACTATAGCTACAAACCATTCGTGTTTTAGATTAAGAACTGACACAAAGTGTCTCGTAGTCCAAGGTATTACTGTACATCACTTTAATACTGTTTAGAATGTTTCGACTTATTTTAATTGAGGTTGACATATTTGGATTTATTTTACCTAATGGTATTGATATACAAATAAACGTATATGTGTATATATGTATGGACTATGTATAAGTATTCAATAAAAGATAACTCCATATGTGTAACTAATTAGTGGTTCAAGTTTTAATTTATGATTTTGTAGAGATTTTAATCATTTGTTTATGTGGATTTCCGGCCTATAAATGACGGGATATTAGTTTATCCTTGTTACTTGTTAGATAGAGAGTCTAGCCGATCCAATTCTATACCTTGAATTCAAATATCTATCATTAAAACAAAAAGAATTTCCCTGCGGAAAATGTAAATGAAACGAAACAAATAAGGATCCATGTGTGCCCATCACTTTATAAAGGGTGTAAACAAAAACTGATTGTCGGTCTTTGCTGTACAAAGTACAAACAGTATAAGCAAACCTTATATCTAAAGTAAGGACCAATATACAAATAAATGACGTAATTTGAAACATAATTAAACAATGTATCAACTGCTGTTGGTTTGAGGTAAATTAATTTAGGAGTGTCGGAGAGAGAACACCAAAGGTAACGAGTATTAGATTTCCCTCGCGTCCAAATTTCGTCGTTCGGAAAAAGCAAGTACTATCAACATTTTTGAAGAATCCATACGGATTTGGAGGCTGGGAAATATCCAGATGATATAGTCACAAGATAGGGAAGAGGGGGAATAGGATTATAACGACGAAATTCTCACAAAATGGGTGGAATAGGATTGACATCCTCAATGGCGAAAGCGTTAGGAGTTACGGTGATGACTGATGAAGATATGTCGTAAATTAAGATGTTTGGTTTTAAGTCTTATGTTTTCTCTCGCCTTCCGTACCTAACTGAAAAATTAAAGCCAGGCGTCTGGAGAGGTCAAAGGTGTTTGTATCGATAAATGGTCCACTAACAAGATCTGTTCTGATAAGAATAATCTAATCGATTATTATTTTTGTGGGGACATTGAGAGAAAGGACCATAGGATACTGCTCAATTATCTTTGAGGAGCTCTGCAGGTGTGAGCAGGAGTACTGTCTTGTTTCAGGTCAACATTGTCATCCAGGAAGTTAGCTCAAACCCACAGGATGAATTAAATTTCCAGATTCTATTTCATGCAACAAGAAGCGTTTGGATCTTGGATCCTAATTCGAGTGTCACGATCAACCAGTTCATAAATGACCGTAAAATCAGACTCTTGATTATTATTACGATTAAATTAATTAAAATCAAATTAAATTGTTTAAATTTATACTTAAAGTTGCAGAAAAAAATGATACTATGATACATTGAAATAAGAGTTTATTTCATTGAAACTCGTATCTCAAATCAAAAATGTACCATTAAATTTTCCGCAATCCAATCTCTGTCAATTAAAAACTGGCCCTTCCTTATACCAATGCAAAATACTACCTACCAGGCTCACAGGGGTTATGGAGGGCTACTACAATCCCTGACAAAAATCTTTTTCTTTTTCAAATTTGACGAAAAAACAACGATTTTTTGAAAAAATGAATGGAGATTGCTAAGATTTGAAATAAACAATGTTAATTTTTTTCAATTAAGAGTGATAATTGTCGAATTAGTCTTTTTAAAAAAAGAGAAATGATCAAAGTTGTGACAAAAAGCCCCCTACCCCCTCTTCAAAAAAGAAAAATCATACAAACAGCCTTGTAAAAATTTGTACATTAAAAATCGTATGTTGAGGTTCATCAGACGTTACCTCACCTAACACGAAAATACACATCAGGGGTGTCCGCAGGGGAGGATTGAGGGACTGTAGCCCCAATCCCCCCCCCAATTAAGGAATTTTTGATTTTTAGTAGAAAATTTAATATTTGATTTTTTATTTTAAAATATAGTTTGTTTGTATTTTTTTAAAAACCAAAAAAAAAAAAAACTTGCGGACACTCCTGTACAGTTTAATTATAGTCAGCGGTCGATGTTTCTGCTCCTTTTCTCCGAGATAATGTTCTGAACATTTACTTGTTAAATTATAATTAACTCCTTTTAAGCTATAAACAATTCCCAACAATTGTTGAATAATGATTCTATAGCTGGAAAAAATTGTCTAACTACTACATATTTTGGCTTTATTTAAAGTTTCTTTTCTTAAGAAAGATTGCGTGATAAAATAAAGGTAACAACATGTCGTATCCATGTGAAAAAATAGTAATAAAAGGGTACATTTTTTGTATTTTAACTCCTTTATTAAGTCATTAAATATAAATATATCTTTCAAGGTATGAATATAAATATATAATCTTTGTTATAATATTCAATATAGGATTTTACACGTAAAACATATATTTTAATATTTTTCTCTAGTGTCATGCAATAATTAGAAACGGAAAAATATTTCTTAAAAAGAGTTTAAATTTGTATAATGACTTCATAAATGTCTTGAAATTTTTTATATATGCTGTTGCTGTGCATATTATCTCTCTTCATAATAAGAATATTGTAATTGAGTTTAATTGCGTTAAGATTTATGTTTAAAGGTCTTACAAAAATTTATAAAAAATAAAACCCAAGTTGAACATGCAAGAATAAAATCCAACATGTATACATAAAATGTTTAACCATTTCCTTATGCAGAATCTTACATGGGTAAGTATGCACAGATAGGTAGATATACACGTACCAATGTTATATATGTAAGATCAAAAAAGATATTATCTTTTGTCAAAATATATGCATTCATTCTTAATGTCTATGCATTACCGTTTGTTTCTTAAAAGATAGAGAAATTGTGTCAACTATGTAACAACCAAAGACAGAAATTAGTCATACAATATACATAGGATTTCTTGTTCTTATACCATTCTTATCAATGCGGTGGCATAAAAATGTGTTCAGTAGTTCCTTGGATTACGAGCAACATCAATATAAATGAAGTGATCATAAACTAAACTGATTCAAAGCTTGCTTTCATGTGAACATGAATTTACCACCATTCGATTACTAATTGTTAGGGATGGGGATTTTTAAGGAGCGCGAGGAGAAGGCAGGAGCCAAAGATATGATACTTCTGAATCTTTGTTGACATAAACGTCCAGCTATATGATTTTTATAGGAGAAAATGAATTACTACTATAAAGAGGAAAACTTTCTACAATAAAAATAACATTAATGTAGGAAAAAATTATAATGCAGCGTTTTTCAAAGTATTTTCAGTTACCTTTCAAAAGTTTATAAAATATCAAGGCACCCCAGAATACAATATAATTAAAAAGGGGACTAAATTTAAATTCCCTATTCATTGAGACATGGAACTGATGAACAGAGCACAATAGGGATTGAAAATAATAATATGTTTAAGTTTGCTCGTAACTATCCTTTGGTTTGACGATTTTATGTACTATATTTCTCCCACTAAGGGAGAGAGGTATGCTACATTCCCAGTACTGAATAAGTCAAATTTGAGGTAATTGTCGTTGTAAGTCCTCTTCTTAGCCTGACTAGTATCTAGCCTTACGATCTCCGGTGAATATTCAGAGCTGGTAAGTGGAAGCTTGCATGAAGTAGGCTGAGGCTACATTTCCCAGTCAATCCTATTGACATGATAGGTATTTCATAATGGGTACTTGAGACAGATTTAAAGGGTTAATTTTCGTTATATATTTATTTATCCAAAATGAATTTAAAATTTTATGAAATCTCAGAACTATATTTTTAAAATTTGATGTCAAAATACACACTTTTGGCGGCACTTCTAACACTGCCAGAGTAACCCCAGTGTACTGCAGCACCCACTTTGAGAAATTTTGTACTAAGGAATCGATCCAAATGACAGAAAACCACTACACCAAACTTTTTTACTTTACCAATCATAAAACCGTTATTTGTCTCTACGTTTCGTCTATTCCTACTATTTGTGTCGACGTATGTAGTTACAAGAAGCTAAACTATTCCTACCTCAGTCTCTTCTGAGGTGAGAGCGGCCAATATTTTAAGAGTTATAAAAACAAAGAATGTCCACCCAATCAAAAACATTGCTTGTTATCCGAATTGAAATGATTCATTAATCTGTTTCAAAGTATGTACTCACAAACAAATTGTCTCGTAATAAGATATATTACGGAATATGATATGGTAAATTTTTTTGTATACATACCATAATGATTATTTATGGCTCTGTTCCAACTCAATACTATCAATGTTTCCTCGTTCCTTTGGTAAATTTGTGCAATGAACATTGATACATACATATATTAGAATGGGTTATCGATTTTAGACTTGAATAAGTTGATCTAGATATGTATATTAGTTCTTTATCCATAGAAAAACTATGCAGAGTGCAAACCAAAGGATCCTTTCGTACGGGAGAGAGTGGTGCATCAAATGGATTGTGTATTATTCTTAGTTATATGATGAAACTCGTCCAATTCGTTACCTTTATTTCATGACGTAACCTCTCCTACAAAAAGAAACAGAAAAAAGGCTCTTAAATCATCGTGTGGTTAGCCAAAAAAGTCAATCATACCAACTACTATTTCTCTCTTAAGTTCTACCAGGCTATCATTGGCATATTATTTATCCGCAATTTTAAATGAATTACATATATGAATGAATATATGTGGCATAATATTAAAATCCTACATAGTATTTTATTCGATACTGTATGTATTATAATTTATAATATTGCCTTGTAATATTTAATTAAAATCATAACTATTTGTATTTCTATATGATTAGCAAAAATATATTCATAGAAATAATAAGATGCCCAATATTCATATTCGACGAGGGATCAACAAGAATGGGAGCATTAGTATAGTACAGGGTGGTCTAAATAAATGGTGAACCATTTCTATTTTTTATATCTCAGCATCTATAGGTTGTGCGATAAAAAATCCTTTAGTTCCGAATAACCATGTAGGTTTTTAATAAACAAAATTTTTTATTTATTTGAAAAATATCAGTTGATAGTTACAGATGGAGCAGACCAGACTAACCTTTATATCTGAATTTGTCGCACGGGATTCACTCCACATTAGGTTATTTTTCGTCTCAAGTAGTCGAAAAGTACAGCTTACAGGATTTGTGAGGAATTTGACGCCAAGGGGAAGACACACACGAAACATAACAAGTTGAGAGCAATCTGAGCAAGCAAATCCGACCACCATATTGCCAAGCTCTCAAAGACCAGGAACATGAGCAAGACAACCATCAGTGTCGACTTGGAATATCTTCTACGATAAGGGTTGCTAAACATCTTCTCACTACGAACAAAAAGGCCACCAGGATTATCAGAGGCAACAAAATCATCAACTCGATGAAGTCAACTTGAGGATTCTTGAAATTTTTTTCAGACAAGAAAATTAGTTTTGACACTTTTGAGGTTCACACCATCACGAAGAAGCCATCCGGAACCATGATCCTCGGTGTCATATCCAGTGAGGGGGACGTCAGACCTCCCCACCCCAATTCTTCAAGAAGGGAGACACAGTGAAGGCGGACTGGAACTTGAATGTAGTTAAGGAGGTGGTCATTCCCTGGATAGATGTAGTAGCCCAAGGAAGAAATTACACCTTCAACAAAGGACAGTACACCGACACACAAAGCCAAGAAAGTGATGAATGTCTTGACTGCAAAATGTACTCACTTTTGGATACCAAATTTTTTGGCCTGCAAACAGCCCGTACATGAACCCATGCGATTTCTATCTCTGGGGAAGGGTCGAGCATTAGGCCTGTGCCATGTATCATTCATCTATGGAGGCCTTGAAGAAGACCATTACCTGTTCAATGGCAATACTGGATCCGCATGAGGTCGTCTCGACCTGCCAAAGTTTCTGGGGCTGTGTGACCGAGGTCTTCAAGAGAGGCGGATATCATTATGAATAATTCCATGCCATTAAATGCAGCTTTCAAATAATAATAAAAAATATTGTTTCTAGTTCCTTCGTAATAAATCTTTAAGATGTTCCCAATTTATCTGGCCGCCCTGTATCACTTATTACTTTGTTTATTTATCTAAAAGGATACATTATGAAATAGCCATGATGTATCAAGTCAGACGACATATAATCGCTACTACGACAAAAGATTACTTTTGTGTTTACGTATAAAGTCAAGGAAGTTTACCAACAGGAATTTTTCATTAAAAGGATGTTTTTCAGGTCAATAGGTTGTTATGAATGGTCGCCCTCCAGATAGTATTACTACTAGTACAGAAAGGTGTCAATTGTAAAAATTGTAGTTGTTTAGGGTTATATGATATTTTTCTAACGTTTATGGGCTATAACTTATAGCTATGGTGTATCTGATGACCCCCT
The DNA here is from genome assembly GCF_016086655.4 of Lepeophtheirus salmonis. Taxonomy (NCBI): domain Eukaryota; kingdom Metazoa; phylum Arthropoda; class Copepoda; order Siphonostomatoida; family Caligidae; genus Lepeophtheirus; species Lepeophtheirus salmonis. The sequence goes on from NC_052137.2 coordinate 34,001,256, forward strand.
CACCATACCTCGTCAGCTAATGTTAACAAGAAATTACGTAAATAGTACACTATCAATGGTATACCATGTTCAACCTCGCTTCCACCTTCTCCTCGTCCTCTACAATGTACCTATCCCTACCATCGATCATCAGTTTAGTTGAGTAGCTTGTAGTGCAAAAACTACCTTTAAAAAACCTCACCCAAGAATAAGTTCAAAAACTTGACAACCCTTTGTTTCATCTCAAATGAATAATTATCAGGCTTAACGGGATGATAGTGCACGAAACCTCGTAATTTCATCTCTCCTAAGATAGTGGTTTCCAAACTTTTTGTGCCCAAGACACACCAACAGAGAAATAAAAATTTATTGACACACATATTTGAATTAAATTAAATATTTGGGTTATTATTAGTTATTGCAAATAATTAATAGTTGTCACAAATCGTACGGCACAGTTGAACTTGCCTCAAGACACACTGTTTTGTGAACCATAGCCCATTAGCACATAATATTATCTGATTTACTTGTGCTAATGTGAATTAGGTCAATTAAAAAAAAATGTTATTAAAAGTAATTCGGATATTTGGTAGAATTGCCGTTAGATCTAATCAAGCACAAATGTTACCTTCTAATTTATACACGGCTGTCCTCACCTACCGCTGAGAGAGTATTTTCTAAATGTGGTCAAATACTTAAGGACAGATGCCCAAGTTTAAGAGATGAAAACTTTGAAGAAAAAAAAATTCCTTGTGTCAATGAATCAAATATTTAATAGTTTGGATTCATCATTTTATGGATTTTTTTAAAATTTTAAATATAATTTTAGATCTTTAAGTTTTATATATTCTTGTACCTTATTTCTCTTCATTTTTTGGAATAAATAAAATATATTAATTTCAAGAATTTAATTGCAATCATAAAGAGTATTCAAATATTCCTACACGAGCAAAAAATTGAGTGCAATAAAAATGAGCACTGCTCATTTTTAATTGAGTGGGAGCGCACTCAATGCTTTAAAAACAAAGTACGCCCATAAAATTAGGTAATGAGTGGGAGCACACTCAGAATTTCTTGAGCAGACTCATGTACGGAACAATGCAATATAGGTTTCGTGATGTAATTAAAAAAGTGGCTAAGTACAGATCTGATCTATTTTTTTTCTTATATTTATAGAAATTTATATGTATGTATATATTTAAATCCTTTAAACATTAAAAAAATCATAGTTTTATATAGTGACGTAAATCAGTTGTATTTTGTAGCTGACTCGTTATTTTGGAATTGGTTATCTGAAGAATGAATTTTCTTTTCCTTAGGTATTATCATTATTATTTAACTCCTGAGTAGTCAACTTCCTTTCCTACTATTTTTAATTATATTCAAAACCTGAATGAACATTCATATGTGCTCATAAAAGACAAAGGGTACCCTTGAGGCAGCTTGAACCTGCAAAATTATGGGCTTAATATCTGTTCCAGGATAAATATTCATGCATTTTATCCTCTGAAATACCGGAGTTTTCCTGTTTCATAATTGTTTCAATCCTTTTAGTTTGAATTACCTTTATATAATTATGTCTAGAAAATTGAAAGTAAATTATTTATTAGTAGAATCATAATAAAATTGTGTTTTATGAAACGAAATACTTTGTAGCATTCTTAATTAGTAATAAATGCATTTCAAACTTAAGTTTAAATATAATTAGTAGTAGGATATGTTTCTTCTATTCAAAAAATTGCAAAAAGTAATAGAAAATTGTTTATTCCACCTATTTTTAATCCATGAGAGAAAGGGTTAGTTTATACTTAATGAAGGGTTGAAAAAAACCGGCGATAGGAGTTCATGTCCCAAGCCTTCTTAAAAACCAACTTTCAAAAACTAAAGATGTTGAGACATTTATTACTTTTCTTATTTGTCGTTTCTTGTCAGAGAACTCAAGTCTAATTCCAGGGCCAACCTTATTTATTGCATGACACAATCTGGGTAGAGATAACTAGACTCTTATAAAAATATGACCTGTCGATATGTAAAAGTATAAGAAGCCGAAAATCATCTTAGCTGTCACGACCTTTCATTGGACAAGATACGAGCAGCTATTATATGATGAGAATAAATACCTTACTATAATATATAGCAAGGACATAGAAAGGAATTACCCCGATGTCAATCCTCTATTCTGAGTTCAACAAGGACTATCCCTTATAATTCCTCTACAAATCCTCAGTGTTACTCTTCGTATTTCAAGCACTTGTGATTACTGTATACTTCAATGTTCTCTCTTCAAGAATTAAAAAAACTATGATAATAGCTTTGGAAAAAAAAACCAACATTGTTTAGACTCCAACTAAAAATAGAATGGCACTCGTCTAAGGTAATATTTTCTACAACTCTGGAGATACGGATAGTCTAATAAAAAATAAGTAGAATTAATGTGAAAATTGTCCAAATTCTCGTGAGTGTAAATCAAAACGAAAAGTATATTTTGGCAAGTTTGATACATGATATATCTGCTGACATATATGACTATAAAAACTTTAGTTGTTTTTGCTTGCAAATACTAGAACTTTCAAAATAGGGATAAATAATCATTAAGAGGACTAATATCTTGCATGTTACTAACATATACTTTTTTTGAATGGTTGCTCACCAGGATTTTTGACAATTTTCATATCCATAATAATAAGTAAGTATGTAACTATAGTAGTAAAAATGTTCACTTGAAGACCTTTAGAATTGTAGGCCTACATCCCAATTAAAAGTATTTTTTTTAAGTAGATAAAGATATTTTTCAACGGTTATTTTTAATAACAATTTATATTAAATGACATTTTTTTAGTAAATAACGTTTGATTTTATTTTTAAATGGGTTTTAATTTTTTAGAAAAGGATTTGATTCTTTGATTGTCCATTTTTATAAATTGGTGCATACTCTCTTTTCTTACGAAAATAATAACTTGAATTAACTTTTTTAGAAAAAAAATTCCTGGCCTTTTATTAATGAAGTGTAAGAACTATTGGAAGTTCAAAGCCACATGTAACTGCAGTAGTCTCAGCTTGTTGAAGGCATATCGTAGGGTTGGTCCAAAAGTGACAGAACTGCCCATTTTCTCAACCTAAGTTTGTTTAATGTATATTGAATCAGTTATGACGTTTTTATTCTGTCCATAAGTCACGATTCTCAAGAACAGTCAATGAATAATGTCCTTGACACAAAAAGTCAAAATGCTGATTACTTCTGATGAAAAGTCACTAACAATAATTTTTGGCCGTAGATTTTATCCTGATCTATGGGTTTAAGATACAGTTACGTCGATTTTGCAACAACTTTTCCGTTTTCTGGGCTGTGCCATACAGCTCGTACAAAATTAAGACCCTGGTAGTTATCCAGATAGAATCAGCCTAAAAACTAACCAGTCATTAAGTTGCATCTCTAAAAAATGTTCTGTATTTCTTATAAAGTCCGATAAAGCTATAAAATAAGAAAATATGGGGTTGTCAGTTACGTCACTTAGTTATGCACTGACTCTACGATATAAATCGTGAGCGGACTTTTAGCCGAAAACATTTTTGCCCAAGGATATTTCACCGAAGTACAATTTGTTGAACAAACATTTCGCCGAGGAACATTTTGCCAGAAGGACATTTAACAGAAAGATCATTTGGGACATTAGGTCGAAAAAGTATATTAAATCTATTGATATATACAATGGCATATTTTAATTCAATTTAAAATGATATTATGATAATAGGTATTATTCATATGCTATATATGACAAATTGGTAAATTATAGTGTTCCTTGAGTCTTTGTTCTTCGAGTAATTTCATTGCAAGACATTATTATCGTATGCAATTTCGTCACAATTTATATTATATTCCGAGGATAAAATTATTGGACGATGAAGAAAATTGTAATAAAATACCCATTTAGCATCCCCTGCCCACGGGTTGTACAGGAAAAGCGCTGGGCCCCAAAGCAATTTAAACTCAACCACCACCACGTTTCTAAGGATTTATGACCCTTTTATAATATGCTATAACATACCCCGAACCACAGGTTTTGCAAATGAGCTCCTGGCCCAAAGTAGATTAAACTCTGCAGCCACCACTTCCCTGAGTATACAGAAACCCTTCTAAAATCCAAAAATACACCCCGGCTCTAAGGTTGTACATGTGAAGTACTGGACCCTAAAGTAGTTAAAACTCTACCGCCGTCGCATTTCTGAGCATTAAGGACCTCTTTGTATATACTATGATATCCCAGGCCCACAGGTTGTACATTATCTACTTCTACGCAAGTACTTTCCACTTTTTTGTGCAATGAATATGGGATATCTGAGGTTAAATAGAAATATAATAGGTGTGCAATGTACTTGTATTCGTTATCATTTATTGGACTAATAAAGTATTATCTATATCTGACGGCAGTAGAGTTTTAAGGCCGTTTGGCCCATCACTTCCCTAAACAACCTGATATACAGGGTGTATTCTGGATATTAGAAGGGGAGCGGCGGGCCGAAAGATTTAACATGGCTCGGGGCACAGCAACTAATGTACACAACCCGTAGCCAGGATGTATTATAGCATATTAAAAGGGGTCTTTGGTGCTTAGAAATACGTAGGCGGTAGATTCGAACTGCACACTACTGTATTGTGTTTATGAAATTATCATTAATGAATATAAACATATTTTCCTGCAAAAGAACTAACATTCAATTACGTATATTACATGTCTTGTGTATCAACAATCCCTATTTATCCTTTTTCGGCCAATTGTACCAAATAGTACTTCGGCGAAATGCCCATTCGTCAAATTGCCCTTGGAAAAAAAATTGCCCAATTGTTCTTCAACCAAATAATCCCCAATCTTTAGAATTCAGAAATGGTAAAGTACATAAAACGTTAGTAATTGGTAAAAAAAATCAAGTATTAACGTAAAGAAGAAATGTATTAATGATTTAGTTTTACTCTTATATATTTATTCCTCAACATAAAATTTCAACACCAACATTCAAAGGCAGATACTGAGACAATTATTATTATTCTTGGATGTCGTTTCTTGTCAGAGAGTCTATTCTAATTCCGGGGCCAACTTTAACTCTTGCAAGACACAATCTGGGTAATCCATCATGTTTAATGATAATTACTAACTCAGTGTGGTTTAGTAATTCTTCGTTTGGAATTGATACCGTGTTTATTTATTTTTGTTTTTCTTATTATACTAGTTCCATTACTTATTTTATATTTGGTTCGAATTAATTACATAGTGAGATTTGGTTGGTGTATACATTTAAATTTTGGGTCATGATTTCATCATTTTTCCTACAGAAAACCACCATTTAATGTGTTTTATAGTAATACACATGATATATTTTGATTAAATAATTCCAAGGGAACATGAAATTTAACCAAAAATAACATATAAATCTAATTTATTTATATAGTTAGGCAAAATATCATTGAGGAAAATGGCTTTAAGGCAAACTGTCCTAAGGCGAAATGGTTTAAGAGAAAATCGCCTAGCGCCATTCGACAACTTTTTTGGGTCAAAGATTTCCTGGATATATCTAAAAAATACAAATTTCTTACTTAGGACCTTTCAATCTTGCAAACGTATTGCCCCATCGAAAAAGATGTAAACTACGATTTTAGAAAGGATATATAAAGAAAATAACTTACTTTTTTGAGCCCCCAAGATGACCCTATGGAGTGTTCTTATTTACGTCATAAATTACTTCATAATTGAAGACGCCATCTTGGGGGCTCTTACTTGATGTTTTTACTACATAAATTGGACAAATTTCCCATGAATATACATCAAATTCCTTTAAGAATAAATAAAGACTTAACACCTGCATTAAATACTACTTTATGCATATACTAAAGAATGATATTTGAATTAGATCAAAAATATATAACTGAAAATTCTTATAAAATGGCTAGATTTGAATAATTTATATACTTATCGATTAGAGACGAGGAAAGTGGGATAAATAAAGAAAAAATCTTTTACTTTCCGTTGTAATATTTAATTTATTACCTGTATTCTGAAAACATGCTTGTATAACGATGTAATTACAGATTTTTATACATATTAGGGTCTGGTATATAAACTAGGCAGTAGAAGGATACATTTTTGATAGACAGTAAGGTTCAAGTCCTTTTTATTCCCAAATACACTCGAGTAATATACTATTTTTCTTAATATTAATGCAAAAAAAAGTTTTTATTCTTATGAAACATACTTTTTTAGGATCCCAAAATGGCCGACATTAACGATACTGACGTCACAGATTTTAGAATAAATGTTACGAAACTTTTTTTTATAAAGTATTAATTTTGTTTCTATTGTGATTCTCTAATCACTTGAACCCTTTTTATAAGTATTTTATTATATTAAAAGTACGCCACATGCATAGAGAACATCTATGGACACATGTGACTATATAGTAATTAGGAATCATATAGTAAACACAGTTAACTACTTCAGTTTATATATGGATTATATATTTTGGTAATGCCTATAAGGGGTTCCATGATATCGATATGGAGGTCATGTGATCGACTCGAGTTTGTCAATTTAGCCAATGCTCAGGTATGTCAAATTCCAGGGACATAGTCGAAATACACAAATGATTTTTCATTAATTTAAAAAATATTGTGAGGGCAAAACCCCACAGACACAATTGCCATTAAGGTACACACCTCCGAAAAAATATCTACCTACATATAGATAAGTATGTTATCAACTTTAGTTAACTTCTGCCCACAACATGCCGTCCAAAAATCCTTTTCTCATTTGAAAAAAAATATATTACAATAATTACACTTCAAAATATAGTAGTTTTAGGAGCATCAAGTGTGGCAAAGAATTAATGACATGCAGATTTACAAAAAGGAAATATCAAGAACTTAGATATAAGGTGAAATAAATAACTAAAACTTAGTATAGTCTAAAAAATAAATATATATTAATAAATTTTCCACAAAATAAAGACATTTTTCACAAATAAGGTGCCCATCCAAGGTACATTTGAGATAAGTTATCTTCTGACATAGCCTCATTTATAAGAAAATCAACCTGACCTGACACAGACAAAGGCATAGAGGATGGTGTCTTTCGATTATTTTTTTTGCGACATACTACATAACCATTCAAACGTCTCTCTATGTTTTTTAAAGCATCAACTGCCTTTTCATTGACTGCTTCTACTTTAGCTGTAGAGGGAGTTTTGGCACTTTTAGAATGCCTGGGCATCCAATCCAGTAAGGGATCGAAATAAAAAAGGTCTGAGAGTAGAAGTTAAAACATCTTTTTCTTTTCGCATGAGATTCAAAGAGTTTTCACACGCGATTCTAAAAGGCCCTTCTACCCCAAGTGGGCCCATGGCATGAACCATATTTTGTGTAAGACGAAAGGGAACAACCTCTGGAATGGCCAAAGTATCCCCTTTATTGAATAAACAATTTAAATCTACATGAACTGTATCCCCATTTTTAGAGTGAAACATAATATTTTCACCATGGCGATCTCCTAAGCCAAAAAGATAGCATACCATTGACATCACAGCTGTTGTGCGCACATAAGCCAATCTTGAAGCATACCACGTTTGTGGATCAGGGAAATTACGTATAAACCACTCTCCAAAAACTGGAGGAGAAAATCGTTTCTTTAATGCCTGGAAACTTCTCATATTTTTATCAAAATCTGTACGCGAAGTTTCATATAATTTGTAGTCTTCCATTTTTAAAATAGCTTTGGAACCTATCCTTTCTTCATATAAGGCCAGAAGAACATGTCGAAATAAGACGAGATTATCCATCCATTCAATAATACCATTAAGCTCATCAAGAGGGAATACTGTGTAGGTACGAATATGAAGATCTCTACGACGGCTTTCAGGATCTTTATTTAGTAATATGTTAAGAAGATTATTAAAATCTATCAAACGGCAATCTCGTCGTAAGTCGTCCTTCGGCTTACAAAGAAATGAGTATTTTTTACCATTGGAACCCCAAAACGAAATTTTCTTAGGACGAACTAATGATTTCATGACAGTCAATGAATCATCTGGTTTTTCAAAGTAAACCAGACCAGAAGGGAAAGGATTGTGTTGTGACTTTGAAGTTTCCGAACAGGTTGGAAGCATCATAGCCATGTTACGAGCAATAGGCATCATAATTTGAGAAAAATCTTTTGATGTGAGAAGTCTAAAAAAATGAGGCATTTCCTTCTTCAGACTTGTCGCACGTAGATCCAATTGCTTTATACATAGTTCTAAGAGGCCATCGGTAAATTTCTTTGAATCTTCTGGAAAACGCTCATTCCTGCCAAAGCCGTTGAGTACTTCGGCACACCTTTGCCTCCTCAGTTCGTATGAACTTCTTGAAAGTGCTACCATATGCCAAAAGGCATGTTGTGGACAATTGATGAACGTCTTAATTAAAATCTTCTTCAAGTTAGACCAGCAAACAGGATGTGGATGACAAATCCTGGAGGTTAATTGAGGAAATGCCGTCAATAAATAGTAAGGAGGCCATTTATCTATCATTTTTGAAATAACTTTATTAATCCGATCTAAGTTCGTAGTCATAGATTCATATGACAATTTTCCGTCATTGGGCTTCACAGAACACATTCGAGCTCCAAAATCTAACCAAAGGGACAAAATACGAGGAAGAGCTTCATGAAGAGAGTTGCAACCAAAAACAAGGGCCTTGCCGTACAAAATTATAACATGATACACAAAATCTCCCTTGGAATCCAGATCAGAATCCTGATAGTTTTTCCCAATAATTTTGTAAAAAAATTTAGCGGAGTAGTAGCATGCAGATTCATAGCCAGGTAAAGATTCTCGAGCGTCTTTATAGAAGGCTGTAACAGATTCAGCATCTAAAGATGCACCATCATCAAGATAACGAGCAAGGAGTAGCTTAGCTTCTGATATAAGAAGTATTTTATCTTGATTGTCTTTATCAACGGTGGTAGAATCAACAACTTTTTTGAGAATTTCAATAGCTCTGTTTGCATTTCCTCGCGCCCAGCATAATTTGGACTCCTCAACCAAGATTTCTATATTGCAACGGCCAAAAGCCTTAGACGCTTCCGTAAGAAGATTAAAAGCTTTTTGAAACTGACCAGCTTTTCTCGCCACTTTAGCCGACATTTTAGAAGTCCAAATAAGTTCTTTTTTTAAAGAAAGGGATTTTGAGCTTTCTTTCATGGAATTGAGAGCAACTGAGAATAGAGTTTTTCGTAATTGGAGAATGGATTCCTGATGAACAAGTGAATATTGACCAAAGTCGAGACGAGTCCGAAGCAGGAGAAGTAAGTCTCCATTCTTATTCCTATCCTGATTCGATTTATGAGGAAATATATAATTAGATGCAATACTTTCTGCCTCATGAAGCATTTGCAACCGTGCAATATATCTATAGGAGTGCGCATATGAACCCTTTAAATCATCTCCTACTGCACATGCAGCTAGTGGCTCCATAATTCTTTTGCGTGATTCTACCATCAAAGAATAAAAATTGGTTTCATCTTTTTTACGAATACAGTTTATCAGACGAGCAAGATCTTTTTCCCAGGATGGTTTCTCAATCGTGGCAGACTCAATGTCTTCCCACTTTGACAGTCGCCATGCAGCCTCTAATCTCAAGTTAAGTATATTATCATCATCATCGTCACTTTCAATACTTTTACTTAAAACGTAAGCAGTATTAGGTTGGTCCATTTCCAAGTAGCAACGAATCATGCCTGGCCTTATTCTACTCAAGCTCTCATAGACAGCAAGAGCGTCCTGATAATTACCTGTTGCTTCGTACATATGAATCATTTCTTCTAATGATGGATCTGTTTTACGAGATTTAGATACACCAACGACAAAATCAGATTCATCTAAGGCACCGTATAATTTTTGTAGCATGAACAGATCCTCAGGTCTTTCTAATGAACCATTTCTCTCGTAAGAAAGATAATGCTCAAAATGCATGAGTGATCTAATATATGCTTGGCACTCAAAAGAAGATTGAGCCATAAGTTTAGAAGGTATTCTTTTTACGAAACAGGACACAGCACTGTACTCTAAGTCTTTTGCCTTCAATTTGTCTGGCGCGTCCAGTTTTTTGACTTTGCCAGCCATTAACTCATATCTCTTTCGTAAAAAAGAATTGCAAAGGTCTAATACAGAAAAAATCACAGCAAGCGCATCTCTTTTGAAATCAGAGTTACTTTCTACGACTTCCATTGTTTCCAAGTAAATCCTATCCATTTCAATGCCTTTCATGGAACACTGAACCAAAATTTCTATAATTATAAAGGGAAGAAGAAACTTGGCAACTATGATGTCTTTCTTCAATGCTGGTTTACATACAGCAAAAATTTCTCGAGCATGGTCTCTAGGAATTTTATCTATAAGATAGCAAGACCAATTGGCAATCCACTCCGAAAAGCTTAAGCATTTAGAGTAATTATATGAGGAAAAAGAACACTTCTCTGTTCTAGAATATAAAGAAGTTAAAAATGGCGTGAGCACTTCCTTGTACTCGTCAGAAAATGAATTCCATAAACAGCAATTTTTACCCGGTTGAACATTGAATTTCTTCAATATTTCTTGAATGGAATAGGCACAGGAGTCTGAGTCTCCAGAGTCCTCCGAACTTAGATATCCATGCACAAGGTTATTGAGTAAGTTTTGAGCAAACAACTTATCTAAATTAGACGATAAGGAAACGTCCAAATCATTTTCGTTCTTATCCAAATCTCCATATTCCAGAGTATGAAGACGACCTGGATCAATGGCGCCTAGTTCACCTAACACTTCACCATAAAGAGAACGAAGAGAATCATTATTTACATCTCTCAAACCACGGACTAGTCTAAATATAAGGGAGGTAATAAAAGGGTCAGTAGTGTTACTAGAAACTATCAGTCCTTGAACTGGGTTCACATTTAGTCTTAATATTGTCTTAAGTTTTGAAAGAACCTGATATTGTACTTGATAGTTTTTACACTCCAAAGACTCTGCTGTAACTCTGAGTAAATCCTTGCAAGGTAAATTTGGAAGTTGATTTTCCTTACTTATAACTTTATTTATATCTGCGAGTTCATCTTTATCAGGGAGGAAGTAAAGCTTATGGAAGTGTTCTCTGAACTCCCTTTTCCCTCTTTTAATGATTATATCTTCAAATATTTTGATGACTTCTTCGCGATTTTGAGAAAGGAGGGGAACAAGATTTGCAAGAACTTCACATATAATGGTTCCAAGTGCTAACGAGTCAAGCGCTTTTGTCACAAATGTCTTCCAACATTGCACTAAAGAGTCACAGTACGAATCCACTGATTGAAGTATAGTTAGTATTTTATGTTTCACAGAGCCGATAAAATCTGGACCCATATAAGCCATGAGTTCGTTAAGAGATTCTAATATTTTATTTTTTCTTTCCTTGGATATATTTGGATTAGAAATTTTGTTATCTATAAAACCAAGGACTCCGAGAATTTTGGGCTCTATATATTTCCGTATGTCTTTTTTGTCAGGAATTTCACATTGAGTGTCGTTCTCAGCCAGCCATGAGAGAGCAGATATAATTTTTTTCTGGTAGGTACTCATATGAAGTAAGAGTTCTGTGGTAACTCTTTGTCTTTTTGAGGAGAGTAATTCCTCTAGAGATACTTTGGTCATAGTTTCAATAAACTTTATGCATGTGTTGTATTCTTTAGGGCCTTTGGAATGAAAGACAATACAAGGGAATACATGTTGGAATTTTTCCACCAGAAGATGTCTTAATGATGTTTCGGATTGTGTAGAAATAAACTCCAATTTCTTTTTTGATTTGCTGAGAACAACATGAGGAAGGATATGGTGCATGTTTTGATTTAAAAATACTGAACTTTTAGAAGATCGAAATAAGACAGTAAGAAGATTTAAGGTGCGGGAATCTAGCATCTCGGCACCAACTTTGAGTATAATATACTTATACTTGATTACATTGGATCTTAAAAATTCTTGAGCTGCAATAAAAGTTGAAACATGAGACTCGCCATTTAAATATAATGAGGTTAATTCATGGATTAAATATTCACTATCCATTTCCTCCAGTGTTGAGAGTGCGATAAATAGATCTACAACAATTCCATCAGGATTATTTGACTTCAGTCTAGAGAGTTGTTCTTTCAAAGGTCCCATAAACTTACTAAAGCATTTGATATATTTCGGATACAAATGTATGCAATTCTCATTCTCAAAGAAATTCATCCATATACGTGCTGTCTCTTGAGTCAAGCCAACATGAAGACTCAAAGGATTAACCATTTTAGCTATTTGAGCGGGAGAAGAATGTGAATATCCAATTAGCTTGATTAAATGCGAAATTGAAGGGGATACGCATGTCAGAGGTTTATCCTTGGAACAAATCAAGCATTTGAGATCAAAATCGGACTTATTTTTTTCAAAAATTAATTCATTTGTATTAGAAAAAGTGCAGATTAAGAGTGGAGCAACGTTGACAAGGGCACATAAAAGACTTTCAACTCCAAGTTTGATAGTTTGAGACGTAATTTCTTCGGCAAATATTTTAGATTCTTCAGGAATGTTGAAAATAATAAAATGCAAATTACTTATCAAGCACTCACAAAAAATATAATCTGAGTCCGACCAAATTTTTTGAAGAAGACCCAGACGCCACCTCGGAGTTAGCCATGGAGGTAAAAGAGTAATGAGTCGAATAAGTTTAACCTTAGACTCTTCTTGACGATTAAAAATTGATTTATCGCCTTGAATACGCTTTCGCAACTTTGCCCCAACTTTTAAATCAGAGACTTTCATTTCTTGTGACAGTTTCCAGGGTAAGGATATTGTAGCCAAGGCTAAGTGATAAAAGGATTCACATGTAACTTCCTTGAGATTAAAATTAGGTAAGAGGTCCATAAAGATATCAGCAGATGTACTTAATGATGAAGGATCATTGACAGCACACTCAAACAATATTTGGCCTATTTCAATCAGTGTTTCCTCTTCAAAAAAGAATAGACAGCTAGATATTTCATCCATCGATACTTCTAAATATCGGCAAATTTTCGCTATGCCTCTGAGAGTGGATAATAGTAATTCATGGTCGTCCATCTTTGACAGCTTCTCAAAAATCAACAAAATAGATTGCCATGTTCTACAAGATTGTGGTTTGTTAGATCTGAAAGGAATCATAAAATATTTGTAGAATAATGAATTAAAAGTTGAGTAATAATGTTTTTAAAATTTAAAAAAATAATACATACGATTTTTTCATTTCCATCTTAATTTGATGCTCGTAAACAAATGCACAGTCTACGCTTACAAATTCCCTTTCAAGAAAAAAGTCTATAATTGATGCATAATTATTCTCCGCTTTTTTCAATAAATCCCACAAGAGGCGTTTAAATTCTTCATCCATATAGATAAATGACTCCCAATTCTTCAGTACAGTTTCTTCCCAAAATAGGAACACAAAGTTTATAAATAAATTAGAAGATTCTTTGGAGATCATGGTCCTAAACACATTCACTAGAGTCTTATATAAACTAATATTATAAAGAATACGCTGTTCTTCATAGAAATAGGTTGACATGAGAAGAAATAGTGTTTCAAATATTTCTGACTTGATGGCTAAATCCAATTCCCAATCAAAGCTTTATACAAATATTCTACTCTTAACTGCACGATTTGATTAACAATTCGAATACATTTCAGAAACATTTAATTAAGTTCTACGCTTGTAAAAAGAACTGAATATATATGTATTTTCAAATGATGTAATTGTGCATAAAAGAGTAGAAAATTTGGAACCCACCCTAAGTATAAAAGTGATATAAGGGGAAGGGAATGCAACTTGAGTTCAGGAACTCCTAGTTGGATATTTTTAAGGATTATAGGTAAAAAAAATACGTAGATCTGGAGGCTCCAAATCAAATATTAGTCTTAAAATCTTGGCTGTGACTGCAACATCATTCTCCGAGGATTCATTTAAGGCTCCTAATGCACAAAATATAAAATCAGTTATTAGAACGTCAACATCAACTACTAACCAAGGAGTGAATTATGTAGAATATCGGAGAATAATTTGGGATTTTTGGTACTTAAGGGTCGTATTAGTCCCTTTAAAATAGGGAAGGATAATTCTGAAGGAATAAACATCATTTTGTGGATGAGCCATTTCATAAATTCCGTTTTTTTAGTGAATCATTTTCATAGGGCTCTACTAAAAAGCTCTCAGGGAACTTATCTATAATTTCAGGTACTTTGACTAAAAATCCATCTAGGTCGACTTCATCATCTCCAGAAGTATGATTATCCAGGATTTTATGAAATAATTTCCAAACGTCCTCCGAATACATTTCGCGCTAAATATTATTAATAATGAAGATTGAATAAAAATAAATAATGACGTAAAAGTGAATGTGACGTCACGACAGCAAAACAAAATGAATCAACAAAATTGAATGAAGTGTAGGGAAGACCGTGCAGGTTTTTTTATATTTTCAATCTCTAATTGATTGAATAAAAATAAATAATGACGTAAAAGTGATTGTGACGTCACGACCTGAATCTTAATGAAGTAGGGAAGACCGTTTTTTTTATATTTTCAATAATTGATTGTTCGCAGATATGTATCTGTCTTTGGATCATACATGAGCATACAATTGTGCAGATATTTCTAAAGTCATCCCATAATAAAACGAGATTCATACATTTTATGTGTAGTGGTATATTATGTTTAATATTTTGAACAAAATTTGGTAATTGGATTTTCTTTTTTTTCACCTTCAAGCGAAAAGATTATTCTTAACATTCAAAGATTTTATTTGACTTTTTATATCTTGCTTTTTTGAGCTATGTTGAAGCATTACTACTTAACATTAGTTTACAATTTTTTTGTATTTTGATTAAGATACTGTCTTCATGCTTGTTTTTTTGCATCCAGAGAAAAAATATATTTTTTTGAATATCAATTTAAGAAGGTTCGGTGATATTCTTTAAAAATAATATTACGATAAATATAATCGATCCCAAACTTCTTCATCCCAAGGTTAATAAGCCTTGCTTAATCCCAGGTTTGACAAAATTGTAAGGCATAGTATGAATCGGGGAGGGGTATACACCTCCTGAATTTATAGTGAAGGGAATGCTATAATTCAGTGGCAATGGAACCATTGGGCCCATTGTTCCTGCCCTATTTTAATAAGTCATTATATTTACAGCAATAAAGAATGTTCATATTCCATTATAAAGTTTTAATATCATATTGGTCTAATTTTTTTTTTTTCAATTTTTCTTCTGCAAAATAAAGCTATTCGTTGAAATTTTACCCTTTCCAAATTAAAAATTAAAAAAGTTTTTTATCTTCTAGAAAAAATATATTAGTCAAATTTACCTTTTATAAAAAATAAACAACCCTAGACCAACTTTCCCCAAAAGAAGAATCTTAGTCATCCCCCTCCCCTCCAAAAACCCATAATTTGGCCTCCCCACTTACAAATACACTTCGATGGTATATATGTTCTGTACATGCTGCGATTTTGTACGCGTTGTAACTTGTATAAGCAAATGTACAAATTGCAACGCAAATTTTACATTAATAATTTGAAATGAAGGATTTATAGTACATGGGATGGGGATAATGCAATAATTGAATAATTCATGGATGATAGACATTTATTATTTGTGGCTATTAATTTTGATTTTTTCAATAAAAAAATTACTAAAATCAATGAATACTAAACAAGGAAGGCAAGGCTGCCGAGGGCATCCGAGGGTAACCACAGAAAGCTAAGATATCTAAGTAAAACGGTGAATTGAAAAAAAGAATAGGAGATTAAAACATGTATTGAGTTTCAAATAAAATACATGTTTCAATCGTATTTCAATTTGTATGTAGTCAGTGTGTATTTTAAATAATTTTTTTCGTGGTTTGGTACTCAAATTTATTGATTAATTGAATGGATCTCCTGGTATATGCATCTGCATCCACCCATTGTTCCTTTGAATTCATATATTTTCATTTGGATATCCTGGCCACACAGCTCCAGCCCTGAACTTGATCTTCAGGGATATCGTCCTTTTATGAAGAGGCTCACATGCCTTACTCGGTGGATCTCACCTCCAATTATGGAAGTTACATTCGTTGTAGAGATGATTTTTAGCATCAAGATCTGTGACAATGACTTTTAACTTTGTTGAACATACATCAGTGCTCAATAACAATTATCAATAACATTAGTCCGAGTCCATCCTCCATCCACAGTTCCTTAATTTAAAAAAAAAAAAGTGATTCCTCCTACAGTCAATTCCACTATGTCCTTCTATAAGAAATATATCAATGATTCAAGTTCTTTAGTATCCTTGGCCAACAAATTTATCATCTCTATCTCACTGATTTGATAGCAATTCCATTTATGAGACTGAATTTGGGATGTACGCTATGAACGGACTATTAATTACTATACATCATAGACACTTCAAACCTTAATCTCAAGTACCTTGATACTTGTGAATTATTTATGCCATATTAAAATATGAATGTCATTGGAATTTCAAAACTTATTGAGTCTGTATTACTAAATTATTTATCACCATATTCAAATGTTACCATTGTCAAGACCGAGGATCTCCAATCAAATAAATTAATGACAGATTTTAACTAGATGTATAATAGTTTTTTATTATTGTTCTAATATTTATTGACAAAACAATTTAGAACATTAAAAATATTCTGCCCTTTGAACATGAATCGTTTATTTCTTTTTTATTTTCCATTTATTTTATATTCTTTTTGATTCCTTCGATTTAGTTTTGCTGTTGCATCTCTTCTTACATTTATGTAGATTATCATTAACCTCTAAAAAAAAAATAATCCCATGCAATTAAACATTTTGCTTCCAATAAGAGGCAGATATTGGTGAAAGTGATGATAATCACTGCTCAAAAATGTCAAAAGCATGAAGGTCCTTTTGAAAAAAAAAAAAATTACAACCCGATCAAATTGATTGATTAATAAATTAAAATGAAATGATAGTATCATTCAATAGTTGGTAATAAGAAAACCAATAAATTATCTTATATTATTTCAGATGAAGAAATGCCAACTTTTACAATTTACTAATATAGGTTGCAATTTATACTAAATAAAAATATGCAAATGCAAAATGTACACAACATGAACTATTAAAAAAATATTTTTCTCCTGGGTATTTATACCAGGTGCGGCGAAAAAATGTTCACACTTCGTTTTTGTTACTTAAATCAAGGTTTTTGTGAATGCAGTAAAATTCCTCCACTCAAATAATAAAAATAAGCAAAAAAAAAAAAAAAAAAAAAAAAAAAAAAAAAAATGGAATAACCATAAAAACTAGATCTTCCTAAGTCTTTTAGAAGATGAGAAAATGCCATCTGAACGTGACCAACGAAGTTCGGCCAGCACACTTTTGGACGCTCGCAAGAAACCAACGGAGATTGCAAAGCAGTTGGTGATCTCCAATATGAACCTGAACACGAACGTAGTGTTCCAGCAGAATGGTACGCCTTCACACACGTCCAAAAATGTTGGAGGACAACTTGCCTTTCTGGCCAAAGAAAATTTTGCCCCCTTACTCACCAGATTCCAACCCATTAGACTTCACTTTTTGGGTGCATGTTGAGTCCAAGGTCTGCACCGTCATTCACCCAAGTATCAACAACTTCAAAAACACCGTCAACCAGTAATGGGATGCCATATCTGAGGACTACATCTGCAATGGGTGCAAGGCCTTCTGTGACCACCTGGAAGCTATAATTTTTGCCAAGGGGGCTACATTGATGATAAGGGTAGCCAAGAAATCATATTAGTTATTTTTATTTTATTGACATACCTATTACAACTGGTTGCACTTTATCGTTTTTTTTTGTCCTCCATGGACTTTAATTTATCTTTCCACATATATTATTTTATAAAGTATCAAGACACCATTTTCATGAATATATTCTTTCGCAGGAATCATTTTTTATAGATTAATATTTTTAATCTATCATCATGAATAAGATGATAAGTCATTCTCCCTAATATATTAGCAGGACATTGACTGATTATTTTTTAATTTGATGATCAAATATTTGGATGAAATCCTACAAGAACAACTATGTTGTATCAATCATGGATCCATTGATCAAAGAAAATTTGCTAAAAACAGAAAGCCAACGAAACAATTACATTTTTTAATGAATATTTGCAGGTGGGGAGTCTTGATTATATCAAGACTTTTAAAATTGATTGTATGATGTTACTAGAAGTCCGATGATTATAATTACTGCTATGAAGGAATGCTGGATTCATGGAGTTGATTTGTATGAATAATCATTGTGACGTCATCTAAATTGTTATCACAACTTCTATCGAGATATCTTGTGTACAAGTTGGGATTTTGTACGAGCTGTAAGCAGGGATGTGGACCTGCTGAAATTTTGGAGAGAGTCCGAGTCCCGGTTACGACTCGAACTACAAAACTGAGTCCTGAGTCTCACTTGAACTTTGAGACCGAGTTCCGAGTCTGACATGAAATTCAAAATCAAGTCCCAGTAAGTCACACACTTGGATTAATATATGTATAATGTATATATAATCTGTCTATCAATCTTGATGAACTCTACGACCAAAATATGAAAAAAAAAAAACACACTTGCATGCTCTATAAAGTGATCACCATACAAAATTATATGAGTAATAGAAACTTAAATAATATAATTTTGATTTGATTTGAAGGTAATAATTAGTGATGTACATCCTGTGAATTTCTTACCTGTTTTTTATTTTTATTTTTGAAATTAGTAATCTGAAGAATGAATTTTTCTTTTCCTTAGCCGTTTTCATTATTATTTCATTACTCAATAGTGAACATCCTTTCCTAAATAGGTTTAATTATATTCAAAACTTGATTGAACATTCGTGTGTGCTCATAAAAAACCCTGAGGATTTGTTGGGGATTTATAATTCTAATTCCTTGTTTGGAGAAAAATTGGGGACCGACATTGGAGTAATTCTAGCAAATTACGTTTTTTATTTCTTTCTCCACCTCCTCCCTTGTGACAGCTGATTGTAGTTGATTTCCTCCAGCACTTGCCTCAAATGCTTAGGGTTACCATATTGATTTTTGATTTCTTTTTTTCTGAATTACAATATACATACAAACAACTCACTAGTAATAATTATCTTCAAACTAAACATTTTCGTTTTGTTTATGTTCAAATATTTACTAATACTATATACAAAAAACAAAGAAGCATTTAGGTATCCCAGTTTGCTTTTAAAAAAAGGATTGTATTCAGAATATCACAGTACACTACTATGCAATTACCTTTTAGTTTCCGAAACACGTAGCTACGTTAATAAAAACAGACTATTAAGCACCAGACTGACGGGGAACCTCATACAATTTAATGAATAATACATTACAGAAAGAAGCACCTTGCCTGGCACTAAATTTAAACGAGTCTGAGTACTAAAAAACATAGCAAACCTGTAATTCCATGAGTCCTCAGCTTTGATTCTAACTTGTACTAGCTGATTGTCCAAGCTGCAATTTCTTCGTCTTAAAATGGCTAATAACACAAATCATTTTTATTAGCAAAATCATTTGATTGTATCATTTTATTTGGATCTTTTAAAATTGACTATTTAATACGTATTTACTATCAAGCCTGTACCCGTTCACCCTTTTTCTGTTCATTCGTTCATTTGTAAAAACTTTCCGTTCTCCGTCCATTCGTTCATTTTTTCTTCATTAATTCGTTCATTTTTTATTAAATCATTCTTTTTTTAATTCAATATTATTTAAACTATAACATTTTTCTAGTTTAAATAAGTCCTACCTACAAAATACTCATTAATATATAAAGCCCTATTTGTTCCACCAATATACTGGTAAAAATGACGCTTTCAGTTTTTATAAAATGGTGTCTAATTTATTCAATTTTTTTTTGAACAACCTCAAAATAGCCTCCAGGCAGTTTTTTAGGGCAGGTTCAAAAAGTGCCTAGATGTATTACTTTTATTCATGACAACTTCCCAATTTATTTTCAAAAGCCTCCCTCCTTTAAAAAACAGCTGAACATACATATTTTTCAGAGTAA
Organism: Lepeophtheirus salmonis; assembly: GCF_016086655.4. Taxonomy (NCBI): domain Eukaryota; kingdom Metazoa; phylum Arthropoda; class Copepoda; order Siphonostomatoida; family Caligidae; genus Lepeophtheirus; species Lepeophtheirus salmonis. The sequence continues at coordinate 34,021,374 of NC_052137.2, forward strand.
GCTTATTTACTAGCAAGGCCGACCCATGGCATAGACAAAATAGGCAAATAGTAAGAATACTGTTCATTCATTGTCTGCCATAATGTGTGCCGAGAAAAAAAAGTTAAGCCCGAACATAGCCTGACTTTCGGGTCGGTTTCAATTTTTTTCAACATACAAGTACAAATCTGCTAATCCTTTTTTGTTGTTGCCATTTCAGTGAATAAATATGAGTATCTCCCAATCGTAATACCTTTATATCCCTTTCCATTGAGCTTCCAATAACTTGTGCCAATTTTTATTATTTTGTGAATGCAATCCTCTTTGTCCAACTTGGACAATAACAATGATTAATTAAAATTTAAATTTTTTCGGAAAAAATTTGAAATATTATATTTTAATTAGTAATTTTTTCTAAACAGCTATTAGTTTTTGAAATTTTGTTGTAAAAAAATTTAATTTGTTAAGGATAGGTAATGGCTTTGTATATTTTTTCCAATAAAGTTTAATTTTTCAAAAAAAAAAAAAAAATTTCAAATTGATTTTTTGATTTCTTTCAAAAAAAAAAAAAAAATCCAAAAACCAAGCTCACCCCAAAATAAAATCCTGCAGACGCCCCTGAGTCTTGAAATAATATTTTCAGTATTGTGTAGAGCTCAATGGCGATTCTTTCCAATAGTGTTTCTTAGGGATATTTTCAAAATTGCTTCGAAAAGTATACAAAATTAATATTTGTACGATTGGCTCGTTAAATCAGTACAATTCGACTTATAATCAACGATATGCATTTAATGATTTTTGTTTCCAACGTAAAGTTGTGCATGGTACAGAAAAATAAATGGTAAAAAAACAATAAGATCAGGTTTATGTGCCCATAGATCTGAGTCGTGCTCAAGGATGACTAATAAAACTACGATTTTATAGGAAGGGTTATGATTTAACTCATCAGCTTATTTTCTCCTGCAAGTTGTATATTTGCTCAAATATTTTTTTAAATGTTTGAATGGATGATTAAATACCTACAGTCAAATATGGATAGGATCAACTTATCTATGAAACAAATTACTTACTCCAAAAACAACTTTGCATAAACAGAAACATTAATAGTGTTCTATCAGTCCTTATTAATTCGGTCCAGTCAAGTCTTGGGACCGGTCCTTCAGACTTTCTGTACTAAAACTAATTAAAAAAAGAGAGAAGAAATTAAATTAAGTAACGTTATCAAGGCCTTAACTTAATAAATTTATAGGACTAATAAGCAGGACAGAACTGTACGGTACCGAGACTCAACTGTTTGGGGCTGTATTCTTCATTCCTAAATAAGGACCGACAGAACGAAAACAATATTCAAATTATCCGAATAAAATCAACTTAAGCTTTTATCACGTATAAATTCCAAAATTATGAAAATAGAAAATTTATCTATTACACAAATATGTATTAAAAATAACCTTGGGAGCATATTTGCTCCATAGATATTTATCCTGATCTTCTCAAAATAAACTTTTAGCTTATATACGAACACGTATTGTGAGATGGGATAACTTTACTATTAAAACAAGGGGGAAATGAACGATTTTACAGGATGAGGGGATATACATACATAGGTAAAGTGGACATTTTTGTAAGGAACGAAAGAGTGCAAGTAGAAGGTGGGAGTGAGACATATGGTATTATTTACTATATTAGGACCCTTGTTAATATCAGCTGCTTGTTATATGATTTAGGAAGAAGAAAATGAAGCACTCATATTAAATCATTTGTAATTATATTTAAATTCATATGTATTTATTTTATTAAACATTTTGAAGACAGTTTAAACCAAAGATAGTTGATAATATTTACTTCAGAGGGAGAAGTTAATTGCACGACAACCTATCAAATAATGAACAAAAAAACAAACAAAAAAACTCATGCAAGAAACGTTTTTCCTTTTCTAATTTTTAAAGGTAGCATTTTCATAACAAACATGTCAACTCTATATTTAGGATCTATGACAATCATAGAAGACTTACCAAAGTGCCAAAATTTGGGATGTTACATGAATGGGGGACACCCATTTGTTGCCTAATTGAGAGACAATTTACTGAGAATATTTGAAATTTTTAAAGTATGTAAACAAAAATCTTCTCCCTCTAATGGACCATGGCATTCATTAATTCAAGAGTGTCATGTATTTGAATTTTTTAAATTAGATTCTTAGAGTATGTGGGAAAAAATCAGATTGAATTAATGTTTTTAATGACAATCAAGGTGTTATTCTGACTCAAATTCAATTATAAATCCTTTATTTCAAATCAGTGGTTCCTATCCTTTCCAAAATAATGATCCATTTTAGAACAAGGAATCAGGAAACTATTTCAATTCTTACAATATCTTATATGTACATTCACATTGTTGTACAAGAAACTGCCATATATTGTGAATATGAATTATAGATTATTTATTCGTGAAGTAACGATACTTATATTGCATAAATTCTTCATCAGAGAAGGAAATCACTTGCTTCCCATAATGTTTGAGGTAATTAACAAGCTCCAACAACGCTCCACAGGGAATTATTGATGCTTTTGAGTAAAGAATGGCCTCTCCTCAAACCTCTTTGACTTCCGCAGAGGAGCCTTGACCACCATTGATACAACATTCTGACTATTCTTTCAAAAATATACCAACTAAGTGAAAAAAATCACCCAACCACTCCCTAAATCAATTTGTAACGACCAAACCTTATTTACTATTGGCTCAGTCGTTGTGTTGAGTGAGTTAGGGAGCTGTTATATTTAGTCTCATAGTATGAATTTATCCCCTTATTTATAAAATATTCAAATTCATCTCACCATCAATTAACAACCTAATAAAATTTGTGTTGCGAACCCATTCGGAGTCGAGACCCAAAGGTAGAGAACCACAGTTTTGAACAAACAACTTGCATTTAGAACTTGTCTCAACCGATATAAGAAGATTTAAAAAATAGTTATTTAATGTATAATCATTACTATTGCCGTTTAAACCCCATTTCGTCAAGGCTATTTAAAATAGATAAAAGGAATCAACACCAGAAGAGATAACCATTGAATCATTTAATAAGATAAGCTACAAGTCCAGCAAATGCACTACAAATATCTTATTTCTTAAGATACTTCAAGTTATTTATTGTAGATACTTCAGACATTGATCAATGAACAGGACAAACACGTCTTATAATTTAATTTATTTACTAAATTCATATCTATTTCTCCAGAAAAGGTATATTAAAATTAAGAAATAAAAATTGACAATTTAATAATAGATGTCAAATTTTGTCAATTCAAGAAAATGGTCTTGTTATAATAACTGAACTCTTGTTAAATAATAATGATGTTTATTTTATTATGCTGGAGATTATAAAAAATGGTCATTCATAACACCTGGAAACGACAGAAAAGGAGTGTAAATATTAATTTACAAATCGATGGTAATAACAATCTATGTAGTTGCTGTCAGACAACGTCATTGCACTTTTTCCTTTGTTCTGATTTCTGGCTAAGAACATTTTACATCCTCTACAATACAAGTTTCATACAACAGTACAGTTGTAATATCGTTGAAAATGTCGAATTTTGTGCCTGGAAACTACGATTTCTTGACAACATTGATTTTATTTTACTATTTGAAGAAAAATGCTGCAGAATTATCGAAGAATGCGGGGAGCATTTTTTTTTGGTAAATCACAGTGTATCGAGTGGTTTAAAAAATACAAAAATGACAATTTTGAAAAGAGAAACGAAGAACGGGGAAAACCACTTAAAATGTTTGAAGACTGCCATCAGCTCCTAAAAGCTGATGAAACAGTTAACAATGAACGCTAACGTCAACACATGATCAATTGGAATAGAGTTATATCTGAAAAACGACCAGAATATCAAAAAAGGGTAGCACAAAGGGATTTTGCCTATGATAAATCACCATCACACACAGCAAAACTGGTCAATGTAACAATTCAGACGTTTGGTTTGGAAGTACTTTTGCATGTGACTTACTCACCAGACGTGGTTCCGTCCGATTACCCCCCATTGTTTAGATCAATGGGACACGCACTTTTTCAGCAGCACTTTAATTCTTACAAAGATTGTTTAAAATGGCTAGATGGCTGTTTTAGCTCAAAAGAGCTACATTTTTAAAAAACTTTATTCATTCTAGAGATATTACTTAGATTACATATATAAATAAACATTTTAGTTTACAATTAGGTCTGTAGAAAAAAAAGTTATCACCATAAACACAACTTTGATATTTGAGACATATTAAAAAAAACTATTTGAATAATACATACTAACAGTACCAAACTTTTTGAAATCATTTAAAAAAGATGACTTCAAATGTACTAAATGAATAAAATTGTTAAAATTAATTGAAGCAACTAAAAACTAATTTATAAAACATAATAAAAAACAAACAACAATAAACTAATTATTTGAAATCGATTCATTTTTAAACTTTCTAAAATTTCAAACCCATCGACGAAGGAACTTTAAACTTACATCTGAACAAGAAGGATATTATCTAAATAGATCTCCAGCGTAAGTCCATGACGTTAAACAATTATTGGGAACCTTGGTAAAAAAGGATGAATATCTTGCGGCAGCAGCAATCATTATTGCTCTAAGATTTTTTACTTTGATGGGCTCTTCAATGGTTAATTTTTTGCAATCAAGCTATGCAGTTTGAAATAGTATGTTCTATTACTCGATTTTTTGCATTTCGGCTTTTCGAAGGGAGTCCAAATAACAATAAAGGGGAGACAAACATTCAGTGTGACAAACTCTCTTACAATTTTGAGAGCCGACCAACTTGCAAAAGCGTGAACTGTCGGATTCAACATTTTACCATAATCCTTAAAAGGAGTGTTAAAATAAATGCAAATTGATGAAATTTGAAATTTGTCCGTAAACTGTTTCTCCTCCTTTATGTTCGAGATTGAGACCATAATTCTGTTTGTCCATTTACAAGGTAACTTGAGGTATATACCAAAAATAATCACAAATTCTTGTGGCTTCTGCTTGGGATGAATAATTCTATCAACAATTTTTTACATTGGTATCCATAAATTGTCAAACAGGTGGGGAAAATGTATAACTAGCGACGAGCAATACTTCGAATAAAATATTATTTATCATTTTCATTAAATATATGTGTATTTTATATATAAAAAATCCAGATTCATATTTACACAACTGGTATATAACTCAACTGAACCAAAACCACGTTGGTCCTAAATTAAGACTGCCTCAGGCAGTGACCCGACTTTAACAGAGGGAGAGAGGCATGCATTAATATTATCACACCTAGACTAAAGCTGAGACAATTTCAGACAAATGGGTAATTGCAATTTACGATTACTTTTCTAAAATAGTAGACTAAAATTGATCCAGATTCCAGAAAAATACTTTTTTTAAATAATCCCAAATCTATTATTATTTTATTCTTAAATTTGTGTAATTTCAAAATATTTCCCTACTCCCCTAATACAGATACGGATCGAGCAATGGAATGTAGATCATCTCGAAAATAAGTAAGTAAGTACCTTTCCAATTAGGCAATAGATTGCCCATTACAATATATTTTGAGTTTTTTTGAAGATCATTTGAAGTTTTTTTAGAAGAAATGAATGACAAAATTGTGGAACACTTTGGTAAAATTGACTTCAATTTTTTACTAAATTATCAAAAAATGATTGTCCGATGTTTCTGCATCAAATGTTTTGCTAGAGAGTAAATTTAGAAAACAATCTCATTTGAAATTCAAGTATTTACCTTAAACAAATTTATAGCAGACAAGTTCGATACAATGTTAGCTCAACCTAAACAAAAATTTACATTATATTTGTTTGTACACTCTAGATATTTCTGCTTTTTTCATCGTAATGAGTGTTCTGAACGTTGATTGGTTGAATTAGGATTTGTTATACTATAAATAATTATCAAAAAATGATTAAATAATAGCTCCCTAGTTGGGAATAATTAGTTAACTAACAGCTAATTTTTGGCCTTTTTCTGGGTTTTTTTATGGAAAGGTTGCTAGATAGAATGGGGTATGAGCGCTGTCTACTTACCTATACTAATTTGTAAACAAAGTGACAGAGAGTGGCGTCATTTAAAAACCCAAATATATTTTATTGTCAGTTGTCGATTTCGTCGTTTCACCTCATGCGTCATGGATATTTCATAATTTATTCTTTTAGATAAATAACCTAAGTAAAAAGTTATGCAATACTTATGCATTTTTCCCAAAACGACAGGAATACAATTTCTTGTCGATGTGTATGTTTCCCAAGTTGTTATTGATGTGAATAAATTTTGTCTATCATTTGTAATTTTGAATTACGCGCGCTCATCATAACTCATTCTTCATTTTCAAATATCCCTTTGTTTTTTGGAATATTTAGACTATCAACATCTTGTTTTTCATTTAAAAATGCTTCAAGATCTTGATTCATTAATGGATTAGTGTACATTTTTGTATATTTTTCTTCACATTGATAATAACAATTTAAGTCATTATGATTATGAGTGATCAGACGTACCATAAACTTATTTGGTCTCAAAATGTGAAAATTTTACTCTTTAGGAAGAAAATAAGGACCCAAGTTAATTCAGTTTCATTTTACTAATCAATATTATAGTAAAACTGACCGAGTAAAATTCTATGCCGGATTTTAATATTTTGAAATGTCGAGATGGAAAAACACAAATATTTTTATATTAATTTGAAATTTGAAATTTTTTTTGAATTGATTATGCTTGAGTACTATAATTGATTTGGTACCATCTGATGTCCTATCAAACAAGATATTACAAAAACCTATATTATTCAAAACTGAGTAATTTAAAAAGATTTACTATCTATGCTAAAACCATAATTTGACTATAAAATCAATATTTTAGAAATTCTAGAACAATTTATGCAATATTAATATTTTTCTTTATGGAGTAAATTGTTACTTCGTGGAGAATTGAGACAGTTATCAGGGGGGTCCGTAGAATTTTATATACATATATATTTTTTGGGTTGGGGGTTTGTTTTTGGATTAAAAAATTAAATTTTCTAAAATATTTTTCAAAAACCACAGCTATTCACAAAAAAATAGTGTTTTTTTAGAAAACATTTAAAAGCTTAAATTTAAAACATAAAATTTGGGAAAAAAATTTCATATAATAAATTTTTTAGAGAAAAATTTGTCTAAAATTTTAAATTCAGAAATTAAATTAAATTTCATTTCCTAAATTTTTTTGAAAAAAAAGAAAGAAATATTAATTTCTATTGTAAAAAGCAAAAGTTCATTAATTTGAGGGGCTATAGCCCATCTAGCCCACACACCACGGATGCCCATGTTGATGCAATGCCAAAGAAGTCATATTGAAAGTTACTATGCTATTAAATAAAACCAAAAAAAATCGTCATTATGCATTTGTTCAGGATCTGGATGAGGTCGAAGTTTGTTTCAGTTGCACTACACAACTTATGTTATTCATTTTAATAATTGTGGAGAAATAACAGGCGAATGATAGTTCGATAGTACTTAAGAGATAAATAACAATTGGTATGATAGACTTATTTAGCTAATTACCAACTCAATCTGGGCTTTTTAGTGTTTCTTTTCGGAGAAAAGATTGCGGGATTGAATAAAGGCGTTGACGTGTGGAGTTTAGGTATTAGATGACTATTGGGAAAATATTTTTTCAAATACAACTCGGATTTACCACTCAATTATCCCTCAGTTATTTATCATACTTTTTACTGTTTCCAACGTTAAAATATATTTATCATAATTGGGGTGCAGAAAATCCCAGATCACTAACGAAGGGTCAAGATATCTTTTCATTTTCATGCTTTATAAGACAGTCGGGATCGATAATAATGAAGTTTATTTCATTTATTCTTCCTTCGGAAGAATTACATCCATTTATTATATACTTCAATGTACCTCCATATTACATATTCATAAATAGATACATCATTGCTATACTCCAATAAGACGAAATAAAATGTAAAAAAAATAATTGTTATTATGTACATTTGATGATGATGATGAATCGTGTGAGATTTTCTCCATAAATAGAAGAAGAAGGCGCATCACCCACAGTGAAGCAATTCCAAAATGAAGATTCCTTCCTATACAAATCATATTTATGAGCATTTGAAAAATACTAATATAAAATATGTAGAAAAATATCGAAAATCAGGACGAATATTATGTATTTATGGCTATATGTAACCATCCTTAGTATTTATTTTTGTTCCTCTCAAAAACATCTCATCTCATCAGTTTCTTGGAGCTTAGTGAACTATTTCCATCCATCTTTACATACAGTGAATACAAATAACACCAGATAGATTGACGTGCCAGAGTGAAAATAATGACTGAGGATCTTCTTCGTTTCAAACTACAGAGAATGTGGAACTTCCCTTTGGCCAGCTCCATCAATAAACATCGGAAAAAGAAATCCAATCCCATAATGAAGGAGTCTCCTCCAAGGAAATCCGCACTTCGAAGATCAAAAACTTTTATCGAGAATAACAACGATTCCTGGACCTCCAAGCATTTAAATGCATATAATCGATCAAAGAGCTATACTAAATTAAACGAAGATGATTTTAGTGATTGGCCTAAAGATGGAGTGACTCCATCGAAACTACGCGGGAGAATAAGATCCTATGGTGTCTTAGATAACTGCACGAAGCCTCGATACTCTGTGGTTTTCGAAGATGAGTCCTATGAAAGGTAGGCGTTTCATTTTCACTAAAGAAGTTAAATAAAAAGTGATGTATTGAAAGTACAGGGTCGATATTATCTAGTGGTACACATTTTATTATTTACAATTTTTCAGGAGTAAAACTTCAACGAAATGTTTTGTGAGGACCTTATTTTTATAAAATTAGTGCTGGGCAAAACTTCAATTAAATATATAAGCACTCAACTTATATAATTGCCTCAACACGATGTCTAACTCCCAGTAGACCTCGACTATTTAGTGAGACTCGATCCTTTAGAGACTGGAAACTCCTATGAGGAGTAACACATACTCTCTCCTCCAGACGCGCCTACATAGAGTAGTCCAAGGGGTTCGTGTTTGGTGAGGATAGTTGAGACCCAGGAAGTCCTGGGTCTTATCGGTGCGATGAAACAGAGCTCCGTCTAGACTGAAAAAAAGTTGTTCACGAACTTTTCTCTGGCCCAAGGTAGCACTTTTTTATCTAGAAGTTCGAGTTAAGCATCTGCATTGAGCCACTTCTTCCTCTCAACAAAAAATGGTGCTGGCCACAACCCCAAAGACCATGGTTCCGGCTGGATTGTTGTTCTTAAGTTATGTCTAACTGAAGCTAATCCAAGCTCCTTGGATTTGGCCACAGGGAAGAGAAGCTTCAGAATTTCACTCCGTTTTGTCAATTTTACTAGTTCTCGTTTGTTTTGTTTTTAATTGAGTCGAAACTTTACATAAGGAATCTAAAGTGACACAACGTATCTTTCAACGAGTTTGAAGACAATCGATGTATAAATAACCGATTTATTAAATAAGGGGTTGCGTCATGTACTTGGTCAAGATCGATAAATTTTTTGATTTAGGTTGATATATTTAGTAGTGCTGTGTCATTCCTTATTTAGAACTGAAGACTGCAGTCTCTTGCAGTTCAGTATTTGTCTGATCAAGTTAAGTCCTGCATATCAGTACTCAACTTTATAAAGTAGTTCCTTCATTGAAATTTATTTATTCTTTTTATAATCAGTTTTAGACCTGATACTCCAAAGGATCGAAAGTCTTAAGAATCGGTGTCAAGGACTGATAAGACCAATCGTAAAATTGGGACTTGACTGAATAAATAAGGACTCACATGACACTAATATTTAGAGCTTGTATGTCTTGGGACGTTTCCAACAAATTTTTTATTGATAACAATTATAACTAAGACTGATGTCAAAAATCCCCTCATCACGGGTAGGAATGTCGGAAAGAATAAACGATTATTTCTAATATTGAACGTAAATCCTTATTTGGAGTTTTACCAAAAACCAGAAAAATACTTATAGTCTAATTTCTTGGGTACATTCCTTGATTAGTCTTTGTACAGAAAAAATGCCTCAAACGTACATATGATGTATTTAATATATTCCTACATCAATAGATTATAAAACAATCTTTTCACTTAGATTAATAAAAAATATATATAAATCCTCCACGCCCAAAACTACATAGATACATACTAAAGGCCTTGACCATAGGGAAAGAGATGCCTTCGTAAAGAACGATTAATACATGGTATTATTGACTGTATTTGGATAGATTTTAGAAAAGAAAGATAAGAAAAAATATGAATTATATCATTTCCGTCTATGGTAGCATCACGAATCCTTAAAAAAAAAGATCAAATCAAAATGTTGGATCCTATCTTGATATTTTGAATGAAGCCACAGGAGCATAACTCCTCCATAGAAAAAGCTTCAAGCTACATTCTGTATGCATATCCATGTATTTATTTCAAAATACAATATTTTTTAGTTGGATCAATGTTAAGCCAGTTAGTTCGTTATTTGTATTTCGAATAATTGAAAAATGGAATAACTTATTGTTATTTATCAAATCATATCTAATTAAATCTGAATATTATAAAAATACGCTTATAGCTTATTTTTATCAACGTTCTCTCAGATAACAATTTTTTACAGACATAAAAGGCTTCCCATACCCACCCATACCTTAAAAAATGGCATAATTTCAACAGTTTTTTCCTTTTCTTGGTATCAATTTTGTCACCATTTTTGTTCTGTATTTATATTTTTCAATTAATTTTACATTGAATTTCAATCAAAACAGAAAAAAAATTCGATGATTCCTCAAAAAAAAAAAAAAATTGAAATAAAATAAAATGATATAATTAAACACTGGTTGCTGTCAAAAAGGGATTTTGAAAATTAATTATTCACATAAGTATCTAAAGATCTGCTTACAAGTCTTGCCAGACGTTAAAAGACCCTATAAATTAGGTGGGTCAAAAAGTAATTTCGTATTTCCCCCTTTTTTTTTCTTTTTGACAAAATGTATCTTGGTCATTATTGATCCGATCAGATCAAACGATAAGGTGTTGTAATGATGTGAGTGTATACTACAAACGCTTTTTTTTTTGTATTTTGCTTGACAAGTTCAGTAATGAATTATTGTGCGTCGAGTATATAGGTCTCAAAGGAAAAAAATTGCCATATACTTCATTTTTACAAACTAAAATGAAGAAACTCGACAAAAGCTACCAAGGAAATTTACAATGTGTACAGGGTCGATACTCTTTCAGTTCGTAATGCAGAACAGTGATTCGAAAGATTTCCCAGCATTGGTAAATAAGAGACAACAAGGTATAATCAAGACAACACCAGACCGTAACACATCTTTGATGACGCGGTAGAAGCGCCAGGAAATTGGATAGGAAATTCTTATGCATTCATCTCACAGTCCAAGCCTGGTACCAAGTGACTACCACATGTTCCTGTCTATGCCCAACATGCTTGGTGTGTACAAATTTGGCCTCAATATAGGCCTTTGAAAATTGTTTGTACGATTTTTTTTTGGCAATAGAGGGAAGACCTTCTACGAGAAGGGCATTACAAAGTTGGATTCTCCTTGGCAACAAGCTATCAAACAAAACTACACATACTTGGCTTCAATAAGATGATTGTAACACTTCTTATAAATCATTGGAATAGAGAAAAAAATGCAAAATTATTTTTTTCCCAATTTATTATTCAAATTGAAAAGTATTTTTATTATAACCTGTCACATCCTCTCTTTTTTATGCCCTCAATAAGTTATAATTTTATGTATGTATTTGAATTTATATAAATTATATTACATACCTATATGAGTCAACAATAATCTTCAATGTATTTACGAATACCAGGAATACTCACAATAGAGATTATATTTCTGCAAATATAGGATTGATATTTCAGTTTGGAGCAAAGTAGCTCATAGGAAAACTTGATCAGGAGAAAATATTCACTTGAATTCAACGTGCATCGGTTCGAGTCTCTGTCGCTCCTGGAGAAGGAAATATACGTTTTAAAGCCAATTCTTAGGTTGAATGGTGTAATTATGATGCTATATATGCTCAATATTGGTGCAACTCTATCTGATAAACTAAAGGAACATTAAAAAAAATGTTAGCAAAAGAGGTTCAATTTCTCAAAATATGGGATCGATATTATAAATTAGATAATAATTTCTGCACTTAAAAAGTACTTACTGCCTGACAAAACAATCATTTGAATTGATGAAGCTACCATAAGTTGAAAAGTATTCAATCTACTGCATTTAGTTAATAATAAAATTGAAGCAACAAATTCATCACAAAGAAATAAAAAGAACATTTAAAAAAATGTTAATAGTAACAATACTAATTATTTCCTTGTTTTAAATTAAAAAAAGAAGAAGTTAATAAAATAATTAATTACGACCCTTACAAAGATTGGAAATAAAAGCGGTTAGCTCGGATGATGATGAATCGGTTTTATCTAAATATGTTGAACCCTTTTCATATCAAGGACGATCTGCTCCCGTTCTAGCTTAGCAATTAAGTACACACGCCAATAATAAGTGTAACATAGGTACTATAAGATTAATCTTGTTCTTTCAGACTCATACATACTCAAATATGGTTCTGAATGGATATAAGTATGTAGATAATGAAAGATATTCATCAAGGTCTTGATTATTTAAATGCAGTATGTATTAGGCTGGGTCATACAATTCATTTTTTGAAAAAACCAATAACAGTATTGATTTTTTAATGTATTTTTTCACGTCGATTTCAAAAATGTAATTGTCAAAAAGATAGAATAACCCCAAGCTACATCAGCTTCACTTTGAAAATTAGAGAAAATGAGTTTGTTTCTATATTTCCAGTACTGGATATCTAAATGTAATTTTTGATACTTTTGATATTCTAGGCTTATTATTTGAAGACTTTGAAAAAGACAAATAAGCAATTATTTTAATACTGTTTTGTTTGGAGAATACTTAGAAACAAATACTTATATTTATTAACTTTATGATGCTATATTTTATCAGTAGAATTTTATTTTTTTTCTAAATATCTAATAAGATAAATTAAAAATCACAATCCAGAATAATTTATTAACAAATATTTTGTTCGATTAAATTACGAAAATATTTAGATTACATTTGAATCAATTAAAGAGTTTCAACTATTTTTTTCAGTATATCTATTTTATAATTTATTTAATTTTTAGAAGGTTATAGAGGTCTTGAAGTTATTATTTGACATATATCTCCTACTGCCTTACCGAGTCTTTATTGTCTATTCTCTATTTTTTTTATGAGAAATACTGTGAACAAATTGCTGTGACCATTTTAACAACCCTCTCTCAACTTTTTTGTGTGGCATGATCATTTCAACACTTTCATTGGTGTTTGGATGAAGCTCTTCAACTCAGAAGTTGCTAAGGAGTAGGTAAGAGGAGGCTCTGATAATCCTTCTGATCAGTTGATCAGGTCAATTATGCTAGAAAGCCCCACTGTTTATAGGAGGCGTTTTTCTGATCCTGACAGATAGGCTACTCGGTTGACCGTTTCGTCCACTCTCTCCCTTGATCGACAGTATTAGTTCTACAAGTATGATTCTCTCCTTCTGGACATCAAAACAAACTAGAGCTTGTAGGATAATTTCACTGTGCGAAAACCAAGCAGATAGTTTCACTGTGTGTATCACGAATTCTCACACCTATTTTTTATGGGAGTTGAGACAACTAAGTTGAAATATGACGCTCCCTTCAATCCAACAGTGCCTCACCTTGGTAAGGAACCAACATGGATTATACACACCAATTATAAACTCAACTAAGTGTCTCAGATTTTTTAGATTTTACCAATAAGGTCCCAAATTTGAAAAAAGTATTAAGTCTTAAAAGTCTGTCTGCAATGGTAAGTCAGCGGCTGCGGTCAACAGATCTGATCTCTATGAAATCCATCCTCTCTGATAGCACACAATATCATATAACCGTTGTGTTGATCTGTAGACAAATCTTGAAAGACCTCATCAGACAATTTGAGTAATGGTGAGTCAATAGAGATTCAGGAATTTTTTTGGATTGATATCCAAGCCAGGATCCGAGTCTATTTGGTTTTCTATTGGTCTAGATAATCTATTATTAGAGAGAATTTGTCCATCACGGTCAAGAATTAGGCAGCGATTGGAAAATTCATTAGTATGCAGACTAGATACTTACCAGACCAGTTATCTCCCAAACTGCATTTCATGTTTTCGCATAACTCTAGTATTTACAACCAGTGTTCACATTTGTTAGTCTCCTCCAATGACCATGACTGTTTTATTACAACCCATCTCATTTATCCATTTAAATATAAGCTTTGCAATTTATGCAGGGTGTGATTATATCTTGCTTGCTTCGCTGTTATAAAATGGAACATTTTAATTTCTCCCAGGCTCACTAACAGCAGTATAGTGTTCTTGCTTGATCCTAGCCATAAATGATTGTTCACTTCCCATTGCTTCCATCACAATAATAGTCAAGTCGATTCTTCTATTGGAGAGGATGCAGGAGATTGGCTCCTCTTCTCTACACCTCTTCTCAAACTCGTTTCTCATCTCTTTTATCCCCTCTTCCCGCGCTCTTCTAATCTTAGTTTTGTCAATGATTTGCATAAACGTTTCATTAAATTAATTCATGCCTCTATTACTATGTGTGTTAACTAATATAAAATTTATGTAAAATATGTTGAAATAGGTTTTGGCTATGGATTTATAAAATATTGAAAACTTAACTTAAACTACCATTTGGGCTCAATTATCACTTTTATCTATATCTTCACCAAATATCATCAAATCATAAACTTATTTAGCTTAATGATAAGTTATGCTTAAAATTTCTTCATATTCGAAAACTTCACACCAAGAAAATAAATATACCATTCTTTAATATGAATATATATCATTTACATAAAGAAATCCAGTATTGGAAAGTATATAAAAAAGAGCATTTTCTCTAATTTTTAATGTAAAATTGATGTTATCATTTCTGTTTGAAAATTACATTTTTGAAATCTAAGCGAAAAAAAAGCAACAGTAAATTAACACTATAGGTTTTTGATTTTTGAAAAAATAAAAAGTACGACCCGGCCTAGTATGTATGGATGTCAGTTCGACCTTCCAAAGATTTCTATTTTTATATATATACATTTATACGATATATATAACAAATTATTCTCAACAATAAAGATCCTCTCATGTCGAAAAATTATTTTTCCATTTTACTTCTTAATGTGTCCTTTTCGTAGTTATATTTATTACATTTTGCCACCTCTTTCTTACAATAAGAAACGGAAAAAAGGAACATCACAAAATTAGTTGGTAGTTAAGCAATTGTGTCTTGACTCTTGTGACATTATTCTGTAATAAAAGTAGGGAAATATTCAGAGTTGACACTTCATAACCCTTATTGTGTAACGCAACCTTCCCCGAAAAAAACCCTCAGAAAAAAGGTCCAAAATCAGTTGCTAGTTAGGTGATTCTTCCCAACTATAGACCTATTATTTAATAATTGATGGGTATTGTTCACAGCTGAAAAAGAGCTATGAAAATTGAACTAATTATCGTTCAAAACACTGATAAGGGGAAAAGAAACAGAAATAAAGATAGCCAATAAAAAATCCATTGTTCATTTTCGTACTAGCGAGGTAGCACCTTGCTTAACAGGATCTAATTCAAATGGAACAAATTAACGTTCATAACACTGATATGGGGGGGGAGAAAAATCGACCATTGACAACATAGTGACGGTTAACATCATTCTCAAAAAGGTTTTAGTGTGTCCTTTTTTTATAAATAATTTCACTTAGATTTTTGTTTTTTTTAAATACGAGGCCTTTTTTGTGTTGGATGAAACAGGGTTGCCAATTTTTTTGATTTTTTGAACGTTCCTTTCATTTTATGAAAAAGACACAGATGTATTCAATAGTATTTTAATTATTCTTCACTTAAGTTAGATTGGAAAATAAAATATTTTTCGACTGATAATTTAAAGAGAAAAGAACATTCAATCCGGTGGTTAGGACCTCTGGCCTAATGGACATGTATTTTTTATTATATTTGAAATTTTTAAAGGTTTAAAAAAATAATAATTTATAAAAAAAATTATTTATATGAAAGGAGGTGTAAGTTGGTATTAAACGTTCTCATTAATTTTTTTTCTCAGTTTTTGGACAAAAAAGAGAAGGGGAAGGATCAAATTTTGGGAATTTTAGTATATGTATGTACTCGTATGACCCCTAAATTTTTATGTTTAATCAACATAGTTACATATGTATAAGTGCGTCTCAAGGGTGGAGGGGCTGAAACACCCATCAAATTGTAATTTTTTTATCTTTATTTCTCTAAAAAAAAGTTCAATGTCATCATTAATAAAGTGATTGTTCCAATTTAGTATCTTGCAATAAATTCTTAAATTTAAGAATAAAAATATTTTGCCTCATCTAAATCTAAAAAAGTTATTTGGCACTTATAAAAAAATAACGACATTTTGTCAATATTGTCAAAAAAAAAAATCTAGTCCTGTGGACGTCTCTGTATTTAAGGATTGATGTATATTGTACCTTTGGTAGCTAGGCAATTCTGGGTCAATACATCCCCAATTATGGTATGATGATTATTCAATAATTGTTAAGAACTGTTCATCGCTTAAAAAGAGCTCATTTTAATTCAACCAATCAACTTTGAAAACACTTAACAGGAAGAAAAGAAGCTGAAACTCAGACAATTGACGATAAAATATAGTGCTTTTTTTTTGTTAGTGACCTTTATACATTGATGTTTGTTCCTGGGTAGAACATACAAATATTGCATAACCTAATTAAAGATCAGTTTATAACGTTGCAATTTTAATTTCATCATCATTAATATTTTTGTAACATCACGGAGGAGCTCACATGCATGTTGAATGACTACAACAATTATGAGGTCTACAGTATAATTGTATTTCATTATTTCTAAATCTTACAGTTAACTGCATATGTCTGAAACCTGTTTAAAATATATTTTAATTAGTAACATTAATTGCATGTATATAAGCGCTTCTACACTAAATTGGCTCGTTCTATCAAGAAAATAACAAAAGATATTGTAATTCTCAACTTCATCATGGACCTTTAGACTCTGGAGCAGAATTTAATATTCATTAAATGATTAACTAAAACAGATCAGGAAATTAATTGTTAATTAAATCTAAAGTTGGGTTACCTCATCTATCATGCGTATCAGTGGTGTTGAAAACATTGGGGGCAAAGGACCATTGATCCCCAACTCTTACAGAATTTTCGTTGTTATTACAATAATAAAAAAAATATTTTTGTTTAAAAAAAAATGTTACCCGTTTAAATTTAGTTTCTTCTTAAATTTTTTTAGTTTAATCTAAAAACAATTATTTGACAAATTTGACATTTATAAACTTTGACAAACTTTTCAGTCAAAATTGTCAAAAAAAAACCTCCATCAATAAAAGGAAAATTTCTCAAGACTCCCCAGATGATGCCACCATGGCATAACTTGGCCCCTTCACTAGAAAATACATTTTGGTGCTGGTAATGTGCATGTATGCAAATTATTTCTAAGAATTTTACAATTAATATATTTCATATAATTTTCAAACTTGAACAACTCTCCACATCAAAATAAATAGGTTCCTTGATATAACAATGGTTTTGTAAGGGGACAGACGACACGTTTGAGCTTCCAAAATGTTATTTATCATGACATTTTCACTCCTACAAACAAGGCCTATTTTAAATAACACAACTCCTTCATTCCGAAAGGAGGAGTTATTGAGGCTTGAAGATGATAAAATGTAAAGTTTTTAGAAATAAATGGTCTTCACACATATTGCATGTACAGGCATGATAGATGTATTAGTAACACCCCTAAGCGCTACTAGATGGTAAGTCATTCATAATTATACCTTCCTAAGATTATCAAAATATAGACAAAAAAATACAGCAACAACAATGACCTTTCCCTGATTCTCAAAATTGCTGTGCAAATATTTCAATGCAAGTATCTTTGAGATATAGTAAAAAAGGTGTTATATATTTAATTTCACGCTAAATTTATGCGAATACAGTCACAAATATATAAACCATATCAAAGCATAAATATCTTCATTTCTTTATGTGGGCATTTCTTTGTTATTAGTTGAATACAGCATTTCTTCTTTACGTTTCAAATCTCACGCTACGTTCTTAACTTACGTAACCCCCGACATTAAATGATATTCAGATCATTTTTGCTAAAATAAGTTTATATACAAAGACTCACACTAATTAAAAACAAATTAAGAAAACAAAATAAAACAAGTTCAAGGATGTGTATCTTAATTGAGTAATGACCAAAAAGTAAAGAACGGAACCAATAAATTATGTTTAATTTTTTCCTCACATGAAACACTAATTAAGTAAATATACGAATAAATCTTCTTGAAATGGTGCTATTTTAAAATTAAAAATTGGAAATAAAGTAGGGAAGTCCATTTCAGTTTGTCATACCTTTTGTATTTCCAATGATAACTAACAGTGGTGGAGCGGCAAGAGAGGATACAGGGTCTATCACTATGCCCCCAGGCAAAGAATTTTTATAGGGCGCCAAAAAAGAAAGGGCTACCAAATTTAGAAAAAATTAAGAATTTTTAAAATGTCGAAATGAAAGATTATTTCTCAAAAATGTGATCAATAGCAAGGTTAATAGAAATACAAGGTTATACCATTACGCGTGTACAACTGATGTTTGACTTCCACCACGGTTTTAAAGTTGATGTCATAATAAATGAGTGGTTGCAGGTTTTGTCAAAATCTGTTTATCCTGCTCAGCAGTCGGTATGATACATTAAATTGAGAATTCTTACAATAGTGACGTCATAGGCATTGAGTGTTTTGTCAAAATATGCCTCTCTTGCCCAGTAGTCGGTACAATACATCAGATTTAAAATTATAGCAAGCCCGATTACATGATGGTCTAACATTCAACTCCGAAAGAAGGATTGTCCTGATTAAGAAAAAGTCAATTTCAAAATAAGAAAATAAACACAAACTTATTATTGCTATTTACCTCTTAAAAATCGATTTTTCCATTTTGCAACAATTCTAAATTTGAAAACTGGATCAGAGCCCAAAGTGTGGTGACATAATTCAAATAGGGGGCTGTTAGATGTCAATATAAAACGACCGATTGTGACAGTAGGGATGCAATTGGCTGCCACAGGAGGTAGAAAAGACAGGTTGTCATATTATTAGTAAATGGGGGAATTTCGGATTTTGTACTTTTTTCGAAAGTATATTTCAGATTTTCTTTCAATTAAGCGCCACAATATGTTGTGACAACTCTAGGCGACCGATTTTATTTTTTCTTAAAGTAGGGGTTTATAATTTTTGCAATAACAACCTGTGTTTTTAAAGGAATAAAAATTCAAATTCTTGTTCCTTTTTAATTTTTTTCTTCTTAATTGGATGCCCCTATAATTTTTGGCTTCTTATCAATATTAATCACAGGATGACGATGAACTCCCTTACTACTCCGCCACTGTCTTTGATTACTAACCAGTATGATAACCTGCTTCGGTCTTCCCTACGTATGTATGTTTATACGCATGTTGATCCATAAATAACTCTGAATTGCTTCCCCCAAAAAGGGCTTTTGATATATGTGTATATAATTAATAGACACAGATGATGCTCCTTGCAAAAAGAAAATGATTACTTACAAGGGCAAACGACTAATAAAACCCTCGTGTAAAATGAAATAAGTGGAGGTAAATAGTAGTGTTGGGTTTGGTTTGAAAATAATAAACCGGTCTGAGACAGTTATGATTTTTGCGGACCGAACTAATTAGGTCCTTGAAAAAAGATGGGTCCGGTCTAGAAAAATCGATATGGAATGATCTTACAAAAAACCAAAAAACATTCTCGTTTAAAATTCGATTGAGACCAATTCTTTAGATGAATTATTGATGACGTCTGTTGTGCTTCCAGATTGTGAACATCGGCACAATAATGTCATTTGAAGTTAAATGTGTTACATTTATCAGATTTGTATATCTCCAAAAATCAGACTAGGAGAGACAATGAGTTCATAGATTGAGACCGAAAAATAGCACCAGGATTGTAAAACAATTAAATTTCGGTCTATGGTCTGAGATGACGGTTGTGACCAAAGTATCAGTTCAAATCACTCTGGAACAGTGATTCCCAACCTTTCTGGTGCCTTGAACACTTGATAACATTTACTAAGTTGCAGTGACCCCAAGAAAACAAAATTGGTTGAGCTGATCATCATTTAATGTATTTTTGGAGGTAACCAGTGACGGTATTATTAGACAAAGATATTATATTTAATTTGTTGCATATTCAGCTCCAATTGAACAATGTGTTTGGTTGCTAGCAGGAGCAACTGCTTGGTAATGTTGTGATAATTCTTGGCTTGGGTGATTCTGGGTGCCACCCAATACTTGTCTTTCGATTCCTCATGGGCCATTCGAAATTTTAGAAAATAAATTTTAGATAAGTTTACGATTATAATTAGAGAATATTGATATTAAAACGTGAATACAACACAAATACATTTGGTATCATACAAGAACTTTTTAGAAGGCCTTAGGCGACCCCACACAAATTTTCAGACGATCCCACTGGGGTCGCAACATACAGGTTTGAACCTCTGCAAGGAGAAAAAATCACTTAAGAATGAACTTAAAAAAAGAATACAGTCTTGGACCGAATTCAACACTAGTAAAGAGCTAAACTGCTGAAAAGAACAAACACATTTCCTGCTTTGAAATTGCAACATTAATGCTGTACATACATTTATCATCTTAGTAATGATGATTAAATAAACAGTAGGGAATGTAACTGCTTGCAAGGATTCTACCCAAGGACAAAAACAGTTTCTACTTATTTATATAAAAGTATAGGCGGGTTTTATTCATTTTTTATGAAATATTTATGTATGTATGTATCTTCTAGAGTTTCTCATTTCCCGGGAAATAGTTATTGAGTAGGGTCCCGAGAAATATTTTTTTAAATTTATTAAATAATAAATACCGTGAAATTTAAGTATTTTTTTACACTTTAAGAAGAAATAATAAATTTTAATCTAGTCATACACATATCATCTTAATTCTACGTTTCTTCATTTTATCAATATCACTAATTGTAGTGCACAAGTTAGCTTTTATTAGAGCTCCTGGACCCCCCTTCGTTGGGTATAATTTATTGACAATGCATTTTGCAAGGCCTAAATCGTAAAAATCGAGCGTTTATTCTTGTAATATATATGTAATTATATTTTTACTTATTACTATAACTTATTCTATTACATAACAAAATAATTTAAAAAAGAAAACCCTCTCAATGACGTCATTAAGCATCCTTCTTTTAAATCATTTTTCTAAAAGGTTACACCAAAAACGAAACACATTTTTTTACACAGTCAACATGGACTCAAACTTTGTAAATTATTTTAAAATAATTTAATCAATTATGTACTCGAAAAATCAATTAAAGTGACTAAAAATGGTGTATTAACTCAAGACATTGGAAAAAATCTATCCTTTGTTATGGAAGTAACACATTTTAACAGTTTGGGTTTTTAACAAGATTTAAATTTGTTATTATCATTGTTAAAATATTAAAATTTCATTATTGATAAAAATATATATGAAATATTCATTTTATTTCACGAATCTTGCCTAGAAAATTTCAGTTTACACAGAAAGAGTTAAGTACAAGCAATTGGGATTGGACTGGACCGCGGTTTTTGGTCTGAAATAAGGAGCAATACAACATTAATACAGGGATTTTAATATTTTGTCTCAAGACAAGGCCACTCTCAAATATTTTAAAACAAACTAATATGAGGAAACAACACTCAAGCCCCATGATATACTATTAAATTGTACCTTATATTATTTAACAATTAAACGGGAGATTTCCAGGAAATTTTCCATAGTTATGAAACTCTGAGAAATCCCGGGATCCCGGAAGACAAACTCTAGTACGTACATAATTAAATAATTTAATTTTTTATAAGTCTCTAGAAGAAAATTGGAGGACTAGGAGGGAGGAGAGAGACCACCCTTATTGAATCACGATCATCATGTTTGTCACATTAATTAAGAAAGACATCCATGGATTTCAATTAAATAAGAAGAAGCCAAAAGACAAAGTCAGTCCTTGAAAAACAAACATACACAGCTGGCTTCTCCTTTTTCTATTTAACATTATGTATTCATAATGTCTAAATGGGTGGGAAAAAAATGATTTTCCTTCTTTAGTACATCAATTTTTTTTTTCAAAATGGAGAAAAATAACGAAATCGTGGCTCAGTAGAGTCATCAAAAACCTGACTTTTATTCTAAGCTTTAGCATAAATAATAATATATATATGCAATAATGTCTGTTCCATGTTGTTGCTCCTTTAATATGCAATTTTTTGGGGGATTCTTCTAGTAATATTTGACTTCCTGCAATAAAAAAGTCATTTTTGTAAGAATATTTAAGTGCACTAAAATACTCACGATCTTTTATCATTCTTAAACAAATTTGGAAAGGATTGAATAAAAAGAACTGAACAAAAATATTATCTCAATACTTTTTAATTGCTTCCAAAGTGTTGTCAAATATTTTAAAGTATTTGAATAATTTGAATATCTTTGTATACAAGTGGTGCGTCAACGTAAAAAAACAATCTTTAACAAAAATCAAGAAAAGGACAAAACACCAATTTATTTCCTTACTTATATACTTACACACAGCCCAATATTTCCTAGACATATATGAACCAATTATAGGCATTGTATTCAAATTTGTGGGATGATTTAAGACACCCAATAACTGTAGTAATAGTTTAAAATCGGTAATTGATTTTAGAGACTCAGATTGGCTCCGATATGGCCTTTGGAAAAAAATGTATCCATTTCTCATTCCTATATTTTAACAATCAATTTTGGATACTTTAAGTGCAATTTGATGGGCTTTCAGAGGATTCATTATAATAATTTATCGGCATTTGTTGTCGATAATTTCTGCACTCAATTTAGAGAAACATCTTTCTAGCTTGCTTTTGTGCTGACGGGACACATATGTTATTAGTCATAAAATAAGAAAAATTGGGAAAAATATTCGTCGTTAGTTTTTCAAATAACTTCCCATTTTTTATTAGTACTATTTTACAGCCCTTGGATCTCAGGTTATAAAAGTATTATTACTTGACCATTTGTTAAAACCAATGGTTCATAACGTTATTATATGGCCCACACTAAATAACCCAAATATTTTTTACCCTATCATCCTTCCTTCCTTGAAACTTTTCCATATTTTATGGATGCAGCAGTATTCATCTTCAAAAGTGTGACGATACTTACAGGAAATAATAAAAATAAGTTGGCAATTAAAGTCTATTATGCTTCTTTTTTGGAAAAAAAATAGACAGTAATTACTTATTTTTAAGGAATAAAAACACCGAAATTATGAAGTTAAATGGCCTTTGGGTCAACTTACTAAAAATACCCATTTAAAACAATAAAATTGGTTGTCCGAGTAATTACATAAAAAAAAAAAAAGTTGAAAATATTTTCTTACAGTTTTGTATATTTTTTTTGTCGTCACGTTTTTTTTTTTTTTGAGGTGATGATGAAGACATGCAGGCGAATTGGTATGTTAGTAATGAGGGTTTAATACAAAATTATAGGTTCAATTTTACTCTCTTTTTGGTTGTAAATTACCATCGTTGCATGTCTTCATCTGTCTCCCTCTCAAGGTTTAGCTTTTGATTTAATATCTCCTAGCTAAAGAACCCTGATGTAGGCATGCAAATGCATTTGTATGAATCAAGCTAAAGTATCAAATACGCTGTACTTATTTTTCAAAATTACTTCTGTATGTGACATCCCTAATCTATATTTAAATTCTCTAAATTATATACTTGAATGCAGATAAATATATTCGTTGTCTGAATCTTTGTTTACTAAACTTCATAGCCCAAACAATATAAATAAATTTACATTTATAATTAAGAAATCAGTCCTATAAATTTGACGTTCTGTCTAGTCCTAAATATTAAGAACACATACAAATTGGACAAAAAAGCCGTTCAATGTAACTATTTTTGCTAAATGATGTCATTGTTTGGTGTTGTGCAAAAGATTTGAGACTAAAATCAACAAATTGAACAAGGATTGTTAATTCTGTATACCTTTAATATACAAAACATTTTATTAATATAATTATTAATAATGATATTAAGTATAATTAATCTTTAATATGAACGACGTAGAAAGCAATACGACTTCAAGGAGAAACCGAATTAGGAGCAGGTAGCCCTCATACATGTCAGCCCACTTCTCTTTTACAGTCATTTAAAACCTCAACATTTTGGTTTCTGATTCTGCAGGTGTTGGACTCTCCTTGATACCAAATAATATAATTCTTTTTGGTTTTACTCTTGCTTTTGTCAGACATAGCTTTTATCTTGTAATTATTTTTAATGAATGGCTTGTACTAAGCAAACTGACCATACATCTAATGGAGGAAAGGCTCCTCTGAAGCAACAAACAACTAAAGGGGCTCGTAAATCAGCACTTGCCACTGGAAGTATCAATAAACCTAATCTTTATCGTTCAGGAACTGTAGCCATGAGATTAATGTAAAGACATCAAAAATCTTCTGAATTGTTGATTCGTAAACTTCCATTTCAAAGACTTGTCTTAAAAATTGCTCAAAATTATCAAACAGACTTGAAATTTCAGTCTAGTGCGTTCATGGCTTTACAAGAAGCATCCTAGGCTTACGTTGAGAAATGATTGAACATACGAATTTGCGTGCGATTCATACTAAGGGGGTGACAATCATGCCGAAAGATGCCGGTAAAATTAGAGGCGAACGTGCATAATTATTAATAAAGTTTTATTTTTTATAAATATGTACAACTTTATATTGAAAGACTATTTATATTGACGATACAAAAATAAATATATAATCCAGAGGATTCATATCTCGTGATTGAAAAAGTCAAGAGTTTTTGTACC
The DNA here is from genome assembly GCF_016086655.4 of Lepeophtheirus salmonis. Lineage (NCBI taxonomy): Eukaryota > Metazoa > Arthropoda > Copepoda > Siphonostomatoida > Caligidae > Lepeophtheirus > Lepeophtheirus salmonis. Next base: position 34,046,479 of record NC_052137.2, read on the forward strand.
AGAAATGGATTGAAGCTTTAATAGACAAATTTATTAGATGAAAACTCTTGGAGACTTCTTCGAGATCCTCAACCTTATCCAGGCACTCCTAGATATGGTAAACGGCTGCCATTGATCATATTTGGGGTTTGAATCTAACAATTCAAAAAGAAAAAGACTCCAGGACAATGTTATTAGAACAAGGTGAGGCAACAACAAAATTTTAGGCAAACCGAGTATATTTATAAAGTAACTCTCTCTTTTTCTCTTTATCGTGCCGTCATTGGGCGCATTTATATGGATAAATGTAATTGATAAAAAGTAAAAAAAGTAGTAATTTAATTATATCTTTCCATTGATTCCTATTTTATTAACATTTCATTTGGGGTTTTCAATGATTATCTATAGTTGTATTCCTGTATGTGGTCCCAATGACGTCATCTGTTATGCTAGTTAATTTTCAGGGAGAACTGAAATTTGTTGATGCCTCAATTTTTTATAATAGTATTGCTCATCCTCTCTGTAGAAGGGAAAAGGAATCAAATTGTTCTAGTTAACACTGAGTTATTAAGTTTTAAAAACTGTCTCAAAGCTTTTGCACGACCTGATTTTTATAAACCAATAATGTCATCATTAATAAATCTTCACTCATATCCATAGTAATAATAAATACTTTAATTAAGCCTAAATTAAGATTAGTGGCTAAATATTATCGTGCATGAACTATACTTACAGTTTTACTAAACTAATTTTGGTGAAAATTATGGCTTTTAGTGACAAATTTAAATTTCGGGAATCTTTTTGAGGACTTATAACAAGGAATGAATGTGCAAATGGATCGTTTTAAGTTCCATATTAAGGAATTATAATTGTACAACAACAAACATATTGAAGTGGACATAAACGAATTCATTACATGGTTTGTCGCTTCCACCGAAGGTTTTATGTAAAAATGAAATCATTCAGCACCTAGAAGTAAGCGTAATATCCCAAGTGTAACACACTTCCCAGAACAGTCGCGTTGCATATTTATTCTACACTTGTACATAAGTATCAAAAGTTATCAATCAGAGCAAAAACTAATCAAACACTTCCTCGGGATTGTAGAAAAGAAGATAAGACCCATAATTTGTTTTGTTTTAAAAATCCATTTCAAAACCCTGAAAAGATACGGATAACTCGATTATGTACTACACTTGAAACGTTGGAGAATTCGTTTCAATATGGAAATGATTAGTTTGAAGGATATGTGATCGGTTCTAATTTAAACCCCTGCTTCATTATTACCAATATCAATTAATAACCCATAAAACTTATCTTCTTGATTGGTCTAGTTGCTCTAGATACATATTCCTCATCCCGAGCTTCGTGACCAAATCATAGTCTTCCATTATATTTTACAAATCTCTGTTTTTTACAGAAACATTTCCCATTAAAAAAATGAGGCATGGTGATAGATTAATCAAACTGATAAGAACACCAAATATGAGTAAAGCCAGATGACTAAACCATAAGTAAATAATCTTATGGATCGATCGAACAATACTATATATAGCATGACGTAATGAAAGAGGAGTAGCCCTTTCGTGAAGGTATTTTTTGATTGAATCGTGTACATACCTAATTATAGGTATATTAATACATATCTACAGATTTTTTGTTTTTGTTATTTAAGTTCTTTAAAGGAGATTTTAAATAAGGTACTTATTGTATCTATTAATTAAATATCCATATGAGAGTGTTTTCTCATATCACACTAAACGATCCTTGGAATAACCTTATTATCTCTGGTAATTAAGCTGAACGAAGCTATGTTTTTGTTTCTATTTGATAGTCGCAAGGAAAACTCCAAAAGTTACAGATTGATTTTGGTCAAACTTAGTAGGAAGGTAACAGTAAGAGGCCATTCACTTTTGAGAAGTGAATATCAAGGTAACACAAATCGTAAAAAAAAAAAATGCATAATCGACCATACCTTTGTAATAAATTTCGATACATATCTCAATTTGATTTAAGGCAAAGGGGTTGTTGCACTCTATATAGTGCTTATTATAGTTAGAAGATATTTGGCTATGGTTTTTTTATTGTAAAGCTTCCGTCAAAATTAGCACTATTAATATTTCCTATATTGAGTAACTTTGGACGATTTACGTTACGAACATTCCGGCACATGGAGTTTTTAATATACAGCTATTTTAATAAAGCAAAGTTTGTCTGTCTATTTATTTATCTGGGAAGGACTCATTTTTAACAAAGAGTGTACGTTTAGCTGAAGCTCAGTGCGTAAAATTAAAAAAAAAGAAAAAAGAGGAGGACATATAAGAAATAATCAATGTGACTATAGATGTGGTTTAGGAATGAGTATGTGAAACTAAAATCTGAGGTTCTCAAATTATAAATAAAAGAAAGGAGGAGTAAATTTGTTTTGGCCTGACTATGCTCATGAAAAACGAAGAGTAACAACGAAGATTTGTTTGGGAGTTATCCTCAATAAATAAAAGGAAGTCTAGATATTATGATTATAGCAACGTGTGTCTGTGTTTTTTTTTTTTTTGACTGTTTGTCGACCGCTAAAAACTCTAAGCAAGCGCCCTTGCTATAGTATATCATACGGTCCACATCTAATTCTAGTTGTACTTGATGCGTTAATCATGAAGTTATAATTAGTTTTTTCGTATTACATCTTGTTTTTGAGAATGTTTGATTTGATTTTTTTGTGCATTTTTATTTTAATCGTTTTATAGGTTAAGGGGCCAACATTTGAGGACAAATAAACAATCAATAGTTTATTTAAAAAGTTACTTACTAATAAATACTGTTGCTAGACTAGACCTTCTAGAATTAAATTAAATACCATTTACCCCGCTGTAAATAAACTATTTTTTTTTCTTTCATTATTTGAAGTTCACAACACTTAAAATACAAACCGTACTACAATAAAATAACTGAGCTTAAAACAAAGCACAATCATAATCAAAATTTGCAAGATTTACTCTGAGGCGATCCCCAATTCTACTCTGAGTCTAATAAGGACTTACAATTATAACTCCGAGACTAATCCTCAGGGTTAGCTCCGTTCAAACAGGTTTTGAATATAATTGAATCTATTTAGGAAAGGATTTTGACTACTGAGGATTTAAATAATAATGACAACTCCTAAAGAAAAGAAAATTCCTTCTTTATACTAACAATTAAAAATTAACGGACCGTCTAAAAACACACCGGATTTACATCTTTATATAAGTAGTATAATAAATAGTCAATTTCCCGCTCCATTGTTTTAGAAAGAATCCAAGAAAATTATTATTAGATTTATCAGGATCTTCATCGGAAACAACAAAAGATTCGTATTATAATTATTAGTATATGTGATATATAGAAGTATTTTCTGAATAATTTTTGAATTTTCTAAATTAATTGGAACATTACCAAAGTGATTCTCCTCTCCCTGTTTGCCCCGAGCAATACCGGGTAGGCCTTTGCTAGTTGCTGCATAATTGTAAAAAGTTCATCTGAGTTTACCAACGTAAATATCCGATCAGAAATGATCTTTCCACAACAAGAGGTTCGTAATTGGAGCTTGTGCTCCTCCAGAGAGTATCGGAACTAATGTACTATTCCGTATTAGTATTATTTTGAATACTTCTCCCTTTCCTAGCTATATAATTAATCTGATCGAGATACAACAGTTAAGTTGGAACCGATAAGAAAAAAAGGCGGCGAATATGTCATGCAGCAAAATGTCATTGAGGCGAAATTGTGAGAAAATTAGTGGTCACGCAGTAGTACTATATGTCTAACTAACGTCTTCTCCTAAAGCTCTTTTTTTCTTTAAAAAAATGTCAACTCTGAGCATGATATATAACAACTACTAACAGCAAAGTTTTATATTATTCAAATATCCATATTACTAATGCTAAGGATGTTAAGGGAAACAACAGAAGTTCAAGAATAAATAAGTTTGATAACTTTTATTCTTTAGTTAGAAATAATTACTTTAAGAATGTTTTGTCTTGATTTGTAGTCATTACAGAAAATTAAATTTAAAAAATGAGTAATTTTAATATGAGCTTCATAGTAACTTTTTCAAGAGTAATTACCTACAATTAAAAGGTACTTTTTGACTAATTGCGCCTATGAGGAACATTTTATTGAACGCTATAAGAAATAAAATATTACTTAGCTTCTATAGCCTTTATACTGCGCTTTAAGTTTATCTAAGTAAATGAGTTTTGATACATCTTTTATTTTAAGATTTAAAGAAAAATATATTATATGACTTATTGAAAGAGAATTATCAATCCGATCCTTATCCATCGCATTGTAATTCCAAATACTATTGCAGGGGCGTGGACTGGAGGGGTTATTTTTGAATCTTACTAGTACATTTAATATTTGTAATTTATTTTAATTCTTCAATTTTTTTTCTAAAAAATTTAATTGTCTGTGAGTAGCTATGGATTTTTGAAATTTTTCTCTGGAAAGTTTAATATTTGAAATCTTTCCTTAAAATTTCATATTTTGTAAGCAGCTCAGGATTTTTCAATTTTTTTGGAAAAAAAATTGATTGTATGTCAGTAGCTATGGATTTTTGAAATTTTTCTCTGCAAAATTTAATATTTGAAATTCTCCCGAAAAATTTAATTTTTTGTGAACAACACAGGATTTTTCAAATTTTTTTGTCAACAGCTACAGATTTTTTGTTATTTTTCTCCAAAAAATGTACTATTTGAATTTTTTTCCCAAAAAATTCATACCTTGTTAGCAGTTCAGGATTTTTCAAATTTTTTTCCAAATATTTAATTGTATTTGAGTAGCTATGGATTTTTGAAATTTTTCTAAAAAAATTCTATTTCTTGAGGAAAGCTATGAATTTTTGCGATTTTCAACCAAAAATTTAATTTTTGTGAATAGATGTGTATTTAAAAAAAAAAATCAAAAAAGTTTAATTTTTCAGAAATATAAATTTAAAAAAATGCCAAAATCCTCCATTCAAAAATAAATATATATTTAAAAAATTAAAATCCTAAAAATGCTAAATGCTCCTCTATTGGCATAATTTGATAATAATGGGTGCATCAAAAAAAAAAATTCCTTAAGATACTTTTTCCCACTCCCCCCCCCCCCCCTCTCAAGGTTAACTAATTCAATCATTATAAAAAATAAAACAGATTTTATTTTCCCATCATCATAAAGTAAATGAATTGCATTGCTCATGTATTGAATTTATGAGCTGATAAGCTCTAATTTCTAATAAAATCCAATCAAATTCAATTTATTTTTATGGTAATGGTGATGACCTGATGTGAAGAAGACAATGCTTATACTACCGTGTTGGTATATTTTTAAATTGTGTGTAAGTATGTAGATTAAAGCTACTACCAGCAAGCCTGGAAAGATTTTAGAAAATAAAGTTGCAAGAGTATCACTGATACTATGATTTTAGGGATGTAACGATACTAATTTTTCACCCAATACGCAAAGTGTGCACAGAAGATAGACTGTAGCCCCCTTTCCCCCAAAGAAAAAAATAAATGAATTTATGCTTTTTTCTAGAAAATTTCATTAATTTTTGATTTTTTTTTTCAAAAAAATTACATTAATTTTTGATTTTTTTTTTCAAAAAAATTTCATTAATTTTTGATTTTTTTTTTCAAAAAATTTAATTTTCTTTTAATAACTGTAGATTTTTGAATATTTTTCTCCAAAAAAATCATTTTTGAAATTTCATGTATGATTTTTTTTGTTCAAAAAATTTAATTTCTTTTGAAAAGCTGTGGATTTTTAAATTTTTTTTCGCAAAAAAATCTGAAAAACAATACCACTCTCATACCATCTCTATATCGGTTTATACTTATTTATTATGATAAATAACAAAATTGTTCACTTTTTTTAATGTTGAACTTTTTTATTAATTACGGATATTAAAAAAAAATACCTAAACATATTAATCATAATTATTTGTTAACAAATTTAAATTTAAAAAAGTTAATTCCTTTCCGTGCTCTGGATTAAATAAATTTCTGGTTGGCTCATATTAAGGGAATTTGATGTCCCCTCTTTGTTAAATATTTTAGTCAGTCTCTTCGCCTCTCGGCATCTGATCTAATTTCAACTGCCTCACTGGAAATACTTGCGATACCGGCAATAGGTTATAGGTTCTATTATATTACTGGTTCGGTCCATATTAAATCAAAATTGTCCAGAACTGCCTCTAGTTCCTAACTGAGTTTTATAAACTTGCCCTAAGAATTGAATTATGTATAAAGCAGTGCTCGAGTCCGGATTAGTGTCTTTTTTAATTGAGACAGGACATATACTGATGACTCGAACTTGACTCAGAAAATATGGACTCGACTTTTGCTGTAAACAATATTATTCAACAAACATACAAAAAAGAAATATTTAGATAAAAAGTTACTTAATGGTGTCAGAGTAAACCGCTCAACCTAAATCCTACCGTTCCTGACTTTTTCAACGACTCATGATACAGTTCAAATGCATGGACATTAAAAATGTGGATATTTATACACTGTACATTCAAGTAAATTTCCTGTACAAAATTGCTAATTTGTATAATCTCTATATCTATATACTTTCCCACATTTTTTTCTTCTTTTTTTGAATTTGTCTGAATGATGTCATCTAATCCAGCTATTTGATTGATTTGTAACCGTATTTTGTCTCCTAAAATGAGATCAAATAAGTCCATATAAACAATTATGTATGAGTATCGGTGGAATTGTCAGTATCAAGACGATTATGATATTTCAAAAAATACCAATTCTGACTGATAGACCTCTAGATTATTCAATTTGTAATAAAGGGCTCTGCAGTTCGTTTTTGAATCTGAAGATCCCAAGAACTATTTGTGTTGGATTAGCCCTAGAACTGTCTTCTAATCTTTTCTTTCATCCCACTTTTCAGTCTTTCTTCAAATTGTTCTGAACTTTTCCACCCATTCAACAGTTCGATAAGTCGCGCCTACGCTCCTAGAACTGAAGAAAATAAAACTAATGAAATAATGAATGATAAGTACATCGTATAATACTAGTCTTCGTTTCGCTAAAGCGTCAAAATCATCCATTTCAACGTTAAGCTTACAAAAAATACTTGAAATTTCTGGTCTTCTTCCAAATAGACCTCAACATTGTAGAAAGTAAAAAAAAAAAAATCATTTTGTATCATCATATGTCATTTAATTTTGTTGAAAACGAATTTTGTACAAATATTATCGTATGTTTTTTTTTTTGACCCGGTTCGTAAAAATAATATTCTATATTATTCAAAGAAAACATATAGATCCAAATTTTGTATATCTTGGTTTGAGTCCAAAAATGACTATACTTGTCAAAAAATAATGTTTATTGTATTTAAAAATAATAATTTTGTAAATGTGTATCTATTTTAACAACGATGAATCGTTTATATAAATATTGTTATTTTTATATTATTAGAATATATGTACTGCATATGTTGTTGGAATTAAAGAAACTTTACATCCACTTATCACCAAAAAGTTACGGATAATAATTTTTTCTTGGATAATTTTTTTTATATTAATGTAAATGGATGTCTTCAGGGTTGGTTTTACTACGAATGGATTTAAAATAAGATAAAACACAGGACCCCTGTATAAACTTAAAAACTCAAGACCTAGGGCCATTGTCCCCTTTTAAATAATCAGTGGTTGTATCTTTTTTTGTTGAAAAAATACTCAAGTGCTGCTTGTCAATACAAATACGGGTATTGATATGCGATCGAAATTATTCGTCTTTAGATTAATTGAAACTTCAATACTTTATCGATCTCTATTACGCCTGTTAAACAAATAATTAATATATGATGTGTAATAACCCATAAAAGTATAATTAATCTTTTTGTTTCTAATATTTTTTGAGGCCCCTATTTTAACAAAATAAAAAAATATGAAAATTTCAATGGAGTGTCGACTGCTAAAAGAATATTTTTCATTGCAAATTTTTTTTGCATACTCTTACAACAGCACTACTCTTTTAACTTAGGATTACTCAAGCTTTGAGTTGTTCTCAGTTTATTACACTTCTATCTCAAGAGTGCCTATCAACTTTTTATCACTAACCGTTTATGAATTTCCAAAAAAGTGGTTTTACCACCCCAAAATAGCCCGTCCTATTGGAGAGTCGAATACGTCACCTATTTGAAAGGATTATCAAAACTTTAAATGTGTACTATCATTATAAAACAAAAAAATTATTTTTTTTTGTAGAAAAACTTCAAAAATCCAAAGCTATTAACAGAAAAATAAATGTGTAAAATTAAATTTTTTGAAAAAAAAAATCAAAAATTCACAGCTGTTTACAAAAAATTATTTTTTTGTAAAATTATTTCAAATATTAAATGTTTTTGAAGAAAATTTTAAAAGTTCAATTTTAAATATTAATATTTTTTGAGGAAAATTTCCAAAACCCATGGCTTTTAACAGAAAATAAAATTTCAAATATTAAATTTTCTAGTAGAAAACAAAAAATCTTTAATTTGGGGGTGGAAATACAGCCCCTCTGGCCCAACCCCTGGGAACACCCCTGGATCTATTCGATCATTTTGGATCGTATGTGTGATAACACCAAAACAGTGTTATAAATACATAAATAGAAGACACCATAAATATTTTACGGGAGATCAAATTCCACCCAAAGAGGGGCTAGCGGCAACATTGTTGATATGTCAAGCTTCTAACATAATTCCTAGATTGTGTGATTATCTTTAGTTTTACTACTTTTTTTCAGATTTCTCACAACATTCAAGGTATTTATCAAATAATGATAAAACATAGTTATATTATTATTTAAACAAGAAAGTAATAATAAATTTTGTTCTACCAAATTAAAATAGCCAAATAATGAATGGAACAATATAATTTATGTCCGAAAAGGAAAGAAATATCAAATTTACGATGTTTTTTTTAACATTTTTATTATTGGATTCTCATAGTCATTTTGATCATAAGTAAAAAATATAATTAAAAAATGCAAAATTACACAATCAACTTCTTTTTTATCTTTAAAAAAAAAAGCTAAATTAAAAGAATGATTCTAATAATTATTAGTTATTCGCACGAATAGCTTCAATTATGTTTTATGTTTATGTACTTAAAGTCCCTGTATACCATAATTAGTTCATATCAACATTATTGAAATTGAGGCTCAAATGCGAAAAGAGACTATAGAGGTGGTCTTATAATTAATCTTTGATTAATCTTTGTTCCTTTAGTAGGAACAATGTACATTAGAATAATTTTTGGAAAATTAATTTATCTTTTAAAATAATCTTCTTTCAGATGTATATACTTTGCAACAAGACCAATTTTCAGTCCCGTACTACGGATAAATAAAACCCTGATATCATTTGAAATATGGTTGATCGTCCTTAGAGTTGAATATCTATGTTTTTATTTCAAAATACAAAACTACTATTTTCAAAAATAGAGTACCAGAGAGATAAACGAAATTTTTATATTTGGAGTTCCATTTTGAATAAGTAGCGATACATCACTCTAAAATAATAATCATGTAGTCAAATTATTTTTTTATTGAAATTATCGATATGTTAGTTTGAAAAAAATTGTCATATTTATATAAATAAAGCAAAGCTTGTCTGTCTGTCTGTAAGGACTTATTTCTTAGTCTGTTTTTTATCTTAGAATGGCATGACGACTTGATATATAGAAATACCAATGTAGCAACGAGCGTGTGTGACACTTAACGCTTCATGATACAAAAAATCAAAATTTAAAAGAAAGTTTAAAGGAACACTTAAGAAAAATCATGAGCAGATATACATTGGATGCAAGTGTTGAAAATAAAAAGCGTTTATACAGCTTTACAAAAAATGGAAGTACTAAAAATATAGTGTATAAAAGAAGTTCTTTTGTATCTATTTTTGTAATTTTAAAATTTGGGCATAATTATTCATAGATATATAAAAGTAAAATTTTTCAAACTGAATATAGAATGAATCTAGGTTTCAAAGTTGTTGAAAAACTATGTGCTATAGTTTGACAAATAACTCCGAGTAATGCCGCGTACTCCCGCTAGTAATAAATATATGAGGAATGTTTTAATTTCCTAATTTGTTAAAAAATAGGAATTAAAAAATAATTCACACAATCTTGATGTATATAATTAATCAAATTCTTGTGAGTAGTATCCTGAAATACTTTTAATATACAACATAGCATTAATTTGGTAGATATGCTATTCTTGTGTCTTTTAATTTCTTTGAAAAGAATATTAATACATCGTTAATCATGACAATTAATACAATTTTATCATTCGTCTCTATTAAGATGTTCAAATTATTAAGTAAATCACAGTTAAACTATCAATTATCATCAATTTATTAATATTTTTCAAATGCTTTTCACTTGTAGGTTTTTCTTTCAAATTTTGTGATGGCAAAAGTTAATTGTAAGAGTTGAAATTCGTTTGTCACAAACAAATTTTTCTGAGCTTAATTAATTTATCAACAATTATGTAGTAGATTGTCTGTACATAAAATCCTTATATTTATATCCTTCGTATATATCCACTCATAAACGCAACTCTTAATGAGATGGAAACGATTTATTTTTATTTTTTACAGCTTATTTCATGACTTTTTTAAGCTAATAGTGGATTTAACAAATTTATAAGTAACAATTAACGACGATTTAAATTATAATTGCCTCAAGTATACATCAAACTAAAATTATAATTAAAACAATAGTCTAATAATAATAAAGATTTAGCTATTATTAATGATAATTTTAAAAAATTATATTCAAGGTGGGAAAAATGAATAATTATTTATAATATCATCATGGACCCATTTTTCTTAACTTTTTTATTTTTGAAACAAGATGTGTAACTTAACTTGACAGGCCAAAAGGGTAAAAGTAAACATTATTTTTTATATATGTTTGTGGCATACATCAAAACAAGGGTTTTGAGGGTCAGAGATCAATGTTGTGATCTATTATTGTGTTTGATCATTCTGACCGTCATGACAGTAGCAAGCGTTTATGTGTTCATGCAAATTTTCTCCATTTAATATAGATTGTATGAGTTAGGCAATTATTTTTTAGAATTAATAGTACTTTTCCCCACTCTGGTTAGGCTACCATTTGCTTTGTAGAGTTTACATTAGTACTGAAAATTGGCATGAAAAAAATTGTCAGTCGGGCCAATTATAGTTGGCGCGTTAGAACTCACTAAAGTCAAGAAATATTTTATTTGATAATTTTAAATTAGATTTATTATGACTAATAATGATTAAAAATATTATGTAAATTTCTAACACATAAAATATTTTACGGATGATTTTAAACATCATAATTGCTAAATGTCATAAATTTAGTTAAATGTACAATCAATGAGTAAGATCAATTGATTAAAATTATTTACAGAAAATGATGATCCTCTCTAATTTTGTACTCTTATTAAAAAAATGCATGTTTTTCCATTTACCAATGGAGAAGTTTCAATCTTCCAAAGAGGATTGATCTCTATAAGTTTCTTAATTGTTCCTAATATGTATATTACATAAGGCAAGAGCTATTCCCTGGCTCGCTGAGAAGGTAATTGAAGAAGAAGATGATTGGTTGACGAATTTATTTTACTGGAGCTACATACTTGCTCTGAAAAGATCTAAAAATAACTAGGAAGTGGGTTGGTTTTGTGGTCAATAATTCCAAAAATATATACAAAAATATTTGTTGATCTATCCAAGAATGCAGAGACTTAATGGCCATATCCTCTACCCCTGGGTATAATTGGTTTTTACTAGGTATTGACATGATTAATAATATGATTTCTTTGCAACAATTGACATAGTGTGTCAGGAATTGTGCAAAAAAGTTTTAAAAAAATATAAGTTACACCCTCAAAAGCTGGAATTAGAGGCTTTATCAAGAAATATTATTACAATTCACAATATTTACGGTGGTTCAGTGCTAAGCTATGGAAAATTTATGTTTTCACTTGAAAAAGCAGCATTAAATTATTTGCCATCTGTACCATGGCACTTGGCAATGAGTTATTCGTCTCAAACAGAAGCACTACAATAATATATGATTATTTTCAGAAGTTACTAAATTTACCTTGTGAATGGACACACAGAATTATGGTTTTAATCTCGAGCATTAAGGATGGGAAATAATTTACCGCCCGATTTCAAATTTTATTAACTTAATTAAGAAACTGTCTAATTGTCCTAAAAACATTTCTTATAGCTCAGTAAGTATTTGAGTTTGACTTAAATGAAATATCCAAATTTTGAAAGAAAATATAAAAGTTTTAACTTTTTTGTCATTTTTCAATGGAATTGTGGTATAAATTAACAGAGGTGGGGGTTTAACTCAATTCTTGCATTTCGAATGAGACTTGAGTCCATATTTTGAAGACTTGTCACTCGGCTTGATCACACAATCAAAGACACAATACTTGACTAGGTCTCAAAAGTCGATTAATTATTTTCACTGGATATAAAATACTATTTAAAATATATTTTATTTCTGAGGACTTCAAATGGACTCAATGAAAATATTCAAGGACTTGTATAGGTTAGGATTCTTCACATCTGAGGTCTATTACATTAACTGATTCATGGAATGCCATTTTCTATCCTCGTTTATATGTAGAATTCACTTTTGTTTCGTACGTATAGAGACGTGTTATAAATTTTGCCCTATTTGTGACTCATATAGACTTTTGATATCTTGAATACTTTCCTAATTACGCCCCATATTGTACTCCTTTTGATATAGGAAGGCTTCCGTATCTGATGGCATTCAAGACAAAGAGACAATTGTCAAAAGAGATTTAGTTTTGCTAAGTGTGAATGAGAGAGATAAGTATGAGATCAGGGGGGTTTCAAATGAAATGACTTTGATATTTTAATTAAAGTCTTTCTTAGTGAGTAAGTCACTTAATAAGAATGCATATAAGGCCATAATTGCCTAGTTAATAAATGATCTTCCAAGACTGTTGACTAGAAAAATATAATATATTAACTCACAATGATTTATACTTTGCGAAAAGAATAGATTACATTTTTTTAAACCAGTGATGACTGATGATTCATATCAAAGTTTATATGCCTACAACATCTGTAGAATGGATAGATGAATTACTCAAAAGACAATCGTTATGCCTATATCTTCTTTCTTTGTTTGTGATCCCCTAAAAGCGTTATGTAATCTATGTAATGTCCATAAATCCTCACTTTATATCTAATATTGATGAGAATAGGACATTAGATCAAATTATAAACGCTTGTAAAACACCTTCATTTTCTGATAAATGATGCTATGTCAACATGTATCTTGAAGAGGATTTATTACACTCCAGTAATTGTCTTCCCTTTTTAACAAATAATATTTCAAACTGTATTGAAAATTAAAAATAAATTATATAATGTTTATCAGAGATAAACTTATGGGGAGGTACACCCATACATATAATGTATGTGTGTATTTGCATTTGATAGTATTTGTGCATTTCCCAAGGTGCAAGTTCTCATTAAATATTCAAAGTCTATCAATAATAATCAATATTTGCAAACTAAAAAATACTCATAGAAACAAAGATAACTCTGATTTGAGTGGAATTGCCAATTAAAAAAAAATCTATTGTGGGACTTAAAACGCACAGTAGCATGACTAAGTTACGAAAAACTGGATTTTTATGGAATCAAGAAAAGCAAAAACTGCTGGACACGCCAGTTGAACAGATTAACAGCTCTTGGGGATGCAGGACGAATCCATAGCGTACCACGCTGTCATGATGGCAGCACGGAGCGCATCCAAATTTGGATGAGAGTTGCGGTAGATATTCTTCTCGAATACACTCAAAATTGTAAAATCCCAGGGGTTGAGGTCCGGGCTGAGAAAGGGCCACATGGAGGCAGATCAGAAGGCGGTCATATTGTTGTTACAGAAGTTTTGGTTCTTCTTGCCTGTATGGGGCTGTAATGGACTATTTGATCTTGTAGCTAGTCTGGATTGAGATGCCAACTGTCTCATCAACCTTTTTGGCTATGACGCAAGCATAGAGGAGATTTTACACGTGTTACATTTTTTGTTGCTCTGACAGTTATACACTTAGAGACATGGGGGGAAAAAAACTTGTTTATTTTTGTTTCAACTATCCTTTTGGTTGCATAAGGAAACATCGTAATTAGAAATAACTGGGATAATTTCATAATTCAATCCTACAGCAAATTATGCTCCCCATTGTTGTAATTTATCATGGTCATCGACTTTTAAGACGATATTGTGAGAATTAGATGTTTTTTTGTTTATATTGTATGCTTTTACAAGCAAATTTCAAGCCACATTCAAATAGAATTTTACATGGCGGCCATGAATAGGAGTCACATAACTAAACTTCAATTGACCAATATTACATTACGTGTTTTTACCTTTATTCAGGCAACTTGGTGGAAAGACCTGCGATCTGGGTTGCAATTATTATAATCGGAGTCATTCCTGCTAAGACACGTAGTCGATTTTGTGTTTATTTTCTTCATCTTGTAGATGCTGGGAGCAGTATAATAAAACGTCTAGACTGCTAAACTCCTCTCCACCATAACCTTCTTTCAACTGGCAGGATTACAATGTTGATTTTCGCTTTCTTTTTTGTTAACTTACTGGCATATCATTGTTTTTACAACTATACTCATACACTCCTTGTGTCTCAAACAGTTTGATATATTTGCAAAAACCAACTACTTTATGTTCTAATTTACTTTATTTCAAATAGGATATCTATTTTCTCATATGCTTGTTCATCATCTTCTGATCAATCTCTAAATATGTAAAATTTATCTGGAAATCTTGAGGGTTGAAACATGAATACATAATTGCTAGTTGTATCTGAGATGAAACAGGAAGAATTCAAATTCTACATACACACCATTATTCAAGATAATCTGATAATCCTTTCCCCTTCCTATTCTTTAAGTCCAGTCCAGTGAATAAAGGTTGCCAATTCGATACATAAATTTTATTCAACGATCAACAGTTAAAAAGGATACTTATAAAGGTCGAATTAATGTTAAATACTTCAACCTTTATGTACATATGTATCTACAATAATTATTTGACTATAAGTATCCCCCTCAATGTCATTCTATCAAACCAAATACCCCACAACAGATGAATCTAAATTATCACATTATTTTTTGGTTTTTCTAACACACCGGTTGATGGTACTATTTTAGTCCCCCATCAAACCGTCAGTGTTACTTTCCCACATTCATGAGTACATACACTAGGGAAGGATTAGGGAAACACGATAATAGTTTTGGAATCTAAAAAGCCACTCTCCATATTACTAATTATTAAGAAATATTGTACGCGTTCAGATCATATTTCATGCAACTCTATACATACCCATGATTAGACGTAGAAATACACAGTTCTACAATCGGCTTATTCAAGCTGCAACATGTTTATGACATACTTATAATTATATTACTATCAATATGTTTTTAAAACGATCCTGTCAAAAATTTAAAGTCTATTCCATAAAGCTGAATGAACATTAAATTAATGGTGCAAAACGACTGGTTCTTTTACCTTAAAAAAGGTAATAATATTACACTATTTATATTTTATCCATGGTTTTCTCATACCAAAAACTTTTTGAACTTGAATTTTTAAGCAGTATAGACTTATAATGAAACAAAACACTTTATATACCATAAACCACAACTACACATTCATAGATTAGAAGTCAATAACGACCTATTATTCCTTGTAAAAATGACGTATTTGTTATACGGGTGAGTTTGATAATGGTTCCCTAAGACAATGGCTAACTAAAAGATAATCCTTCATATATTGGATCACATACTATACATAAAATGTAGATTGTAGGCACAATTCAAAAGAAGACGACGCATAGATGAGTGAGTGTACGTGATTGAACTACCAAATGATGAATTAATAAAAATACATGTGCAATGTGCATATATATTAGCACAAATAGACATATGTATTTATGGATGGATACCCATGTTAATGGTCTGTTCAAGGACATTCTAGCAAATTGACCGAATACAAACTTAGTAAGTACCAATTAGAGTTTCATAATATAAGTTATTTCAAATTATTTAATAATAAAAGTTACATTGGCTTATTTCAACATCGCCCAAACATCAAAAAGGCTTTTAAAATTGACTTTATCATTGCTAAAGTCACAGGAATTATATAGGCAATGAAGGTTGGTGAAAGAAGAATTCCATCATGCCTAGAGGCTCTTGTGGCCCAGCAGATAGACAAACTGACAACTTCGAGGATTCGAGAGAAAAACCAGGTTTCGCCAGAACCTTTAAACTAATAATTAGAAGTTTATTTCAATTCTTGTTTACGACCGGCTCGCTTCTACCTATCAATTTATTTCTACCAGCGCCGATAAACAAAGCCTATAAAGGTCGACTTATTTTATAAAATATAAAAATTATTGCTTTTAATAAAAGTGATCCATTTATAATACAAAGATTAAAATATAAAAGACAAAAACATAAATTTAAAAAAAACGCGACTGTGCAGAAAAAATAAAAACAAACAAGTGTCACACATAAAAAGAATTAAATAAAAATCTCTTGACGTTATCCTCACTTCCCTGGCGAAAACAAAAAGGTACTTTGTTCCAGATAATCATTGATCTGTAATAAAAACTATGCTTAAAAATGTCACTCTTTGGTTTCGGTAGGTAGATGGTGTTTTGAGTGGAGAGTCTCGTTTTGTGGAACAGATAGCCTTGATTGTGTATCCAGGTTGGGGGGAGGTCAATCATTTTGCTTAAAATTCGGTGTAGTGTAATAATATCTTTAATTGCACGTCTATGAGACAAATTAATGAGGCCAAGTCGTTTGATTTTGCATTCGTAGTTCTTGTTATCTAAGATCCATACATTAAAATAGGGAGGACATAAAGTTGTTATAGTTTTACCATAAACGGAGGGTAAAGAGTTTTGAAGCTTCTTTAATAATTCCTAGGTTACGATTGGCCTTCTTTATAATGTATTGTATATGCCTCTTGAATTTCAAATCACGAGCAATTTCTCCTCCTTTTTTTCGTCTTCTTTCATCCTTTTACATTATGCCGAAATACTGTCAGTAAGTGCTCTGCTGTGTAAGATGAAGAGTGAGGGCAAATAGTCACGAGAGGACTTTAGTTAGCTCCCTAAATAGTCTGCAGTAGCGGGATAGAGATGGAAAAAGGTGAAGGAAATTGACTTTTCCTAGAAAAAAAAACACCAATCCTGTACGTTTCTAGTCCTTCTTTCTTTTCACACTACATTTATACACGTTTGTTACATGAAAAAATCAACTCAAACCAAAAAGCTCACTGATTATTTCTCAGGTAAATGCTTTATAAACTGTTCCATATCTGCTCAAAAGTTCCGTATTTTTAATATCATATGTATTTTTGAAGCAATATCAGATGTACATTTTAAATGACATCAATTTTTTATGTAGAGAGTAACATGGATTCGATTGATGGTCACAATTATGCAACCCCAGTTCTACCAAAAAAAATATCATGTTCACCACTTAGTAGTTAGTTATTTTTTTGCATGTCTGATCGGGTTACAAAATTTTCAAAAATGTGGGATCTGCACGCTTTAAAAACAAGTTGTGCACTATTAGGAATAGTGATAATAATATGCCGAACATGATAATTGAGAATATATTATTTGTAAGAGAATCTCAAAATAAATTATTTTTACTCAGAATATAAAAAAAAAAAAATACATAAATTCCAATGTAATTATTACTTACGAACCAGTTACATGTAGTGTTGGTCCCTTCCTTTTTTTAGTTTTTTATCAATCTTTTGTACCATTTTAAAAGTTTTAAAAAGTCATATGTCGGTCCTTCAATCTTAGTTATCTTTAAAGCTATTTTTTACTCATAGCTAGGATTGAATAATATAAAAACGATGAAAGTATAAATGATAGCTAAAAGGTGTAATAAGTTTTAGCCACACAACTCCTAATTGAACCTTCAAGTATTTATGTTGAACAGCTAAAATAGAATCGACGTAGCTCATGGACAACGTGCTCGGGAGATATAATTCTCTAGAACTCAATGTGCGTAGGTTTGTGTCCAGTTATTCCTAGAGAAGGAAATATACTTTATGTATTTGGATTTTACCAAAAGATTCCTAGGATAGATTGAGTAATTGTAATACTATAATGCTTACTTATACTTAATCAGTGTACATCTTACATATTAAAGGAAAAAAACATAGCTTAAAGGACATAATTAAAAACTACGTCATTTCAGCTGTTGTAAATAGTTACTATGAAAGACCGTTCAGGACCGGTCCTAGGACTTACAAACTTTATTATACACAGACTCATACACCTGCCTTCGTTTTAGGCTTTTTTGAACGATCCAACACTCGATCCCAGGATTCCGCTCCAACTCAATTTCAAGAAAAATGTTCAACCCTATTGTGTATCTACTAAAACATACAAAGTTACCAGGAGTATTTGCTTCTTCGACATATATTGAACGAAGATGATGTTAGCACAAAGGTTTCATTTATTATTATCAAAAAAATTTCTTTTCCGTATAAATATGCTTGTACATGTTTTGATAAATTATCTTTTTACATTAATAATTAATGGTATTTGCGACTCAAATCAATTTATGTATTTATATATATATATGGACATGACTCTTGGTTATTAAGTTTCATACTAGTGCTTTGTTCATACAACCTAGATAGGTACGTGTTTACAAACAATGTGTGTATCTATATCGAAACAAATGAATATGTTCTATTGTTTTACTCCTAACATTTGTACTTTTCGTTCACCTTCCCCCCCCCTCTTAAAGGGCCCATTGTAACTATATTATATAGTCAAACCTCAGAGCCTAGAATATAAACATGTAAATACATTAAGAATAAAAAAAATTAAAAAATACGGATTCCTTTACATACAAAATAAAGAATATTATCATGAAAATTCAATTTAAGTATCTTTTATTTTTGTAGATAATATGTCAATATACTTTTTACAAAAAATATATATATGACAGTATATTCTAATAACTATATGTTTACTTTGCAAACTAATAAAAGAAGTGCATTACTATAAAGGATATGGCTTCCTATCCTTGCCTGATAATCCTGCATTTATATACATATCTAAAAATGTCACAGTTTATAATAGGTACAGACGATTGTTTAGTTACATTTGGGTGGTAGAGGTAGATAAATTCTTTTGATCTAACTAGAAGAAGTTTGAGTCTAGTATCATTATTTGTGGATATCTTCTTATCATATATTTATATAAATAATTTGCCGAGGCTGCTCGTATTGTAGGGGTGAATAGAGAGGAATAGAAACAAAGAATGAAAGTAAAATGAAATATATAGACGGAGGGATGTATAAAGTGACAGAAAGAGAAGATAATTGGCGAGAGACAGAGGGAAGGAGAGAAAGAGAGAGAATAAAATAAAAAAGCGGAAGGAGGTGAAATTTTGGTTAAAAACAGCCTCTTAATGACCAAAGATGCCCCAAAAAATATAATTATGACATGCTTGGTTATTTTATAAGCCTATTTGGTAAATTTCAAACAGATTTATTCAATTCGTTTTGGATTCCATGTGTGATAACATCAAAAACAGACTGATAAATACATATAAGATTATATGACACTGTAAATTACCTTATTTAGGACTGAAGACTGATGTCCAATTCTGTTCAGTCTCGGTCCAGTTCAGTCTTGGTTGTGGTTCAGCTCAGTCTCAGTCCGGTCAAATTCAATCCTGCATATCAGTCCTACAATTAATAAATTTTGGTCCTTTATGACGTCACTCATTTTTATTTATTTATTATTATTAAGCTTTAGTGCTGACAGTCATTAGAATAGGCTGTAAGTACTGTCTGGACCAGTCCTATGACTGGAATGGCCCGAATAAATATGGACTTATAATCACACTACCTAGGATGATTTGGAAAATTTACCAAATATTAGTGTTTGATTTGATTAAAAATGTTAGAGTTTACTTCAGTTTTTGAATTCGGGTTCGGGGCTTAATTTAGTTCGTGTTGGGATTCATTCAATCCAGTCGTGATCGAGTTTTTAAGAATTTACACGTATGTGATGTGCTTTCTCCCTGTTAATATAGTTCACATCAACTAATTAATAAGGCAAATTTTCACTCCAGTTAGGAATGGTAGGGTTTGGTCTGAGACCACTATGATTTTTAGTGGACAAAACTAATTCTACCCTTGAAAGAAGTTCGATATAGGTTGGTCTGAAATAAATTTTTTCGTCGAGATTGTTGCTACAGAAAACTTGGTATAGATCGATTCTATAAATGAATTGTTGATGATATTATTTGATTTATATTTTATAATTGTGAATATTGGAACAATAACGTCATTTGAAATTACATGTGTTGCAAAAATAATATTTGTACAACTCTTAAATTTGGAAAGGGGATAAAATTAGGTCACTGATTCAGACCGATAAAAATTGGTTTATATACATGGTAGGGTAGCAAAACGTGGACTATTAATGAAAGTTTTTTTTTTCATTGCTATGAAAGTGATTATTTTTTGATATTCTGTTTACATACACAAACTTATGTAATTATTTATTAATTCATCATCATGAGCGAGCAACAAGAAAAAAGGCAGCGCATCTCAGATTTCCTAGATGCTGGAGTTGATGTGATGAAGATTACGGACATTAATAAGTGTTCTAGGAGCGTGGTTTTTAAGTTGACCAAGATGAAAAAAAAAATGGAGAAGAGAGATATTAATTCTTGTTAAGCTTAGAGAAAAATATAAAATAGGATTTACACTAAGCCGATGAATCGCCACGACTTCTCTACGGCTCTTACGGCCATCAAGGGGCTGTAAAGCATAACTTGGGATTAGTTTCTTTTACACAGACCCCGCACCACCTTCTGACAAAGGGCGTAAAAGCCAGAAGGCTTGAGAGGTGCAAAAAAATCCTCACATGGATCAAGGAAAATGGGTCAGATGTACAAATTTTCTTGGCAAGAATATTTTCACAGTTGATCAATTCCACAACCGCCCAAACGACCACTGGCTTGCATAAACAAAATAACATAAATAAAAATTTGGTTTACTACAGCAAATATCCGTCCCAAACAATGGTCCTCGATGTTGTGGGATGTGTTGGAAAGAAGATGCTTCCTTTCTTTTTCAAGGTTGGGCAGAAAATCGGGGAGGAGGTGTACCGTAAGGTGCTTAGGGACACCATCTTGTCATACCTGAAGACCAATTACCAGGAAGGTAACTACGTGTGAATACAGGACAGCGTCCCTCTCACACGTCCGCCAAGTACCAAAAGTTCTGCATAGATAACATGGCTCGATTCTGGTCCAAAGAGATATGGCCCCTTCCTTCATCAGATTTTAACCCACTGGACTATTCTATATATGGAACCTTGGAGAGGGAATCCAACAATACCTCACTGATGTCCTCCATAGTGGCTGCATTGAATAATTTGTAAGAGGAGTTTGTCATCAACTCCTGCATGGCCTTCAAGCGACGTTTTTAAGGCTGTGATTGATAACGAAGTTGGCCACATTGAGTGGAAAAAGTTTTGCAAAAACCTTTTCTTTGCTAACAATTTTTTTTTTTTTTGCCTATTATTAAAAATATAAAATTATTGATGGATGTCTAAATTATCTCTCGATTAAAAATAATTTTTTTTTGTCTTACTGTCTGAGATTCCCCCTAGACCGAAATAGATCAAAAATGACTCTACGGATTAGACACCTACTTAAATTTTTCGCTTTAACAATATCAATTTTACGGAACATCAAACTTTACATGACACTCGTTAATGTATATACAACTACATAACTACTTTGTTTCCCATTATTGTTCATTACATTTATACTATTATTACAATCAACGTATCTTAACTGTGGATCCTGAAAACTGAACTATGTCGGTATCATGAATACAACGTTGATTTTGATTACTGTATTGGTTGAAACTCCCTAAATTATTTACAATCTTGTCAGGTCTGGTAATGTGTATAATTAATATCTTCTATGACATCCAACGCCCTTTTCGCTAATTTTTTGCAATACTTATTTCTACCAATGTTGGTGTATTCTTTATCACGCTACGCTTTGATATAAATGACTTACATATGTTGTATGACATGTTCTTAATTATTAGAGGACACACTCATAGTAATTAATCTCCACTCTATATAAAAACCTTAAACATTAACACCAGACACTTATTTTATTGTCTGTGGGGATTTATAAAATGTGGTTAAATGACAGTGGTAATTAAAAAATATACATACTGTGGCTTTTAAATACTTTATATGTAGGTATATGTTAAACCATATCCGCATATGCTCACATATTCAGAATAATATTACACATCCCTTAAAATTTAGAACTTTAATAAAAAAGAAAGAAATAATCATAAATTATCATCTCCCTTTGAATTAATAAGTCATTTAAAAAAAACATGAGGCACTCTATCACGGCCCAACTATGGATCGAAATTGGAGGAATCCTCTCCCTGGGCCTTCTTTTTTTTGTCTCCTCTTCTCCATTTTTTAGAGCTGATTGTAGCTGATCTAATGAAACGTCATGAGAGCCCAGCTGTTCTAATACAATACATTCTTCAAATTGTTAGGGTATCAATGTGGATTTTAATTTTCTTTTTTTTTAACATGCCCAAAATACAGCTGATTTTAATCACTACCTATCGATATAAGTCTGCCAGATTCTAATGTTGTGGTTCGGTCTGAGATCAATATAATTTTTTTAGACAAAGATCTAACTAATTCATTCTGTGCAGTAGTTCGTTCTGTATCGACCTTACAAAAAATTGGTCTGGATCCCTCTCATTTAAAATTAAGTATATATCGATGGCATAGATAAACTGTTGATGACGTCGGTTGTATTCCAAAATTATAAGCCTCGAGCTACAATTACGTCATATGAAGTTAAATGTGTAGCAAAAAATATATTTGTACAACTCATAAATCAAGAATGTGATAAAACCCATCTAAAGATCGTTAACCCAAACATTTATCTTTAAGTTGATCCCTAAAAAACCACTCCGCGATTTGAAAACGATTCAATTTAGCTCTACGGTATGATATTGTAGACAGAAATATCGGTCCATATCGGTCTACAAATATCACTTAAGAACAAACCGGGGAAAAAATCGGTTTCGGACCGAGTATCAACATTTGTTATATATATATAAATACATTACATATGACCGTTTCTGTATAGTCAACAACGGTTTTTTATAATGTAAAATACAGCCATCCATATTAAATTCACAAAATTGCAGATATTTATTACCTATTATAATCGTAATTATTACGTATGTGTGGATATTGAAGCAGATGACGTGGGGTTCTATATCGAGGAGTCATTTGTGCATGTTTTTGAATTACATCCTATTATTAATATTGTTGTTCAATATTTTTAAATATTAGGTTTTGGGTGTGGAGATTCAGGGATGAAAAATGTTGACAGTGAGTATGTAGGTGTTGTTGTTTTGATAAAGAATGCTCTCAAATCATGGGTTTAAGGCCAAGAATATGATTATGTACATACCTACATAAATTCTATGTGTGTATGTAAATATATGTAGTGTCGATTATGCTAATTAGAAATGATTATATCTTCGCATTCAACCGTTTGTTTTATTCAATTTTATGTACGGAAATATTCTATAAATTACAGAGACTCTCAAGAAAGAATAGACAAGTAATAATAATAATTAAAAACAAACACCAATTCGAATTATATTCACTCAGTCACAAACCCTCGATCAAAAATGACGAGGAGTGATACATTTTAAAAGTGCAGGGAGAATCAAATTTTAATGTAGCTCTACCAAAACTCTTTCCTTAAAAATGAGGCGAGTCAAAAGATGAACATAAGGCCATTAGACAATTTTAAACCCATCAGAATACAATGTGATCATTTCAGCCCCATTGATATGTTTATTCCTCTTTCCTAAGAGTCTTTTTAATATTCATAAGTGCTCTTTCTCAAATACATATTATTTGAAGTAGGAGGTTAATTTTTGTGAATCATGTTTTTGGATAATGTCATCCTACCAAAATCTATAGTTCCTGATATATATTTTATTTTTTTCGACCAGCGGCGATAGTAAAACCCTATAAAGGTAGAATTATAATTAGTACAAGTACAATATAAAAATATTATTGTGAGTAAAAACAATAATTATAAGGTATGTCCATTACGGGTAAAAAGTAGCAACAAGATGGCGTTGTGATCTGAGAGTCTCGTTTCGTGGAAAAGGTACCCTTAATTCGGGCCTCTGCCTTTACTCACAATTATAAATCCACGGTAGAGGAAATAGGTTTGTCTTTTTTTTTTTAAATTCTATGGAGCAAAATTAAATCTTTAATGGCACGTCTATGATATTCATGCTGCAACCTCTAGTTGACATACAACACTATTTTTTTAATGGATCTTCTCCTATACTAATCATCTGATTGACAAATGAAATCTGAATCAAAGGAAAATTATTATTATTATTCAATATAATCGCCTATGGTGTTAATAACGGGCTCTATTCGAGCCAGGAAATGGGAGAAGGTCTTGATGACAGTCTCATTTGGTAGATTCCGGAATTCTTACCAAAGATCAGGTCGGATTTTGTGTTGTAAGAATATCTGTTGGTTTATCGCTCAACTGCACCCTACACAAAGAAGTTCATGGGGTAAAGGTTGGATGAGGTAGGAGGCTAAACACTGTAAAAGAGAAATTCTGAGGAACAAGACAATGTTTTCTTTGGGGTGTGGCATAGAGTAGAGTTTTGCTCACCTCCTGATTCTTTCAGTTCTTTCCTGACTCTGCAGACTAAGGACCTCTCCAGGCTTAGGGAGTTTGCAATCTCAACTTTTGCTCGTCAGGTCCTGCTCTAAACAAGGACACTCTGCCTTTTCCACAAATACATACTTTGTTGGGCAATGCAATTTTTTTAACTTCCGGCTAGCCTCCAAAACA
This sequence comes from Lepeophtheirus salmonis, assembly GCF_016086655.4. Lineage (NCBI taxonomy): Eukaryota > Metazoa > Arthropoda > Copepoda > Siphonostomatoida > Caligidae > Lepeophtheirus > Lepeophtheirus salmonis. Next base: position 34,071,505 of record NC_052137.2, read on the forward strand.
ACAAATAAGGTCCTACCTGAGCATGTACTCAAAGTTCGTTGTTAAACAATGATCGCACGCTGTAGAGTACCGAGGCTTTGTCTTTTGATTTTGCATGGATAGTCGTTGTCATCTCCCAATGTAGAAAACATTGACTAAATTTGACATGTATCCAAATGAAAAGACATAATTTATCTTCTTAAAATGAAACCGAAAAATAGGGGGAAAATCAGTTGGTAGTTAGCTAATTCTTCCAAACTATGTATCTATTATTCAATAATGGTTGAGAATTGCTAACAGCTTAACAAGAGTTCATTCTCATTCAACCAATCAATGTTCAAAATACTCACATTACAGCTGACAGCAGTATAGAGTGTAATTGCGTTTGTTATCTCATTTTTTGTCATTTATCAAACAAAAAAGTGATATGTTTAAAGAATGATAGGGACCCAGAACGTATCTGGAACAAATATACTATTATGGTAATTATTATTTGCATAGAACTTTTACAAATTATTTGCTTAAATATAGATTTGTTACCGGTAGTATTTAGAAAAAGTTATTAGTGAGATGTAATTATCCTCATGGTTATTAATGAGCCACAGTAACCTTTTTAAAACTAAGGAAACTATTTTTGTGATTTATAAGTGATTACAAGTGGCCCAATTAGTATCGGTTTCAAGGAGGAGGCGATACATTTTTTGAAATTAGTAAAATTCAAGGTCAAATTTCGATTCTTTTTTATTATCTTTTATTGAACAATATATTTTTTAATTGATTTTTTTTTAATTTTTTATTATTATAACAAAACATCCCATTGTTCCCTATATGAAATTAGGGAGACCAATCTTACTATTCTGCACAAACATCTTCTGTTTTATATCCTAAAAATCGACTTAACTCATACGAAACACAACATTTGATTAATTCATAAAAAGTCCCTCAGACGCACAGTGCTTTATTTTACAGAAAAAAAGGTCAAAACCCCTAAATATTAATACTGTTGAATTAGTTTTTACTTTGTATACATATCATAAATATGTGTCTATATTTTGTTGTTCATGTATTCAAAAACAATTGACTAAGGAGTAATAAGACAAGATCAAACAAAAATTAGCCTAGCAATGACATTTGATTCTCCAATTACATATAATGTTAATGAAGTTTTAGCTTTATCAATTCAAATGGGCTTGTCGCAAAATGTGTTTAAATTTTTTAAGGACTCACTAAAGTATACAATGTGAAGGTTTTACCTTCATTGAATAAAACTGCACAAGCCAGATTGTTATCCTGATAAAATTGTAGTTAGTGAAATTAAAGCAAAATGTTCCCTTGAGAGTATTTTAACTCATACTGCTACAAAAATAATAATGACTTCTAAATAAGAAATACTTGACTTAACTTGATCAAATAAAAATAATTTAATATACCCTCAATTATGTGCAAAATATGGATTTAATGGAGCATCAGGCCAAAATATACGACAAATTAACTGCTGATTTAGAAAGTATAGACTTTACTTATCACAACTATTATTATCGAAGGGAACGAGATCAAATTCAAAATCAAACATCACCTTGCAATCACTATGTTAGATGGAAAGGTAATTAATGCCCTTACTGATACAAGGTCCTCAAAATATATTTGGAGCAAAACCTTCTGAAATGAATCATCTTGATAAAGTAATATATAAATCAACAAATATTGAAGCAATGAATTGTGGGATTTCTGTCCTGTATTGTTGGATTCAATTTTTCGAATTTATCCTCCATCTAGGGTATAAAATGGAGATAGAAAAAGGGATTGAAAGGAAAAAGGAAGAAAAAGATTGTGCTCCTAAAAGAAAAAAAAATAATTCAAGAAGATTTAAAAAAAATATTAAGCTTAATTGTAGATCAACCTAGAGTGGGAAGTGTAACAAGTAATGATGGCAACACTGACCAAGAGCCTTTCAAAATTCCTCCAAAGTTTCCTGAAATTACTTTAGTTGATCTTAAGTTCCTTGAAAGACTCTGCGCTATTCTTCAAGTGATATCTGCAAACACTCCTATTAATACGGATACATTTTATGACTACACTATCAAAACGGCCCAAATCGATTTCAATCTAAATAATTGGTACATGATGCCTCCCTCTATCCATAATGTCTTGATTCATGGAAAACAGGTAATTGAGACACTTGTTTTTCAATTGGGCTATATTCTGAAGATTGCAAAAACATTAAATAAAGAAATAAGAAGGTCCAGACTAAATCACTCCAGAAGACCATCAAGAATTAACACCCTAACATATCAGATACACCATTTTCTGATAGGAAGTGATCCCTTAATATCTCACCTCAGAAAATATAATTCTAAAGAAAATAAACAAGAGTTATCGGCAGATGCTAAATCACTATTGTATATTGATAATGTAAATGATGCATGTGAAAGATTAGATTAAATATTCTATACACTTTTATATTAAATAAATTAAGTATATGTTTTAATTTATTTGCCCTGTGTCAACAAATAAATTACATTTCCATTATTTTCATAAACATCAAAAATAAATACTGTAAAAATCATTTAAAAGCAGTCAAAGCAAATATGTTTTTGATAAATAAGTTATATAAAACTTAAATAAAAACTTTTTATGGTGAAAATAAAAATATAAAATCAATAAATATAGTTTTGCCCGCTATTTTGTGAAATTAAAGAACTGCAAGACGCTCTGAACAGGATGTAAAATAGGAAATGTCTGGAAAATGAATAGATTTGGTCAATCATCCAACATATAAGAATAATTTTGTTTTCTTCAAGAAATTACAGTTATTGTGTACTCCACTTTCAACAACTGTGCACCGAGCCTGAAACATAATACAGTTAATTAATAAAATATCTATTAAAATTACCTCAGAAAGTTAAAAAAAAATCCCTTAACAGTCATTTAACAATTCTTACATTCAACACATTAAAATCTAGTAAATTTTGAGTAGTTTATTTTTGTATTTCCCAGTAACAATTAAACTAAGTTTCAGTACTGAGGCCATGTTTCGTTCATTATTTATTATTATTAATAAAATATTAAGTTTCAAAATATTAAATTTAGATTATCTTTTTAAATATCTGAATAATGTGTTAAATACTCGTGTAGTTTAATGTTTCTCTCTAGTTATAAAGATGTTATTATAATATGAATGCTAAAAAAACTGGAAAAATATAAATTAAAATAAAAATAATTTTGTAGACTAAATGCATTCTCCAGCCTCATAAAATATATTCTTGAGAGAAGTAAAATTAATTTCGTCTAATTTAACCGATCATAGTTTGATTCCCAAAAAAGAACACATATACTGTCAGTTTTAGGTTAGCGGGAGGATTTTTTAAATTTGTCAAATTTAAGTACAAATAACCAAACTAATTTGATTCGAGCTTGGTTACAAATAGCGTAATTCTAATTATGTTAATGTTATTTGCATATATTTTTTACAGTTATTGGTTACAATAACCATCTTGGTTATTTTAATTTTTGTTTGTTTTTAATTGTCTTTTATTCTGATATAAAAAAAAGTTCCCAGCGCTTCAGAAAGTACATAGTATACAAGAAGACATATCTGCACAAGATATAACTGTTAGCCAGCATTGTTTTAATGATTCATTCCTTATTAAAAAGGGAACCTAATTAATATTGCAAATAAATCCATACACAAGGTCATTACTATGATTATTCTTTGTGGATCAGAACTTTTTGACCCTTTTATATAATAGCCAAATTTGATAAGACAAAATATCTTTCTTTTTGTTGGAGAGGACAAATTTAATACAAAATCGACAACAATGAATATTGTTATGTTTCAAATTGTGACAAAAAACAAAACAAATATTAAAAATATACATTCATTTTTTGACAAATTTGACAATAATACTTTAGTCAAGGTAGAAGGGTTAGTACAATCCTTTCATACCCCACCACCCCTGATGGTTATGAGTGGATATATGTGAAGGACGCCCAGAGGATTATAAATATATATGCATACGTTATAATGTGGTTTTTTTTTGGTTTTTTGAAATTTTTTGATTAAATTTCAAAAATTAAAATTTTTGGTCCCCTGCATTATTTTTTTTTCTTCCATACGTAAATTTTTTCAAGTAAAAAACAAGAAATACTTTATTTTCTGAAGGGGGGGAAGGGGCTTCCATTCCCCACTTTCGGGGACACCCCTGTATATACGTACATATTTTGATAAGAAATCCAAAGTTTTCCTCTTCAAAACATTTGTTAAAATCAAGAAATAAAGAGGGAAATAATTATAGTCAATACGATATCAAGTATCAGTGATACTACCTATAATAACGATTGCTACAGCTCCATCTTTTATACTACAAATAAACTAAGTTTTCTTAGTTTATAGGGAAAAAATGTTTAATTATGAAATCCCGGTGGTAAATGATAAATAATGTGAAATTAAAATGAATTTTAAGCTATTCATTTATTTTAGGTTTTTCATATTTATAATGCTCTCTAATAGTGTGCAGATTGGTTTTTTAGACATTGCAGGACCCTCTTTTTTTTTAAATAAATATATATTATACAAAATTTTTGGGTGCTTTGTTGGAAATCATATACTACTGCATCATTTACAAAACATAAATTGTTAAAACTTTAAACCAATCAATTGTTCAATATGTATTTAACGTTTAAATTAAATAATTATATAATAAAATTATGAAACCATTAAAAGTAAAACTGTCTAGGATTTTTTCCGAGGGGAAAAATCTGAGAAATTCCATGGAAAAAGGATTTAGGGATCCTGTGAGAGAAACATGGAATGTTTTTAACTCCTTTGAAGATAATAATTGATTGCCACTCAACATTTCATTAAAAAAATAGGCTCTACTACTCTAGGGCGTGTCCCCTTTCTTACTCAATCCTTTATTTATCTTCTCAATGTATGCATAATAAATAATAAAAAGGTATTCTTATTAAAATAGAGATGTAAAAAAAATAACACTTGTTTAGCAGTACGGAGTGGTCCGTTAAAATCTGAACGTTTAGAATTTTAAACTACAACGAGATATAATTTATTAATTAACTATAGAATTTCAACAAAATTAATACTATAAATAGATGAATGTCTTAACTCTCTTAATAATTAACGTCGCCACCACTAGCGGCAATGATGGCGGTGGTGAAAGACCTGGAACCCGCTGCAGATGTAGCCAGCTTTCATGTCGTCCCATTGCTGCCTGACAGTGGCTTTGAGGGCCTCGTTGGTTGGATGACAGGCACTGCAGATCTTCCCCTCAACATGAACCCATAAGGTGTAGTTGAGGGGATTGGCATGAGTGCTGTAGGGAGGCCAAAAGTGTCAAAAAAGATTTCAAAATAACTCAAAAGGCTTATTCAAAAGAGTCTTGCAACAAAAGAGATGGAGTTCTTTCATTGCTCGCGTCAAAAGTGGCTTCTCCACCATCACAAATCTATTTCCATCCACTTTTTTGATAGCTCTATTGACAATCTGGTGTAAAACCCTGAGATATCTTGCATGGGCCATCATGAATTTGAGGGTATTGACCTGGGCTGTTTTCTTTAACTCTTACGCGTCCAGTTTGGATTTTTTGACAAAGCCCTTCTTCCTCTCCAACCTTTCGAACCTGTTGACGGCGTAGAAGGTGGTCCTTCAGACGTCCAATTGCTTGGAGTGCGCAAATGGAAATTTGTCGATCACGTTTAAGTGTCATTTTTTCGATTTGAACGTAAGCTAGAGAGCTCAAGTTTGTTTTGTTGTGTAACTAATTTATTATGTTTTAATATATCGAAATATGAATTAATTTGAATCACTCAGCCTTCATTAATTATTGAATTAGTAAGTGTTCAGATTTCAATGGACCACCCAGTGTACATACATGTGTATGCCCATAATATGTGCACCATGGTAGGTAGACTTCATATCTACAAAGTAAATCTAATCAAATAATTTTAGTATTGATTAATGTACTGTAATCCCATGAAGAGATTCTTCATGGTCCTTTGTATATTAATAAATAGTTATTTCACCATTAGCAAATAGCCTTTATTATCAACTCTTTGGTTCGGGTATAGACATTTCACATTGACTAGATAAATATAAACATATTTTTTTGCATTTATGTCTTTCAATGTTTTGCAATCTTATATGTTACGTAGCTACGAGTTGGGATTTGTATGCCTCTTGACGTTATATTTAATTATAACATTAATCAATTTAATTATCAACTATGGGTGGATAATATAGTTTTATACTGACTTATTTAAATTATTTGTTCATTTATGACAGACGAAACTATGAACTTTTCAATTTTTTAATTAGTCAAAGAATAAGGTTTGTTATGAATAAAGACGTGAAAATTGTCGAACTCGTGGTGAGTGTAAACAACACGCCTGAGATAATGCAATTAAAAAGATGTTCACTTTAAGAGAGGACATATCTGCTGACAGATATCACTGTACACTTTCGACAGTACTTCTTGTATACATACACACAATGATGCATAGTTCTTTGTTTATTCGGCCAAGTCATAGAACGGATCTCATCAGTTCTTGGGACCATTCTTTAGGACAGTCAATATTAGAACTGATTAAAAAATAAGAAACAAAGCGAACTTACGTCATCAAGAAATAAACTTTATTATTTTTTAGAACTTATACACAGGAATGGGCCAGACTGAGAATAAACTGGGAGGCACAGCAGGTTTCAGCTCTAAATAAAGACCCACACAACACTACCTATACGTTTGAATTTTTAAATACGAAAGAATAGTTAAAATTAGCACTAACATCTTGCAGTTTGACAATATATAATTTTAAAGAAATTACACTCGTCAGAATTCGACATTTTCACACATCGATATAATTATGGGTAGTTAGACTGGTACTCTCTCCTCTTAATTTACCCACTTGGGCTAGGTTTAAAAATATTATAAATACATTAGACATACTCGTTTTATCTATGATTTAAGGCCTATTGCATCGACTGTACCCTACAAAACTATTACGTGCCGACAATAGCGAATCAGCGTTGTTAATTTATATTAGTTTGTAAATAAAGCAACAAAGAGTAGTGTCCTCTTGCGGTAAAATAATACAATTCCCTAAATTATAATATAATATAAAATAAAACAAAGGTATGTTACTCACAAAAAGGCCGCTGTAAATTTTTATTTAATTTAAAATTTATAAGGAATATTTTTTTACATTCATTTATGTTGCGTGCCCGACTGTATAAACAACTATTATGTTTGATTTTGACATTGAAAACATTATAAATTTATTTGTCTTCATTTGTACTTTTTTACAACATGAAAAAGGATATCACGGGATTTAAGTAAAACAATAATTTTACGTAAAATAATAAAGTGGAAATCTTGATATTTCATTTAGTTTGTAGACTCAAATATTAACAACTACGCAATAACCTAGTATCACCTTGAAAATTATCTTCAGGGAAAACAGTCAGTATGAAATAAAATAAATCTTTTAAAAAATGATGATGATGTCACACACTAAAGTTTCTAAACTGCAATAACTATTATAAATATATGTATATTATATAAAATGCAGTCAAACCTTGTATAACAGCCACTTATTTTTTTTAGGTGCATCATCGCAGTATTTGGCCATATTCTTATTTCAAATTTAGAATTGTTAGACAATAGGAAACTTGGTTTAAGTGGTCACTTGCACTAAGCAGTTACTTTTTCAGGTTCCCTTGCCTGACCGTTTAATAGAAGTCTGACTTCATGTACATTCTTGGTAAGGGCCGAAACTGGAGCACATCAGTGCTCCTAATATCTGGGAGTTAGACACAAAATGGCAAAAAAAAATTGCATATTATTTCGACAAAAACAAAATACAGCGTACTTTGGTCAAATGTAACTAGTTGGTGTTGCTGTTTATTGAGTTTTAAACCAATCTGAAGCTGTACTCTGATATTTTGCTATATGTTCGTTGTTTTGATCTTTTATCCTCTCCACATCCGTTTTTACAGATTCAAACCCTCCCCAATTTCAAGGTACTGTGATTGTAAAATTTACTATTTTAATGACCAGTGGGTTATTTAAAAAATATTATTGAACTATCAGCATAGTTTTGTAACAAAAAGTCAACATTGGACTCAGAAATCGGTGATTGAGAATATATTAATCAGTTTTTATTTATTTCTTATTGTAAAAGTCTATTTGGAGCTCGACTCCATTCCCTATTAACGTTTTAGGGGTTTGATGTATTCAAAGTAATTGAAGTTATATGAAGGGCTCAACAGACACACTCGCCCATGGCTAGTGAAAACCAGCCGTAAAGTGCAGAGTAGCCTGTATCTAGCCCATTTGGCTATGTAATGTCGTACTTTAAATACCACATGTGCACATGCTATTTTTGCTCCAATTATGAGTATTACTTTGTTTCAACGTCTCATACGTCTGATATACATTCAAAACAAATATTACAGGATGATTTTGAAAAAATATATTTTTAAAAGACAAAAATCGCTATATATCATATCTTCTTCAGTTTGGAAATGCTTAAAAAAATATATATACATTTCTAAGCACAGAACACCCTTTAAAATTCAGTGTCAGAGCCAACAAATTAATTTAACATATTCCGTAAAGTGCTTTGTGTCCTTGTTTCTGATTGGACTAAAACGGTCATGGGGTTCCCTTTGAATATATGACAATTAAATATCTCCGTATGCATATCAATTACAAAAGTTATTCATATTTTGTGATATTCTGAGCTAGTAAAAAAATATTCATTAGCCCTGTTGGCTAGTAGCTAATTTTAACAAACGTTGAGCCTCGGCTATATGTACATACATAAATTTGATACGATGAAAAATAAATTGTAGTTATAAAAATTTGATATGTTTTATTTCATTTGATCCTTCACTATGGCTTAAATATATTTTTTATATTTTTATTAACATTGATATATTTATTTTTTCAAAGTTCATTATAAAATCAGATTAATTACAGATATTTCAACCATTCAAGCCGTCAATCATCCGATGACAATAGTTAACAATAATAAATAATAAATTGGTAAATAATTATTGAATGATATATTCTGTAAAAGGGACAGAAAAATATTGAAATAATCATTAAGACTAACGATTTAATTAAATTGTATTTTAGAAACGTTGGTCAAAGATTACCATTGATATAGAGAACATCTTTTGGAGTTTCAATCGTTGCATAGTTCTTATCACAAGTACAGATAAATACCTAAAAATGATTGTAGATTACAAATTTTGCAATCAACGTAGAAGATTGTTAAATTTCCAAATAAAATAAAATCTTTCAATTTTGTTGCTGGGTCCGTTATGGGCCCATTGTCCTCAAAATGGCATTGAAAAAAAAGATACATTAGATATACCTTGAGAAATATCATGTTCACGCAATTTGAAAATATTTATAACCCATTGAAAAAGGAAGAAGTCAGGACATTGGAGGACACAGTTTGTGGTCAGTCCGTACGCATAATGACCATAATACTTTTATGACTCTGAATGCCTAAAGTACCAATTTTACCATACTAATATGTACTTCATTGCAAATTTTTACATTATCAATATACTATTTTTTTATTGTTTCCTTTTAAATTTTAGAGAGCTCTGTGTCTTTTTTAATGCCCATTAGAGGATTTGATTACTCTCATTTGTAAGAATTCCTTTGCGTCGAAATATCACAATTAAGCAGTTAAGAAAAAAGATAAACATTTTTTAGTTATTCAGAAATTGGTCTAATTCACCTGATTTGATCAATTGACTCGATTGTATAGGCAAGGATTTGAGTGTAGATATTTCCATTTGTTCGTCATTTGACGAGTCCTACACCTTTAATAATTAATTAAATTTACTCAAGCTACAAATATGTGTTATGATTTTATGGATTACTTTTTTGGTGAGTCCCACTCTTTTTAGAAGAGTTTTGTTTAGGGGAAGAAAAAAACCTAATAATTTTGTAGGTAATAAAATTAACTGCATATTGAAATACCAGAATAATAATTATGTACGAACGACGTACATACATGGGTACGCTTACTTTACAGCTGACGTTATCAATTACATCACAATTGAAGGAAAGGGGATCTTAAGGACTCAAACTTGATAAAAATTCTAATAAATCTTGATTAAACTCCATGAAATATGTTTAGGAATAAAAAAACAGTTCATAAATGCTTTCAATATTACGTAATGCTGATGATTAGGTTTTATCGGTCCTTATTTATCTAATCAATTCAGTCTTAGGATTGGTCCTTAAGACTGTCGGTATTTCAGACTATCAGTATTAGAATTGATTAGAAAAATAAAGTTAAGTGACGTCATCAAAAACTGAACTTTATTAGCTTTTAGAACTGATTTACACGACTAAACTGGAAGGGCCTGTAGTCTTCAGTTCTAAATAAGGATCGACCCAATAATATTAGGTTAATCTTATCAAGGGGTACACCTTTTATTATTTTCAATCCGGAATGACAGTGATGAAAAATCACGGAGGAGGACAAAAATACATCTTATCCCTGAACATAGCAAGCTTAGACGGTTGGAATGGGTGAAGAAGATTCTAAACTTTCTCGAGACCAACAAACATTTGAGCAAAGTTTTGTCTTTTTAGATGAGAAAATGTTCACTGTTATTGTAGAGTGAATAAGCAAAACAGCCGCTACATCAAAACCGAACATCTGGATCAACAACAATGTCTCAGCTTCAGTGAGACATGTCCTCAGAACAAAAAATCAAGTGACCAGCACATGCAAAGTCTGAGCGGTTTAAGACAGATGCTTACTTTGAAATTCTAGATAAGAAAGTGCTACATTGGGCACCGCAAAGATCCAGGTCTTCCTGAGAAACAACTTTCCAGACTTTTGGGACCTCAACACGTGGCCATTCTCATCTCCTGACGCAAATCCCTTGGATTACTTTATCTAGGCGCGTCTGGAGAAGAGCGTGTGTCCTACTCCTTACAGGAGTGTACAGTCTCCGAAGGCTTCTATCAAGAATGAGTGACCATGCTTGATTCTGACTACATAGTCAAGGTCTGCGAGGGATTTAGGCCTCGTATTGAAGCAATTATTAGAGCGGAGGGATCACAGTTTGAATAAAAGTTGTGCCAAGCAATATTTTCCGATGATTCTGTTAAATAAATGTCCTCACAAAACTTATAATTTAAATTTTACCCTTGAAAAATTGAATGTGTACCATTAGATAAGATCAACCCTGAACTAATGATAAACAGTGCTATTTGAATGAAATTTAAGTAATATATCCCCTTGAACATCCCCATGAAATGTCTAAATTTGTAAAAAATAAAAGAATATATCGATTAGGGATAACAAAAATAGGATAATTAGTGGTAAATATCTTATTCTTAATTGTTATTTTTTGTCTACACTTTGCAAAAAAGAATATAAACACATAATAACATATTTGTAATACATTTTAGGGTCATATATATAGTTAAATTAGGTAATTGATAGATAAATTAATGATAACATTATGGATTAAGCCCTTTCATTTGTTAGTCTCATTTTGAGGGCCAATAGCTCACTATTATCATTGATATTAATGAAAAAATGGATTTTATTTTTATCAAACTTGATTGTTTACGCCCTAAAAATGACAACATCATCAATTAATTTATATGAGTGAGGTTTATAACATTTTCAAACCCCAATTTACTCTCAAATTTAAAAAAAAACTAAATGAATGAGTAGAATTTGTCTTGAAATTACTTAACTGTGTAATAATGATAACTGTTGATTACACAATTTTATTTGGCAATAGGATACATTAAATTTGAGAGATTGATAGCCTGGAACGGCAACTCCATACTAAGGAAACTCAAAAAATACATATAAAATATAATTACAAACATTGTCATTTTTAATTTTAACAATATTAATTAATTTTAGACATGCACTTCAAGTACTTGATTAAATCCTGCATATTTCATATAATGCAAAAAAAAGAAAAAAAAAATTATTGTTCTCGATATTAATTAATTAAAAGTCGGATTAAGTTAATCGTAAAAGCGTGATGTTCACTTACAGATGCAATGAATTCTACTTTATCCATTGCTAGAGTCGCAAAAATTTGCAAAATAAGAAGACATACAATGCAATAAATAGCAAGTAATTTGTTTATGCAAGTCACAAAGCTCCTGTGTTTGGGAGTCGTATGTATTTGTTAGCAAATAAGGACACATCTATCTACAAAATAACAAATGAATATCGTTAAAAAGAAGAATCCACTTCTCAAGTGATGTGTTGCCTCGAAGCAATTTACGTATCAATTACACATTTATCAAAACATGTAGTCAAGTTATAATCACATGATATATAGCCATTGTATGTTAAAGGCTCAATAAACAATCCATTAACGGACTTCATCACTTGAGGCAAAAACAGACCTTTCCTCTCTCTCTCTCTCTCTATTTTTCTTTGTAATGACAACTCGTAATACGTAATGAATTAACTATCTGTTACTCTGACAGAGATTAAACAGCGAAGGTAGTCAGTTACTATTATTGATAGGTCCAGAACCATTTTTATATTCGCTACCTTTTGAATATTTAATGGATTGCTTTAAAGTATCGTCATGTGGATGGAACCAAACAAAGAGATTTTCCAGGCTATATAATCAAATCCACAAGAAATATAGTATTTTGCATAGACTATTATCGTAGTTTTATTATTTATTTGCATATTTATTTAACTATAATAGCATAATTAGAAGGAAAAAAACAATTCAATAGCAGTAATTATCATCGAGACCAACTAATTTGAAGAATGTGAACATGCAACTATGCATTTTCAAACACAATTTACCAAAAAAAAATAAAAAAAAATAAGTAGACAACATCTTCGTTTTAAGTCTAAAAGATTCCTTAAAGTTTCGCACAATATTAATAACTCAAGATTGCAGTCCTGTCTAGCTCAGTCCTACATATGAGTCCTAAAAACATTAATGCTCGGTCCTTGATGACGTCACTATAACTATATTTCCATTTTTTAATCAGTTATATTACTGAGAGTTGAAGGACCAGTCCTAAGGCTGGACTCGACTGAATAAATAATGAATCCCACAACACAAGTTAGTTGTAAGGACTTTGTTATATTGCTTTGAATTGGCGTGCATACATGACTACATATAAATAGATTATAGCCTTGCATGGATTCAAAATTACTAATTATGATATGAAGATTTTGACATCCCTTCATGTGCTAAGTAGTCGTGAATATAATGACTAAATATCAAGTTTTTTTAAACAAGTATCTACATATGCTATGAATTAATTTATATATACTCGTATATTCCATTTATACAGGGATTTGTAGATATATTAGGATTTTATTATCGGTCAATTATTATATTTATAGCATGATCATTTATTGATCAAATCTAATGACAATTAGATTTGATCTCAGAATCTTCAGGTACTTAGCAATGTTGATCTTAAGTCCATATTCGATTAAATGTGTTCGCATGATGGAACCATCGCCTCCCAAAGCTCCAAAAGTCATGCCTCTCGCCGGATTCTCGGACTTCAAATCTGATGGGACTTTATTTGGATCATAGGTTAAGACTGTTGCATTTTGCTGATTAATTTATACATCCATCACAAACTTTTTCTCACCTACGTGCACAATTACTTTTTAAACCCCCTTGTACTTTAACATGTTCATAAGCTTTGGACAGCAATCTGTCTTATGACCTTCGTCTTTTAGATAAACAAAGTCCCACACGAAAGAAATAGTTCAACCAATCATGGACAAGCAATTTTTATGGGCAAAATTAAAGGAGTGGCCGATATATAGCATTTTTAAAAATTCCTAAATTATCTGCATTGCCTTGTATATTAGTTATTTCATCAATAATTTTCGACTATAAAGTTTTTTTTTTTTTAATTTGTAAGAGTTCTATCTTTACATGATTTAAATTTCAGAAATATCAGAGACCACATACCTTGAAAAATTTATTGTCAAAAACTTAGGTCATGGTTACTTATTTTATCATAAAAAAAATCAAAAAAAGATTTATAAGATTTATGTTGTTAAGCTAACTGATAGCATTGAATGATAAATTGAAAATCAAGTATTCATCAAAATGATAATTTCTTCATATTTAAGGCCTCAAAACTCAAAGTTGAATTGAGTTAACGATCCAAAATTTCATTTTTGATCTGGTACTTTGTCAATAAAACAACATAATCAAATCCGTTTTTCTGTGAAAATTTATCATGTATATCTTCTGTATACCTATATGTAATAAATAGAGTTTGTGTGTGTGTCCTATGTGGGTGCCCACACATCTTTGGACCTATGCAGGACGAAATTTTGCATGGGTGCCTCTTTTGAACCTTGCAGGCGAAGACGGTGTTCCGGATTTTTTTTTGGTCATATAAGTATTCTATAATCAAAACTCAAAAGCTCCAGAAGACTAGATAGGTAGTTTGAGTTTGTTTGTTTTTCAACTGCTCAAAAAATGGACTTTCAATGGAAGATTGGATTTGTTGATAAAATAAAGTTTATAGAAATTGGTTTGCATATAAATTTGACACTTAAAAAACGATGTTTAGCAAAAATATCTGTCATTTTATGAATAATTTTTCAATTTTTCCATTAATTGTCAATTTTCCATTTTTAAGAAAAAAATGATACAAAATGGTTCATATTAAACATAAAATTTTAGACTCTTACTTTAAATTTTTCTTAAATAGTGTTGCTCAGTATACTGGTACTATTGTGGTACTTACACATTTTATCTGGTATTATACCAAATTGATATTCAAACCTGTTCCTGCGCTCCTTCACGTCATAAAAATTTTCAAATTTTCGAACTAAAATATTGTTTTTATAAAGTTATTAAATTACTGAGCTAACCCCCTCTCATATCTAGACCAAAATCCTTCCGACGTCACTGTAGTTGCATGTTAATTCCATTAAACAACATTTTTTAAATATATTTTTGTTGTCGAAAAAATATCAAAATATCGGTACTACTTTTGAAACCCAAACCGGTACAGTATATTGGCATCGTGACAACACTAAACTCCATTTATCTTATTACCTTGATTCTTTGTTTAATTTGGTTAACAAGAAAGAAGAATGCAATTATATTTAAATGTGACAATTATGCATAATCAAACCTCTGATCTAAATATATATATATATATATGTCAATCCATTTGTTTAGAATCAAGTTATAATCAAGAGGAATAACTATACATAGAAACTACTTTATCTAAAATGTAACACATTTTGAAAAATAATAAAGAATGTTTTATTAAAAAAAATATCGTCAAATTTAAAAAATGACATTTATAAATAAAATAAAGGGACACCTTATTTTCATTCCCAATCAATATAACCAACTTTTTTTAGTAATGCTCAGTTCCAGGCTGGTGCAGAACTTTGCACAACAGTTCTTTACAAAAGTTTGGCTCTAGGGTGGCTCAAGTTGTGATGATGGGATACTTCAGTAGGTACATTGTTGTGTATCGGACTCCCAAAATCTTCCCCCTGAGGTCCCCAAAAATACCAAAGTCCAGAGGATACAGTTTGGGCTGTGGAAAGGCCAAGAGTCTTCCTTTTCATGGTTATTGAGGAGGATTTTGCACCGCATCAACCACTTCACTCGATCCAAAGCGTTCAAACCCTGACGAGGAGTTCTCTTGTTGACATTAAGGTTTAATTCTTGCTGCACCAAGCGCCGCATGGGGGTCTTGCTGCTGTCAAATTCACAAGCAAGGCTATTTACCTTTTGCCTTCAATGGGACCTTTAACTGCTTCAACCTATTCTTTTGGCCTTGATCTGGAACTTATGGAAGCATTCAAAGACACCTGGTACAAAGTAGTGTAGTTACAGCCCAGTACTATAGATATCTTCGATGGGGATTTTCCAGGCGCAAATAGCACCTAAAGTTGTTTCATATTTTTGGTTAAGACACACTTATTTCTTGGTTGACTGCTTATTTTTTGTTTAGAGTTTCTTTAGACCATTCCAAACAACTAGTTATTTGGGTTAAACATGGACATAAAACAAATATGTGCCAATTAAAAAAGTGTTTCATTTTAGACATAGGGACCTGTATAATACTGTAAAAGCTGTGAAATTATAAAGCTGGATGTTTTTAATTCAAGGAAATATTAAAATCCCTTATAGAGCAATTCTTTTTTGAGTGACTTTAAAGTTAGTATTTAAATATATATAATTGAGCCAACAGGACATGATCGTTGTTTACTTATATTGGTTTGTAAACAAAGCAACAGACTGTGGTGCTGTTTTGTGGCAAAATAATACCAATCACTCAATAATATTACTGAATAAAAGTAACATCTCATATATCGTTCACATAGAGAGAGCTATGAAAATTCTGTTGATCCTGCATATTTTTTTTTATAACAATATATTAAAATAATGTTTTATTTAATTTGCTCATGCATGATTAAGTATAAAAAGAATAACATAATTTAATCATTTGATTACTCTTTAGATACCAGAGATAGTTGCAACAATCCCTTCTTATCGAATAACAAAAGAGTTTCAACTACAAAATTTGACTTAAGTTTCTAAGATATAGTATTTATGTTAATAAATTGAATATATTTTTTATGCTTTTCTTCGATAAAATTACTTGATGATAAGGAGGAGTGCAAAAATCATTAGTAATTTTTTTGACGCAGAGATCCATGAAAGCAAAATATTTGAAAAATTATTTCAGTGAGAGCCATATAATATACTTTAAGACTGAATTCAACTAACTATGAGTATAATACGTCTTCAAAGTATTCTTTTAAGTTAAGTATTAATAGCATAATATATATATAAAAAAAAAAAGGAGAAGAGAAATGGAAAAATAGCCTTCATATTTTATAGACACATGGTCTCCTTTGAAACTACACCGTCAACATCTATTGTGAACATGGCAGTCAATGGATTTAAATAATGGGCAAATAATGGGGAATCATGTAGTCAACTCAAGCCCTGAGAAATGAGAAGTTGAATATCAACAGATGAAAAAAGAAGAATCTCCAAGCCAGATGTAATCAACAAAAGAGCTAGCTCGCCAGCCATACGTTCCTGATACCTCACTTACGTAAATACATATTATTTTTCTTATTCCTGAAATCTTTCGATAAATTTTATTTACCATTTCGAATGGTATTGAGCATATATTTGCATCAAAGGTTAATCGAATAAAGATTAACTTTCAAAACACAATTAAAAGACAAAATGATACCAACGGAAAAGTTATTTTTCCATTCAAATTAAAAACAGTATTAAAATTATGGAAGACTTTTCATTGTTTTTATAAATTGACCCATCACTAATTCCTTCTCAAATTTTAGGGATTGTAAACTTATTTTATATACAGACATTATTATGTTTCCCATGTTCAACAAAGAAAAAAACCAAACACAAAATGGGAAATTTAGTTAAATATTTAATCTGCTTATATCTTAATACATAAACTGTACAGGAATATTATTTAAAATATTTGAAATAATATACAAAAGATTTTGTATAAATGTAATTTCATCCAAGTGTAAATAAACGTTTCTTCTATTGAATCATAATTACTTCTATGTAGGTACATATATTTAAAAAAAAAATTACATGGTTTGTACAATAAGGGGTCAAAAGGCTCAAATTCCATTCAAATTTGACCTTTGACAATTATATTATTATTTGGTTGGGGAATACTTTTACACTTTTTTTTATAACTAAGTAAACTATGTTCATTATTGGTACGATTAGGTGTTATAAAGGTGGCAGTCTATATATACTCAAAACGCTTTTCGGACAATATTGTGCTTATACGGGTCAGTTGTAAATTATCATGCGTCAAGTATGGAGTTTTCAAAGGATGAAATTTGACAGATTTTCCATTTTTACTACCTGCAAGGGGGAAATGTGTAGAAAGCCACCAACAAAATTTGCAATGTATACGGGTCAATACTCTTTCGGTTTGTAAGAGGTTGGAGCGCTCAATTCTGCCCAACATCTTTGAAGCTGTTCTAGATGATGCGACATGCTCAAGACAGTTCTTTGATGATGCAGAGCTCGAATGGAAAGTTCTGATGTATCCACATTACAGTCCTGACCTTGCACCAAGTCATTCTCACCTGTTCGTGTCTATGGCCAACGCGCTTGGGGGCACGTTTCTTCCGTAGAGGGACGTTACAATTGGCTGTCCGAGTTTTTTTGCCAATAGAGACAATGGTTTTTACAAAAAGGGCATTGAAATATAGCAAAAAATACAAAATTACTTTTAAGTTGGGGAAAAAGTAATTTCGTATCTTATTTTAAAAAAAAAATTTTAAACAACTTTACACGTTTATGGTTTTATAATTATATCAATGCTAATATCGAATCCCCAAATTATATTTAAAAATGGTGTATAAAAAATAACCAATTTGATGTATAAAAGACTACTATTATTTCCTTTTTTTTTTTTACAGGTAAGGTCCCAATACAAGTTACTATGGATCAAACATTTAGCCTAATAGGCTATGTAAGAGAACATATCTTGGGGTGAGTGGCAAATTGTCGTAACTGAAGTATTTACTTTACAGAATTTAGCTTTATTAATGATATGGTGTATTCCAATTTATCACCAATAAATGGATCTGATAAATTCATTTAAATAGTCTGAATTTCTTTGTTTTTAAGTTTTAGCATTAAATATTAGACTTAAAATTAAAGATGGGATATATGTAAAGAAAAAAAGGAGTATAGCAATAAGAAAAGAAAAACGGTTAAGTGTGTGCTCTTTCTTCTTTGTTGCAGTAATTAATTAATCAGTGTTACCATCTCACTCTAATAGAAGAATTCTCGCCTATCTTTGTGTAAATTAATTTAAAAAAGCATAATAAAATAAATTATTTTTTTAAATATAATTATAATATCTTCCCTTCTCAAAATGTAATTTGAAATGTAGTAAGTTTAAACAAAAATAAATAAATATATATATATATATATAAGGCAGTTTATATTAACTATGATTAACATGGAATACTAAACTCAGTTAATAGTATTTTTTCACAGAGCTTTCGTTCTAGTTTGCAAGTATTCAACCGAATGATTAAGGGACCTACACTCGTCATTCTTTCATTTATCGGGCACGGAGTACATTTGGTAACGTTAAAAAATCCTCGAGTTTTTCATGGATTTATTTTACAAAAATGATAGCATGGAAATAGTTTGTGACAAAGTCATCACAATGGCCATAACCGAAATTGCTATTTTGCAAACCAATGCATCAGTGAATCACTTTGGATTGCTTGCTCAGTATTTCCTTCCACTCGGTCCAAGGATGGAAACTTATGCACAATGATTGAAGGGGTCTGCCGAATCCCTTTCCCGTCACATAAAAGTAGAAATTAATTGTAAATAAAGTTGTTGTCGGAAGATCCATTCAATGCATGGCTTTTGTTTGCACTTCCAAGATGGAAGTAATCTAATACTAGTAGTGATGAATGTGATATTTTTAAGTAGTTTAATAAAATTTTGCCTCTAATTTTCTTCAACTTTTCTTCTTTTTGTTTGCAAGCATAAAAAAACACAAGTTAGTTAAATGATGCATGTAACTAACGGCTAATTGAAGCCGAGTGTCGGAACGAATTCTGGAACATCGGTATATCGGGTGGGGAAAGAAAACCTCTGTCAAAATACCATGTCGGGCTGGATGCTAGGTTGAAATTAAAACTAGGTGCCATAATTCCTTGATAAATAGGACTACCTTAAAATATAATCTATATAAAAATAAATACATGAATTTCACTGTATTTGTAATCTTCTAAGGGCATCTGAATCAACCACAATTTTCCCGGAAATGAGAAATCCTAGCATGAACAATAAAAACCCTAAAATTCATATTTAAACACCATCATCTGAAGCCAATGATAAGATCCCCCATATGAAGAGGCCTTTCCTTTCCATTTTTATCTCTATACCTACAACATCTCTTACCTTTAAATGGAGTTAATTTATATCTATTTAAATACATACATTCCTTATTAATTGACTGAAATTGATACAAAACCTGGTAAATGATATACCTAACATGACCATATAAATAAATGAACATTCATAGTATATACATATATTCATATCTATTAAAAATACTTAAGTACATAGTATATAATATATATTTGTACATGAGAGCAACTTCCTGTATCTATTCTACATACATAGGTATCTATCATGGTTCATAAGTATGAGCCAAGATACAAATAATTCCTTGGATATTATACGTATGTATGTATTTTAAGGAAAAAGATGCAGCAAGTTCTGAATATTTTAAGACTTACAAATAATGCGTTCAACATATTATTATATTTATAAAATATTACCAATATTTATTTTCGAATAAATTAATAAATACATATACACTTTATTTATTTGCTCAAGAAGGAATTGAATTTTATTTGCATGTTTGAAAAAATAAAAATATATATTTGCACATGGTTACATATATACAGTATATACATACCTAGCTATAACATAATATATTACGCTTTATATTGCTTGCTTACAAAGTACCTACGTACAATATACGTTAGGATGCATCAAAGACCACATAGTTTCTAAATTTTCATACAAAATCTGACGGACGGTGATATAAACATGCAGACGAAAATTCAACAAAATTGGAGGTGATTTTTCCCTCCTAGAACCTTGGACCATCTTTGGTACAAAATTTAATCTGTAAAAGTGAACAACACACGTTTGAATTCGATACCAAACGTGACTACGTTTCTGAATAAATAAAAAAGTTATATCCCAAGAACTTAAATGTGCGGGAAATAATTTTAAATCCGAAACAAGCTTTGACCTCAATATCTTAGCAACCCTAAGATCTATGTTTCTAAAAGTCTGCTCATCAGATTCACCTAACAAAACTGTATAATAATTTTTTTTGAGATTTTCTCTGAATACGAACGCACAACGGTGTGCCTCCGTGTCGGAAGTACGTCTAAGGAAATTATTGAGTCGATGAAGCTACTCAATTAACTGTTTATGATGTTGCCAACACTTTCAAGAGTAGAGTCTGATGGCTTGGGAGTACATACAAAGAAGAAGGATGGTCGTTTTGGGCTAATAACTGATAAGAAAATAATGGAGTACACGATTAAAATTAATAGACATGCCTCCTCCTTTTTGCTGGATCTGAGGCCCTTGGACACTATGTTGGAGATAGAGTCCAATGAACGTGCGCATAACACTGTTGACTCTTTGCAGGTTTCCATTCTTGAGTTGGTGGCTAACATAGATAAGGAGTTCCTCATCAAAGCTTGTGCCAGGTTCAGATTGTAGGCTGTGGTTTGAGTGTGGTTGGTTTGAGTGATTGGCTTCACTACGAACCCTGTCATGCAACATAAATAAATTTGTGAATTGCTGAAAACTTTTGGCAAATAAATGGGCATATGCATTATCCTTAAATTTTACGGATTTAAAATCCACTCCCAGTATATATATATATATAACAGTACTCAGTGACCATGCTTGAAAAATTCTTATTTCATTGAATTTGGCTAACATGTTTAAGTCTCCAATTGTCACATTTGAGATAATTAGTAAGAAAATCCACGAATATAACGACGTTAAATACACCCTAATATATATATATATTCATAATACTCTTACATATAAAGAATTGAATTTAAAAATTCGTGGAATTATGCTTTAAATATATAAATATAATTTACATATGAAATGAATGGCCTTTATATTTAATTGTGAATATCATAGCTGCATAAAAAGTATTTTATTAGAGTTGCATAGTCGTCCAAATGGATGACTACTTCATAACTTAACAAATGTTTCATTAATGAATAAAATAATCTACAAAATTAAATGGGCTAAGCTTTTCGTATCTTGAGGCTATGAAAATGTTAATGTTAATAAATTTAATGAGTTTTACAATGGAGAAAGAAAATGTTGTGGAAAGGATTGGCAATGTATGTGGGCAATTTTAGAAATAAAGTCCTTGTATAAATAAATACATTTGTTTATATTGCATTTTTGATTCATTATTGTATCATTCAACATCATTATAATCAGGGTATGTAGGCATAGAATTAGCCATTCTACATGTGGTGTGTCAACATAAAAGTAATTTTGCAAAAAAATATGAAAATAAGGAGTTCTTGACTTTTTTTTATTTGATTAATAACAATTCATAAACGACTCAATATTTCATTGGCCTTCAATTTTGTTGTATTATGGAATTCTTCTTCAAATTTGGGGATTGATTTGAGATAGCATTGAAAGTTAGTCATTGTCGAGTGGAAATATGTTCAACCTTTTTTCATTGTGATCCAAATTGAAGTAAATTCCAGGACACTAGGGACTTACATTTAATGGTTTGAAGATCTCATAATCAATTGAACTTAATTTTGTATGATAAATATGCTGCAGTACTTAGTTTTTAAAATATAATCAATCAGGGCCAGTACAATGAATATGATATGACTTTTTTTTTTTCTTTTTTTTAATATTGGCTCTTTTTTTCATGCTGCATTCATTGATCACAGATGGAGGTCCACTGATTAAGTGTAAGTAAAGATTATAGTATTGCAATGAACTAAGAAGTGTCTTAGAAGTCTTTATACATAATGTATGAGCGACTGAGTATCTTACCTACGCACATTGAGTTCAAGAGAATAATTTCTCCTTAGTGCGTTGTTCATTGAGCTTCGTCAATTCAATCTGCCTCTTCATTTTTTCCAAGAAAAATAAAAATACAAATTTGATTTTGGTATTTATTTTTTGAGTAGAGTTTTATTTGGGAATTTTTGCTAAACGGAGTCAATATATGGTCAACTGACGGTTTTTTTTAAAGAATAATATTTGTATCGATTTCTATAAGAAATTTTTCATAAAAAAATACCTTCAATTGTTATGTTTAGTGATGAAAATTTGATGTATTTCTTAGCTCATCCATTTTTTTTTTGCGGTGATATTCTGAAGAGTAAATTTTCTTATCCTTAGCTATTGATATTTAACTCCTGAGTATTAAACTTCCTGTTCTACTACATTCAATTATATTCAACACATGATTAACACCTTTACGTATGCTCATAAAATACGGAGAATAACCTTCAAGATTTGTTTCAGAGTTTTACATGTAAGTCCTTGTTGAACTCAGAGTAGAATGAGGATCGATATCGGATTAGCTCTTACCATATCCTCTTTTATGTCATTCTCCCTCGTGCCAAAGCTGCTTGTAGCTGATCTAATGAAATGTCATAGCAGCTTAGCCACTCTCTTCGAAAATATTCTCCAAATTGTCAGGGTTATCATGTTGATTTTCGTTTTTTTTACATCCCTAATTACGAGGTAATTTTCATCACTAGTTTATACCGACATTTAATTACAATTTCCGACCCCTTCGAAGGATTCATGGGAATATTTTATTAACTGTACTGTAAGATAAAAAGATCAAAAATATGAATATACAAAAATAATCCAGACTCACATTTTAGAAAAATCCTTCAAACTTGCTTTTCTATTGACGTTTCTTACATATTCAAATGAATGTATGTAGATTCTATATTATCTATGTACATAATATGTAGAGCACTATTTCATTAGTAAGTATTCGAAAAGCCCCTCTCTACGGAGATTGAATTCTAATTTCCCTAAAAATTACATTCATATTATTTAATCTTTAACATAAATAAGAATGTGGGTCTCAATACATACATAATAGTGTGCGTTTCTTCCTATCGGAGTTTACTTTACTTGGTGAGAATATTAATCACATCCAATAGAGGGGCCGCACTATAAGTGTGGCTATGGCCACTCTAGTTTTTCAGAATTTACAATTATTATTTGTACCTAAGCTTATCATATGGTGGAACAATTAGTTTTGGTTTCAGGAGGAGAAGGGTAAAATCTGTCCTTATTTTAAATGAAACTCCAATTCGGAATTCGATAAATAAATAAAAATAATATCTTCTCAATATTCATAAATATTGATTTAAATTTATTTTTCTATTTCAAAAGGAAAACAAAAGGAACGACTTTCATACCTTCATTAAATATTGCAAAATGTACGAAATAAATTATAAGCTAGAAATAAAGAACTGTGTTAAATCTGATTGAATGTTTCGAGAACATACTAAAGAGGTTTGGAGATAAAATGTTGATTCAAAAGAATAAGAAGGATTTTCATGAATCTAGGGGTGTAGAAAATCCCAGTTTACTAACACAGGGTTAAATTAACATTTATTTTCATACAATTTTTGTTATTATGGAAAATGCCAATTGTATTTTATTTTAAAGTGACCAACAGTTATTTTTGGACATACTTGTCCTCTTTTTTTATCCGGAAAATCCATTTAACCTATAAAAAAATATAATATTAGATTATTATATAAAAATGTCCGGCCAAACGAAGAAGTTTGGTCACCTTATATATAGTACAAGAAAAACTAAATTACAGTTTTTGGCCCAGTGGTGTCCGCATGGGGTTAGCTGGAGGGATCTAGCCCCTCCAAAATTAATGAATTTTTACTTTTTGCAAGAACTTATTGAGTCAGGATGATAAATTTTTATGTAAAATTGGGATAAAAATTTTTTTCAAAAATTTTATAATATTTGAAATTCTTTTTTGAATAACAACGGACTTTCAAAAAAATTTCCAAAAAAAAATTATATTTTTTAAAAATTTAATTTATTGTAAACAGCATTGGATTAAAAATTTATTTCAGAAAATTTTATATTTGAAATTTGTTGCAAACATTATTGAAACAATCTTTTTGATTATTTTTTTCAAAAAAATTCAAAAGCCCATATTCAATAACGGTACGTCAAGATTGAATTACCAACCGAAAGAAAGATAAGGAGGCTATAATTTATACTTTTTAAGAAAAATAACTCTAAAATATTTCAGAAATATTTTAGTTTCTTTAAAGAAAAGATTGGCATTTATATATTTAGTGCAGTAGAAATACATCCATTATATTTAACGGATTTTAGAAAAAAAATCAACTAATATTAATTTCCTTGTCAATCAAAACACAGCCAGACTAAATGATTTCCATTATTATATTCATATTTTTTCAGCCCCCTGGCTTGTACTTTTGCCTTTATCGAAGAAAAACTCTAACATATGACGTATTTTCTCTTTGATGGTGTACATTTTGACTTGAAAAAACTATTTAAGCAGTTTTTTATTCGGAAATATTATATTTCTAACGCCATCCAATCTAAATCAATTGCACTTTTACAACGCGAGCTACACATTATTTAAGCCATCTAATAAAAATTAATAGATTACTTTTTACTAACCGTATTATATATATAATAAAAGTTCTGTCAAAATTGTCAAAAAAGATATTGATTTTTCTCAAAAAAAAATAAATATATATATTTTCTGTGGACACTTAATTATAAGTTCAAAGTCATTTTTGCAAAATATGTTTCGATTGATTTTTTTTTCTTCAATATTTAATGGAATTTTGATTAACCCAATGGGTTAGAGGCTAACTAACTTACTCTACCTATATACATATGTAAGTATTTTATTTAGAACCTTGACTAAAAGGAATTTAATGGACAATTATTATTAGATGAAAAAAAAAGAGCCTCCCCCCACATTTATTCCTTCCTCAAGGTGACCCTTCTATCTTGTATTAAAAAGTGTTTTAAAAATTTGTCATAAATTATAGATTATTCAATACTGGGAATAGGTAAAGATTGAAATGATGAGTATAAGGAAAACACCACCCTCCATCAGCTCTAAATAGTAGATTACACATCTCTTAACTTTATGTCCTTATAATGCATATTAGAAGACGAAATTAATGGTCAAATTAATTATACATTTTTTTAAAACAATAATAAAAGTATTTCTACTTTCTGATTGGAGGACGAATCCCTTTTGTGGGATTCGTCCTTTTCCATTTTTCTCTTTCCTTCTTTTCTGCCAATCCTTAATTTTAATGTATTATTTTGAAATGATTGTAATTTTAATCGAGTATTAATGTATTTCAAACGTGATATCTATTAAGAAGTAGACATAGGAGACTCTCTTTCCTCCGTATTCGGCAAATTACTTTCATGTTCCTCACATATTCTGGTGTGGCTCACAAGCCTATTAAATACATCAAAAGCCAATTATGAGATTCAATGTAGATTCCTATATATACGTACAAGTACATAGATGTATGTAAGTAAAACTTATTCAATACATTATCAAGGTAGTTACTCTTACGCAATGACTATGATTTAAAATGTGTAAATTTGTTTTTTGATGGTAATGGTTATGCAAAAAAAATAGCTCAAATACTTTTCCATTTAAAAAAAAATATACACATACAGGTATTTTGAGAGATCTATGTAATGTATTTACAGATGTACAATTATGGAAGTCAAAATAAGCTTCATTTTCCGTGCAAAATATAGAAAATACATAATATTATGTATTTACATCAAAAAGTTTACTTTGTAAGCATTCGATCAAGCTTGTAAATAATTAGATAATATCCAATTAAATATATTAATATAACTAGGGGTTTAGATTTGATTGATTTACGCTGAGTTTTTCCGCTAGAGAGTTTTTTTCAGATTTTTTGACTATTCATGCCCCTTATTAGTGGAGTTGATATTTTTGTAAGAAAAAAAGAGCCTACTAAGAAGATAGGGGCAAGACATATGGTACTGCTGAATTAAGATCTTTGTTAATATCAGTTGTTTCTTATAGGATTTTGGGAGATAAAATAAATTTCTGCTATAAAGACCCTTCAATATTTTAAATAGGAGTAGTGTAGGGAACATACATATGTATTGATTTTGTTATACCTTGTTGAAGCAAGTTACTGAACTTATTTACAAATCCAGATGGATGGAAAAGATAGGCGATAGTGCTTATGTCAGAAGGAGAAGTTAAAACAATAACCATCTATTAAATTATGAAAAAAAAAAAGAAGATAGAACAAATGCAACAACCGTTTTTCCTTTTCTAATCTATAAACGTAGTTTTTTCATTACAAACATGTCAACTCTACTCATTAGCAGTGATGTTAATCGATAGCATTTAAGGGATGTTATAAAAATAAACCAAAAATCAACATGGTAGCCCTGACAATTTCAAGAATGTCTTGGTTTTGCTGTCATGACCTTTCATATGATCAGCTACAACCAGCTGTGATAAGGGGGGGGGAGGAGGAGCTGATGGAAATAAACAAGAATATAGGGAAGAATTACTCCGATGTCGATTCTCAATTCTACTCTGATACTTATTGTTATGAATCTGCCACAAATCTTCAGAGTTACTCTCCGTATTTTATGAGCAGACGCAAACGTTTAATCCTGTTTCGTAAATGATATGCTGTACTTGTATGTAGTAGAAAAAGTAGCAAACTCATGAATAAAAAAATAAAAAAGATAACAGCTTAGAAAAAGAAAATTCACTCTTCAGTTTGCCAACTCCAATAAAACGGCCGATTAAAAAAATGCACCGATTTTCATAACACTACTTATTAGTGTTATGAACGTTGATTGGCAAAATTCGAATTAGATCTTGTTACAATTTCCTACTATCAAATTAAAAATAGTCCATTTAGTATTCACAGTATGATTAGGAGCCTTTTCTATCTATTTAAAAAAGGAAAGATTAATAATAGGGTTGCTTATTTCCAGGAAAATTAGGCTCAAACCCAAGAAATGAATTTTTGAAATATGGGATCCTGTAGTTAAATAATAAAAAGAATGACATTTAAGTTTTTTTTTCTTTTTTAAGTTTAAATAATAATGTTTTTATAGTCTTACCTCATTCTCATTTTTTCCGGCATCACTAATTTTACTCGGGTTGTTTTTTAAAGCACGTGGGTTTCACTTTTTAAATTTGCGTATCCAACCAAACCAACTCACAACCAAAAAAACTTAATTTGTAATTGATGAAGCTGGGGTGGTTTAATTGCGAAATACATAAGCCTGCCCAATTGAATGAATTTATTATTATAAAATAATTAAATCAATAATTTCATGCAAAACCCCACAAAATCCCGAGAAATAGGTTCTCGGGAGAGAAACCCTAGTTGATACATACTGTTGAGACTACGTGTTCACAGAGTTACATCTCAACAGCTTGAAACTACATATATATTTTTTAGTAGTTGTAGTATCCTGAATATTTGTTTGTTGAACGCGAATTAAGTTATGAATACATCTTTGTCGTGAATGAAGTATAATCCAACAGTTAGAGAGAATGACGTAATGGTCCAACAATACCAAATAACTTTGAGCCTTTTTTCTTTCTATTGTGGGAAAAAATACATTAAAGATCACATCATGTATTCTCATAGCAGAGTAATATAGCAAAAAAATAACAGTTTACTTAAAGACTCTCGGCCAATTGCATGAACAAAACTTGATTATTCTATACTGTAGGGATTAAACGTCCCATAATTTGACATCCTGTCCGGTTTTGTCCTAAGTCTTAATGACAAGCTTAAATTCAATGTAAATTTTGCCCCATATCACAAATTTGCTAATTAACGTCATCACTGGTATAAACCATACTCAAACAATATCGGTCATCAAGAATCTAATGTAAAACACTATGATTAGCCATAAATTAAGAACAATAGCAAACTATTTTTCTACCTGAAAGATACTAATAGTTTTATAAAACTAATTCAATTTGTAGACCGTAATGTTCTACTATATCATGGAAAATGATGGCTTAAAGAGGGAAGACAAAAATAGTGACAGAATAGTTTTGAAGTCCCATATTAGGGACCAAGCCTACTTTTTTTGTGTACATTTCATTACTGTCTTTCTTAATAATCCGATGGTTGTTCCTAGGGTGGAGCCAAGAATCAAAACAAATATTCGTAGTCCTCTTCCATGACAAGAATACAATTTATCGAAATTATGTATATCAAGACACACTCCTTGTGTCTTGACATTCGTAAAAATAGATTAGCACAATAACCATCTATCATTCATGATTATTCTTCCGCAGAATCAATTTACAGTCCTCATTGTACATATGTAGACAAACCCATTGAATATATCATCATTTGTTAGCGGGAAGACTGATTGCAATCCCAATGATTTGTTGCTAATTGGATACAAATTACAAATGTATATATATATACAAATAAGTATATGTCAGTGCAGTGGTAGGAATAACCAATGCCTTATCAAAGGTTGAATCAAAGGCACGTTTCTTTAAGCCCAATGTATAATGTTTAAATTGATAAATGGATCTAGGTTGTTTTGTTTTATAATGGGTGGACGTTTTTATGAAGCTTTTTTCCCTCCCCATCAAAAGCAGAATAAAAAGTAGTTTGTAAAATGATCAGAAAACTTCTAAGTAAATGAATTCGGAATATCGAATTTAAAAGTAAGTAAAGAAAAATAAAATATACCGGAAATTAGCGAAATGTTTTTGTAAAAAAATGCTAAATATATTATTTTATAGTTGTAGGTCATGGATCAAAACTTCAGGGGCGTTGCAGGGGGTGGGCTAGAGGGGATGTCCCCCTCCCATTAAGTAATCATTGCTTTTTAAAAGAAAATTTAATTTTAAATTTTTTTCCCACAAAATTTAATTTTTTGTCAGTAGCTGTCGATTTTTGAGATTTTTTTCCTAAAATGTAATATTTGAAATTTAATTTTCTAAATTTATTGTGAACAAATATAGATTTTTGAATTAAAGAAAAAAAATTAATGTTTAAAATTTAATTTTTTCGAATTTTTTTGAACAAAATCCCCCCCCCCAAAAAAAAAAAAATATCAAACTTACATACAGATTTTTTATGTAACGTCAGCATAGTTGATGTCGGGCATTTTGAAAGGCTAAACAACCAAGATTTAAACACTTTTATCCATTAGGTAATTTATTTTTATTATATATCTGACCTAAAATGTTATAAAATTATGTCAAAATAATGTTTTACTATCTTATTTCTATATGTTAAATAGAAATACAACGGAAATAATTAAATACTTTTCACGAACTATCATTTTTTTCTCGTTGAACAAAATAATTCTAAAATTCTAGCCCTTTCATAGGGATTTTCAGTAAATAATACATTGATTCCATTCACATATTAGTGATAATCATTGCCAATTAAGTAGTATTCAATGCATACATATGTTAAGTCTTTTTTGTTCATAAAGTCATTAGATGTAGTTTAATCAAGATTTATTACAAGTTTCTCCGTTTTATGTATTTTAAATATCAATTTTGAGCACCCAAGATTACGTTTTCTTCCATTATGATACAATTTATGACGTCATTGAAAATGCTCTATAGATAAATATATATTATGTATATATGATGGATAAATGATGCAATAGGACGAAATGAATGGGATTACATCATAATTTCTTCATTTTTATTTCTTTTAAAATTAACTTGATTCCCTTAAAGTTTGAACTTATGCAAGAAATGCATTTCCATCGGTCAAAATAAATACAAATATAATATTTTTAAGCAAGTACTCAATGAGTAAATAAAAAATAAATAAAATGTTAATTGAGTCTAATATGAAAATATAATTTTAACCTTGCTAAGGTATGAACCGAAAGAGAAACTTTTTTCCCTAGCCGATTAGCTTATTACACATTTCCTAGGATGAGGGAAAACTTATTATATGCATTAAAATATAAAAACAATTGAACAAGGCAATGTGCCGTTTAAAATATGCACTGATAATATTGACATAAGGACTTGTAAGATATTAAATATTAAAAATGTTTTCACTGACGTCATAAATTGCATCATATTGGAAGAAAGCGTAATCTTAGGGGCTCAAAATTGATATTTTTATTACATAAATGGAGAGATTTCTAATGAATCTTGATTTAAATCCATTATAAAGAATAAATAAATTTAACAATTCTATTGAATTACAGTAATATGTACTAAAACTCCTTAAAAATAGCTAAACTTTTTATTTTCAGATTCAGGACTAGAAAAGTAGGATAATTAGACAAAAATGCCTTACTTTTTCCATCGTAATAGTTAATTTTTATCACCATAGAAATAAGATTGTTTGTAACATATCGTTCTATAAGTCTCGAGGCTAACTAAATAAGACTCAAAATTTAACCAAATTCAAATTTATTCGTCAATATAGTCTCCATCAAAGACGATGCAATCGTTCGAACGATCCTCTAACTTCTCGATACCTCGATATAGAATGATGGATCTTTTGCCTCAAAATAGGCCTCCGTTTTGGAGATGACTGCTTCATCGAAGGGAAATCTCTTTTTGTGAAGCTTTTTTTTAAGGTCGGCAAACAACCAGCTAGGGGCCAAACTGGGGAAGCAATTCAAAGCATAATTTGTGTAATTTTGTGATAGTCCTCATCGACTTGGGGTACACAATCACTTTTTTCCTCGCCATAAGAGGGCGTTTGGCTACAATTTCTCTCTTCAAACGATACAACAACACTATATAATATTCACTGTTGATGATTTTACCTTTCCGGAGATAGTTGATGTATGCTATTTCCCACGAATCCCAAACAATCGATGCAACGACCTCACCCATTTATTTCCATTCAGCAGACTGACAAGTAGACTCAGGAGTAAAATGACGGATCCATGTTTCGTCTATTGTGACATATCGACGCTAGAACGTCGGTTTATTGCGATGAAACAGTCCCAAACAACGCCCCGAGTCCTCCACACGTTGCAATTTGTAGTTGACTGTGAGCAAACGTGGCACCCACTTAGAGAATACCTTTTCATATGCCATTTTTATTACAAAATAGTAAATACAGTACCATTTGATATTTTTAGGATGTCAGCTATCTTGTGCACCTTTATTTAACGATCCGAGAAAACCATTTTGAGGAATTTTTGTATTTTTTTGGGAACAACTCCAGAATTTGGGAGACCAGAGAGTTCAGCTTTATCCGTTTAAGTACGGCCACATTTAAGATTGGCAAACTAACGTGCTACAGTCGTTTTCGATCTAACAGAAATCGGATAATACTTATCAAGCCAAACTTTTGCCTTTACGGCATTTTTCCTATCAAGAAGCAGTAATTTATCAACACATAAAATTATTTTGAATCCTCCATTTGTTTACAAACACAAGAAGCAGCGTCATACAGCGTCTGTAAACAAATAGTCTGATTCTCATAAAAAAATGATATGTTTCGTTTGAAGGCTGGTTCTACATTAAAAAAAAAAATTGGCACCAGTGGCATAGTTTGCTCAGAAAAACTCGCGACTTATTGAACGATATGTTAATAGCATATTTTTAATACATGAAAGGATCATATATATTATAAAACTAGGCATTACAGTCCTATATTTTTGATAGTCATTAAGGCTTAAGTCCTTTTATTTGTTGGCTAAATTTTGTTCATTATTTTCTTTAATATGAATGAAAAAGGGGTTTATTCTTATACTACTTGGTTGTTTAGATCCCCAAAATGGCCACCATCAACAATGCTGACGTCACATGAAAATGTTCTATTGATGAATATGACATAAGTTATGAAATTAGACATAATTATGAGAAGTGAATTGATTTACTTTTAAACTTACAATAAGATTGATTTCTGATAAGTAGATATTGTATTAGGAGAATCCTATTTTGATTTTCAAAAAGAGGATACTTACATAGGTGGGAGGGCCGGAGATAAAGAGTTTTAAAACAAAGTAACGAAACAAAAACCACATGATCAATATTTGTACAAGGTAGTGGTCAAGGTGACTCTAATTAGTCCCTGCTAGAAGTATTCAATATTACACCATAGCTAACATTGTACCCACCATATTTTTTTTTCTACGAACATTTATCTTCTCAAGCTAACAATCGTGTTTCGTATACTTTGTTTTACAGCTTTACAGGGAAGGATGAGACATAATATTTTGGAATGAATACATTTATAATTATACAAATGTTGATTTAAAAAAAAAAAAAAATATTTAAGCAAGGTGTCGTCTGGATTATATATATATATATATTCATTTAAAATCACTGCTATTCACAAAAAATTAAATTTAATAGAAAAACCTTTCCAAAATTAAATTTCAAATATTAGTTGTTTTTGGAAAAATATCAAACCTCAAATTTCAAATACAATTTTTTTTTTAATTTTAAATTATTGGGGAAAAAAATTCAAAAGGCCAAAGCTATTCACAAAATTATAAATTTTATTACAAACAATTTCCAAAATTAAATTTCAAATATTAAAGTAAATTTTTAGCCTGCACCATTTGTTCTTCATTAAATCAAACATATCATTAATATAAAAACAAGTTCCTGGACACTCCAGAGAGGATATAAAATGACGAAATGTCTGTGGAAAAGTGAACGTTTTATCATGGTAACACATAGAAAATAGTAAATATAATCAAATCCAAATAATTGCTTCCGTATATAAAGTCAATGTATTTATTTAAATATATATTCAAGTGCTATTCGATGAATTATGTTTGACATTAATGTGACGATATTTCTCGGTTCATTAATTTGTTTATAATAATAATCATAATAATATCAGCTTCATAGGATCTCTAATTTTTCCTCCAAAAAGATAGTAAAAGCACAAAAATAAAGGGTTGTTTGCTAGTACTTCGTCAGTCTGTCCAATTTTATTCATTTATTATAAATTATTCAATGGAATACATTGACTGCCCAACTAGATTTATTTCGAGTATTACAAACACAAGTAGACTTGATCAAAATATACATGTGAGAAAGATATCGAGGTATGTGAAAATGGTCTAGATCCGCGTGAGTGTAAATTTAAAAAATGGTATATTTTTAGCAACTTTGATGGACGATATCTTTTCTGACCGAGATCACTTTAAAAACTTTAAGTTTTCTTCTTCGCTAATACGTTTGATCTTTCAAAATAGGGAGAAATATTTAAAAAGAGGATTTGATATTTTTGTAAGGGAAAAAGAGCGCAAGGAGAAGGCGGGAGCGATATATATAGTACAACTGAATTAAGACCCTTATTAATATCAGCTGCCTGTTATATTATTTTGTGGGGGAGATATAGAATTACTGTTATAAAGAGAACAACATGTAAAATAGCATTAGTGCTTGTGTTTTTTATTTGCTTGGGTTATATTCTAATTCATATGAATTAATTTTACTATGGATTTTTTTAAATAATTTACACAAAAGATAGTCACTAATACTTACTTCAGAGGTAGAAGTTAACAGCACAATGACCTATAAAATAATTAACCAAAAAGAAGAAAGTCTCAATCGTTTTTCCTTTTGTAATTTTTAAAGATATTTTTTTTTATTATAACATGTCAACTCTGTTAATAGGAACAGTAATATCTTGCAGGTTACCAGCATATACTATTTTTTAAATGTATACTCACGAGAATTTTGACAATTTTCACATCCCTAGATATCATTCTTATATGTAGACGTCGATCTAGTTATGTTTCTTTATACTAATATGTCGATAGGTTTACCTTTGTGCCTAATTGTAATTTCTCAAGGAGTGGTTCTCAAACTTTATATAATCTTAGCGCACTTAGAATATTAAAGATACATACTGCCACACTGTATACAAAACAGTACTAATATCTATAGGACAGAATATATATTTGAGAAAGGGTACTTTAAAAACATGTGGGCGCACATTTTGAGAAAAACTGATCTAGAGCTAGATGCCACAGAAAAAATGTGTATTTTGACATCTAATTTTAAAAAAAATCACTAAACAAAATTTGATATTTCATAAATAATATGTAAGAATAAAATTTTAAACTCATTTTAAATCAATAAATATATAAAAATAACTGTAAAAATCTGTCTCAACTACAAACTGTCTAAAACTTGTCATGTCAATAGGGCTCCAGGATAAGTATGACTGGAGTGCGTGTGATATTATTATATCACACATATAAATTCATTAGATTTTGTTATACAAAGAACAAGAAACAAGTTACAACATAATGAATCGTTTTCTAAGAAGCTAAGTCCCAAAAGAACTGGATATCATTGAATGTGAAATTGAGTCTCAGCCTACTCCGTTTGAGTTATCCTGCTCTCATTGTTGGATACTTGCCTTGCTGTATTACTTAGGCGGTTAAGCAAATTTGTAAGCCTTGTTTTTAAAGGTTAAATAATTTATTATCTACAGTTCCTATTATGGTCTGTGCATTACCGTCTCTTCGAAATAAACAGAGTTTGAACCTATTCAGTGTCAATTTTGATCATATTTGAGATTATCGTGCCTTGAGATTTTATGCAGTTTTGAAAGGTGCCCTGACAGAAAAAAGTTTAAGAAACGCTGCTCTAGAGTATGGAACAATTGTACATAACTTAAGAAAATATATATGATTAATGTCTTCATAAATTATAATTACATCTAAAAGTATGTATTACGTAAAGTTTAGGCATTTCTCACAGTTATTTTTACTACCTAGGGTTTTTATATATATTTATATAATTAATAAACAGGTTCATTAAAAAAACAAATAAAAAGTAGGTAGCTGCAATGAGAATAGTTAAAAAAAACTTATTTCAAAAGGAGTACGCTTTAAATTTGACAATCTTTATTTCTTTTAATTGCCCAAATTTGACTAAGCACTTGTAATACGTACGCCTTTACATGGACATACAAATAAAGAAGTAGGATTTTATCACACTTGAGTTGACGAATAACAACTTCAAAACACATCCCTTGCTGTACTTTGAAGTATGTACAGTAATACCTTGGATTAGTATCAACATTCATGTCCTAAATGTGTTCATTAACCAAAACTGACATGAAATAACTTTACATACCAAATTTTGTGACAATAATAAATAATCATTAATGTATTTAAAGAAAAGAAACTGAATAGTTGTCGAATCATTTATTCATCAGAAATTATATTAATTAACTTTTACCCCCTCAAGGACTGTTGTGTGGACCGTTGTGACGGTCCTTATTTAAAAGTGAAGATTACAGCCTTGTATAGTAAAGTCCGAAAAAATAATAAAGTTTGGTCCTTGATGACGGCTTTCAATTTTTTTAAATCAGTTTCAGTACTTATAGTCCTTAGGACTGACAGTATTAAAAACCGGTCCAAAGGAATTATAGGACCGGCCCCACGATTGGATTCACTTGATAATAATTTACATAACTCTAGTTGTGTGACACCCATTGAAGTATTTGAGTCGGAAGAAATGGGACGTCTGTCGCAATTTTTAGGTAATTTAAAAAAAAAATGAAACAAGGGCTTTTCAAAAAAATAAAATATACATCTTTGTCATTAAACTAAATATCAAAAAGGTCTAGAAAATGGAACTAAAAAAACTTGACCCTTTCCGAAAAAATGTCATTAAAAAAAATGAACAATGAACCAAATAAATTTTTTTATTATTATTTTTAGGAAAAATAAACTTTTAAACAAAATATTTAACGTCCCATAGTAACGAAAAATCCTAGTACCGGCCGCCCTTAAAGTTCTTGGCTTTACATCCTCCTTCAGTAGGATTTTTCTTTGGGGGTGTTGGCTTTTTTGATAATTTTGACAAAAAAAATTTCAAGATAAGCATAATTTTACAATAACTTCTTTCTACAAAATTTTATATTAAAGGTCTTTTTAAAAAAATAAAAATTTGTCAACTATTAATATTGTTAATTTCAAAATTCTGAATAAGACAACAATTGACAAAAAACTTTGTCTTTTCTACATATTTGACAAGAATAAATTTAGTCGAGCCCTGCCTAAATAAATTTTATGACAACATTTAATATAATGATAATTCTTCTGTCTATTATACATATTAAATAGTATTATGGCTGGGAATAAGAATTACTTTAGGCCTCCTCAAGTTCAATTATAAGGCTATCAAGTCAATATAATAAATGTACTTTTAATCAGATAAAAATATATAAGGGTATATTTAACAATCAGTTTATGATTATAATACCGCAAAAACCAATTTAAATACTCATTCAATCAAATCAAACGTCAATCCCACGTTTGATTGTTTTTAATTTACATATTAAATTGTAAAAAAATGTACATAGATCCCTAAATAACTGCTTTATTAGTTGAATAAGTGTAATTAGTATACTTTTTACAATATCAAATGATACCTAAGTTATATAGTTTTACATAACAATTTGCTAAAAATTGCTCCGAACCATGAACATTGAACATGTTGTCTCTATTGATAAATTGTGTGACTACTTTTCCATTTCCAAATATTCACACACGTTCATCCCGAAATCAACCATAGTGACGTCACATAAAAATATTAATATGTTTAAAACCTTATATCTCTTGGTCCCATTTTGACGTCTAAATACAAAGAAAAATGGGCTTTTATTCGGATAAAAATTGTTTGTTAGGGCTCCATAACCCTAACAATGCCAATATAATATGAAAACACTATATTGATCATTGCTGCCTCATTTTGTATATTAATCCATGAATACAAATTCAAGATTTACTATACATATAAGAGCGTTTGAAAAGTGTGTCAAATTATAATAAATTCATGTACAATGTCCGTACATACCTACACAATAATTTATGAATGTATTTCAAAAACTCATTCTTCTTCTTCTAGCGTTCTTTATCTCCTTTGAGATCCAAGTAAAGAAACGATTAGCCTACAAAGGACATTCCTTTGCATACATTTATATCAGTAAATCAATCATTATTTAATTCATCGTGACGTAAGCTTATTTTTTGATGTTCCAACAGTTGTAAAACTATGTTTACCCATGTACTTAAACCTTCGAGGGAATTGAACTCACAATTAATGTGTAAAGTTGACAAGGCTGAACAAAATGGGTTTTCTGATTTTTAAATCTATGTATTTAGAATGGAGGAACCACCCAAAGTTCTTTGTTTTTCGATTCAGGTTCATAAATATGTATGTATCTTTAAAAAAAATGGATGCATTTTATTCTGTCGTGGAATCATAACTTAATTTATGGTTGTAGAGCATTACGACATTATTTGAATAGAGACATTCCTCATATTTATGTATGAAATGGTTTTAAAAATATGCAATTCTCCGTTAAATGGCAACGGACCTTAAAAATATGGTATAGACCACTCTGTTGTACCTATGTTAGTATTGGTAAACGGATGATTGATTTTATTTCGTACGTAAGGGTTTGAATAATTTTAGTTATCAATTCAATTTATCAGCTAATAATTCTTTAATTTGCACCTTTATATAATCCAAATACCAGCAAACTACGATGCTAAAATCCAATTATGCGTTAAGGAAGTAACTAAAGCCCTACTCGTACTCAAATTCCAGTAATATCTAGTTAATATGCGACATCTAACTTGACTATACCGTATACGTACGTTATATTCTCCATTTTTTGAACCATTGCCACCCTTTTGATGAATTTGGTGTTAGATGTTCCTAGTCAATATTTGCTACAAGTCTGGGGTAAATCACCTTCTGATGGAACTGTCGGAAGTATGAAAGGATTAGTAGCATGAGCTAGTCTAAAACTCCCATTCAAGGATCAAATACTTGACCCAATTAGTTTTGTCAATTTGTACCGGGATGATATAGCAGGTATCATGCCATTTATCTTGATAAAAGTGATGCAAATCAATTAGGAGAAAACATGCAGAAGCGGTTTGAAGATTCAAAGTCATTCCAGGTACATGAAGCTATTAATATTTTCGGCCAATCATTGTACCTCCTTGCGGAAGATTGAAAAATTGACTACGGAAGGTGGAGAAAATTGACCGGAAGATTTGCAAGAGACTTACAGAGGAATCTAAGTACAGTATTTATATTTTACTTATCCATCTTTAGTCATCCAGTAAAATATTGTAAATTGCTGTTAAGATCTTGACAATATGGTATTGTTCATGGTTACAAATGAAGATAAAGAAAACAGGTGCAAAATATAGAGTTTATTAGATCCTTATTTTCCATCTATTCTTATAATTGACCTCCCCGCGGAAAACTGCAAAGAAAATTGACTAGGGGTCGAGAAAATTGACAGGGGAAGATTGCCGTGAATAAAATTGCTGGAAAATAATTTATTGAAAATTGCCAGTTAGAAAATTGTCCGTATTTAGTTGAATCTTCAGAAATAATAAGTTCTTCTTTGCTTAATATTTATTGTAATGACAAATATCTAGATATTTGTTTGTTTCTGAAATCTAAACCTTCAAGTATGAATTAAGTTTTGCTGTATTTGAAAATATTCTGACAATAATAAAAGGGGTGGAGTGGCAGATAAATGCTCACGCTTTGCCTCTTTTGTTGTTTCTCTGCAAGAGCATGTTAAAACCTCGTAGTTCAAAATAACGAGGATGTAACCGTAATTCAATAGTAAAACAAATTTTGGGTTCCCACTCTGTTTATGTATGTAGATAGATATACCTATACCCAAAGGACAAGATTTTTGAACAAATCTTGACAACGTTATATCATACATTATAATTGATCCATCGTCGGCCGCCATATTGTTAATTGAAATATGTTTTTGGGAAACAGCTTATAATCATCATCTTCACTGATTCACTTAAATGTAGTCTAAATGCATTGACGCTGTTTGCTTCGA
Organism: Lepeophtheirus salmonis; assembly: GCF_016086655.4. NCBI lineage: Eukaryota > Metazoa > Arthropoda > Copepoda > Siphonostomatoida > Caligidae > Lepeophtheirus > Lepeophtheirus salmonis. The sequence goes on from NC_052137.2 coordinate 34,111,006, forward strand.
ATATATCCTAAATGGGTTAATAAATCAGTGATATCATTTTTCTCATGTTGAATGATTACGAGGGATTTAGTGACAGTTATTATCCTGATGTTGAGAATGGTAGAGGGTTTATTGAAAGGGTAATGAAATTGGATTTACATTATGTACATATTCCGTTCTTAGTGTGCGGTAACTATATATTAGAATTATTTTAAAGTCTACATATTGTATCTGCAGTATCATATGTACGCCTGGTTAATGTTTTTTTAAATCAAGATGAATTTCGTTTATTGTGAATAAATAAACTTTGACATAAAAACACACACATTACTTTTATTAAAATAAAAGAAATCACGCACAAATCTTTCTAAAGGTAATTGATATCAAAAGATTAAACTGTGATATTTTACAATATAGTTTTTTAAATTTTTGGGACAAGAAAAGTAAATTTACTTTTTGATTTGTTAGTTTTACACAAAAAATGGTACCCTGAACGAATATTGGGCGAGTCTTAACCCTGGTTCGTCCTTTGTTTATTCACATATAAAATGTATTCATCTATTTTTTTAATATATACATAATATTATTACTACGTTCAGGAGAAACGTTTCTTAATAGGTGGGTCACGACCCAAAAGTAGCTGACGGATATCTTATAGGTAGCTCATAGAAAATTGATCAAAAGTGTTATCTTATTATTCACATGTGTTGAATATTTCAAATCTTTTGAATTAATAAAAGATATGTAGGGATCTTGCTGTACAAAAGATAGTTCATCGCTGAGATTCTATCTAATAACTGGTTTGGCAACTAATTTGGATTCTTAAAGGGTCAAAATGATTTGGTCTTAATTTTTATTATTTAATTTTTTTTTAGATGGTCAGATGGAGTTGCACTGATCAAGTATAATTAAATATTTACTATTACAATTACTCAATCTGACCCAGAATCTTCTTTTAAGTACATATAGAGGATGTTTATTTCTTTTCTAGGAATAACTGTGGGCGTTGTCCATTGAGCTACGTCGTTCCATTTGTGATGTTTGAGTTTGCAAAAATAAAATTATCATTTCATAATTCTATCAAAAACTATAGATTGGGGTACTCAAAACTTGCAGTAGCATAAATTAATTATGGAAAACGTGATTTTTATGTAATCAAGAAAATACAACTCCAAAAAAATTGTTACATGTTTAAGTAATTTATATATTTTTTTCATTGTGTCGTCCTTCAAGAACAATAACAGACTCAACAGGTCGGTGAACAGTTTGAGAGTTATTGGCGACAAAATCCATGTCCAATGTCTTTCACGCTGTCATGATATTGCATCTCGCAGCGAATTCAAATTTAAATGAGAGGTCAGACATTCTTCTCCGCTTAGCTCTATACTACAAAGTCCAATGGATTGAGATTAGAGCTAGAGTAGGGCTGCACGGAGACAGGGCAAAAGTAAGCCATTCGGTTCCTGTAGAAGTTTTGGTTTTTCTTGTCTGTATGGTATGTAATTAACCGTGTGGGGAAAATTACCCGTGGAAGATTGCTCTGGAGAAAACTGCCATGGAGGTAAAGTACCAGTTAGGAAAATTGCCCGTATTTTGTTCAAAACTCATGATGAAAATTATGAATTAACCACAAGTGTGAGTAATATTATTGCAATATAGAAGGAGTACGGGGGGAGGAATAAATAGCTTGGAGCCTCTTAAAATATGGTTCAATACCCTTTTCCCTCGGGTTGGCGCGGGGGTAGTGTGAGATTGCTAAAAACCACCGCTCATTCCTGCAATACATCAAAAAAACAAACTTCAAATACCAGAAAAATAGTTCCAAGCTCTTGGGTTGCTTGGGGTACTTAGGGGTACCACTGGATCCTTAAAACCACCACCAATTCATCCAATACATCTAAAGAACCCTCTTTCTTGGCTGTATGTGATGCATTGGCGGTGGTTTTTAACTATCCCGTACTACTCCCAAACCAACTCGAGGGTTTTGAACTGGTTTGCGGTAATGGAGGGGTTGTTGGATGTATTGGAGGAATGGGTGGTGGTTTTTAACAATCCACCACTACCCCCGGGACACTGGCCAATCCGAGGGTGGGGAGTATTCAACCATATTTTAAGAGCTCTAAGCTTTTTATAACACCCCCCCTCCTCCTATATTGCAATAATATTACTAAGGCAACCTTCCACGTGTAATTTTCCCCAGGGCAGTTTTCCTGTTAACGTAATTCAATAATAAACTTCTTGAGGTTGTAGACAGTCTTGATGGATAAGCCGGCAGCGATCTTTGCAGCCTTCTCGACACTGACACTGGCTGGGCATGCCTATTTTTGTTGTTGTTTTAACACTTTCAGATACAGGAAATATTAAAAACACCTCAATTTTTATTCAAATTCTACACAACTGATTAAAAATAATTCAGGGATTGGAGATTGTAAAAAATCGTAAACCCTATTATAAATATGTTACATATTTATTTTATATTGTGTATAAAGCAAATAAATCCCATTTTCAAAAATATATATATGCCTTATTTTGACCTTAGTAATATTAACGTAGATTTATTACCGTTTCAAGCAATAAAAATATGCATACCTTCTATTATACATATCCTAAACTTCCTGAGTTTCAATTGATATCCCTGTGAAATAAATGAACATTGAGGAAAAAATACTTATTTGTATTACGCTACAAAGTAATTGAATAGAGTTTGTTGGTCTATAATTTTGCTGTGGTTTTGTTTGGTATGTGAAGTACCTCCTCTTCTGTATTGTCTATGCATTTAACCAATGATTTTTGTTTGAATAATGAACACTAAATAAAGGCTATGATTAAAATAATCTAAATGCTCATTTCTATTAAATTATAATATATTATTTTCATCAAATAAGTATGTATTATTTACAATATATTTTAACATCAGTTCATGGAATGAGATAGCATGCAAAAACTCTTAATACTTATATAAATTAATAAAAGTTATGACAGTTACTGCTGACAGGTCATGTTTTTTTTCAAATCTTTAGATTTAAAAATTAAGTGCTTGATTGCCGTAATCTACGCAGAAAACAGGGTCATATAATTTTACAAAGAATTATAAAATATAAAGTTGAATAATGTTAATTAAGAATTAATTAACTAATTTCAACCCTTTTCTCGCATTTTGGATGTTGTTTTCTTGACAATATATCGGATTTACCGGGTGATCAAAAAGTCTTGGAATGTTTAAATTGTTTCGTATGGTGTATAAATTGAAACATTGTGCTCAAACTAGTAAGAAGTTAGGTCTCCTATTTAGGTCAGACTAAATACTTTTAAGTGGGAAAAACAGGATGGATCTTATCAAGTGATAGACTTATTTTAAGTTTAAATAAATCAGACATTTTTTCATCGATTGTCTTCAATAGGTTTAATAACTTAAGATTCCTTATGTGAAGTTTATACTCAATTAAAACTTTACAAATATGAACAAGTAAAATGGAGAAACAAAGGAGTAAAATTTGAAGATTCTCTCAAGGGATGTGTCCATGAAGCTTGGGTACAGTCTTACCAATGTTTATCATGCCTAGGACTTATTTACCCCCCAACCATTGTTTTGGGCGTGATGGCCAACACAGGTGAAGTCTGCCCTCCCATTTTTGTGGAGAGGAAGGAGTGGCTCAATGCAGAAGCTTTCATCGAACTTTTGGATGAGAAAGTGCTACCTTGGGCCAAAGAAAAGTTCTGGAACAAATAAGTTTTCACTCAAGACAGAGCTCCATGTCATCACACTCCTAACACCCAGGCCATGCTAAGATACAACTTTCTAGACTTTTGGGACCTCAACATGTGGCCCACCCCCCTCTCCAGACACGAACTTATTTGAATACCCTATCCAGGTGCGTATGTAGGAGAAAGTGTGGCTTCTCTTCAAAAGAGTGTCCAGACTTTAGAGGCTTCATCAAGAAGGGGTGGACCAAGCTCGAGTTTGACTATAACGTCAATGCCTTTAAGGTATTTAGGCCTCCTATTGAGGGAATTATTAGAGCTGAGGGCTCACATATTAAATATAAGTTGTGCTGAGAATTACTTTTAAAATAATTTTGTCAAATAAATGTACTCATAACACATCTCGTTTAAATTTTAATCTTGAAAAATAGAAAATAATAAAATGTGTATCATTTGATAAGATTAACCCGGTAGAAGCCAATCAAAACTAAGTTAATGTTCTAGTACGTGCCGGTCACATCAACATCATGAACATGCTTTCAGTCGGCAAACAGATGGTCTTGGGGGGGTACGAAACAGGTTTCTCTTTTGGAATCCTGCTTCCTGGGATTTATCAAGGGTTTTATATCTATCATTCTTCCTGTTCAAAACAGTACCCACAGTGAAGATTTTTCATTACTGAAGAAAATGACCCTATTTCCTTGATGTTTAACATCATTCAGAATGAGTTTATAGGGCTGGAGACAAGTAATTTTTTTGGTTGTTGAAGCCTTAAGAACTTATCACATGTAATTTTTATGGGTCTTGACACTGAGGACATGGTTAAGACCTTATTTCATGGCCAGATCCGTCATTTGTTATTCTCGATTTTCTTTGAAGGGCCCGTTATATGACTTCTGGAGTTACATTGGTTAATAGAGTACTTTGACGTTTGTCTTCAATGTTATTTCCAGCTTTAAGTCGTTTTCTGACTCTCCAGACCGTATGGTTGCTGACTGAGAGCATATTTATGATGTTCGCATGATTGGCGCGGACTGGAACGGCAATCTCCTTTTATTGGGCTTCCATTTTCCACTTAAGAGTATTTAACCTGATCTTAACTGCTAACCACCCGATAATCAATTTAATGTTAAGTCTCAACATCATTTTGTGACCATCATGATCCATCCTTTTCGCCCCTTTTTTTATGAAAATTTCAAGAAATCAATTTATACTATAGGTGCATGATATCAAAATTTTACATTTATAATATATAAGTAAACCGTGATCCTTGGTCTGCCCAGTTATAACTTGTATAATTGTGAAGATATGTAGTCTATGACGCTATTCCTATCCCTTGTTATGCATTATTATATGAAAAAATATTTTTAAATATGGCACCATCAGTATTCTTTATTTTGAATAATTATTTATAAATATGTATTTCGGAGGAATTATTACATATTTCTTGGTATAGTAAATAAAGAACTATATACTATTTGATTACTCGAGCCTCATGAATATAAATATTTCGAGTTTTCGTGTTCGAGTTAAGACTATGCTGAGTTTTTCATTAGATATTTCGGACAAGTTGGAGTAATTTACAAAAAAAAAATAGGTTTACTTATGTCAAGTATATTTAGATTTCGAATAATAGTTGAATCCAACTATTTACTGGATACAAAAAATGAACAGTATTTTTTTTCCATTCTCTCATATTTCTGCTTTTATCTTATAATATATTATAACAGATATGAAATTTCAAAAAAAAAAAAAAAAAACCTCCAATAAAAATACGATGCAGATATTTGATACTTTTCCCCATATATCTGTGTTTCGACAGGATTTATTAGCCCATGTCTACTTTGACTCTACCCAAGGTAAATACCATAGTAAACACATATGCAAAAGTGAACAAAATTATTTTCATGTTCAATAATGGGTTCAGTATGACCCAAAATTAGTATACATAAACTATGATTCCTCAACAAATGGAATGTTTTATTACAAATTAGTATGTAAATATTTTACAAAATATTAGTTTAGATTAAATAGGCACCTATAATATAAAGAAATTGAAAAAATATACAAAAAAAAATATTATCTTTTAAATAAGGCCCTTTATTTAACTTGATTTTTGTATGATTACAAATTAATTAGGAACTATATTCAAGATAACTTAAAAAATATTTTATCTTTTGAATGATGGAACAATTTTTTAATCGGTATCACTTTTATTTTTAAATTTTGTTCCAAGTTGAAATATGGGGTTGTATAGTAGCCATACTCTAAAAACGTGATTTAAAAAAAAGGGCTAAACCTATTTTGATTACTACACACCTTAAAAGTACGCCAACTGGATAATTTCTTCCCCTAAAGTCACAGAAAAACCAATTCAATGTGGCAACCTATATTTTTACAAGAATTTATAAACCAAAAAATACCTTAAAATAGTTTATATAAATAATAGCGCCGATTTAAAAAAAAAACACGTTAGTAAAATAGCAGGTCTTCTTAACAGTTTCCATGAAAAGTAAGATTTATTTATTAATTTGCTGAGTTTTCCATATTTCCCTCCTTAAACTCTCCAGGGCATCATAACCAGCCCATAAATGAAATGAACTCTCTTTTGTATCTCTACACATTCTGCATGCTGTATCTTCTACCATTATCATGGTCTTTTGAAACTTCGTTAAAGGAATATGGCCTGTAATCATGACGATGATTATTCTTATAGATGCTATCTTGTCTTTAAAAAGTTTCAATTCTGACATAGGCCCTTCAAAAATTATTTGGGTTGTTGTCACGTTATGTCTTCTATCCATTTCTATTTCATATTTAAGTCTTCCTTATTTACATATCAATCTCAAATAATACTGCACTTTTGGGAACTTCCACTTTAGATTCCTCAAGCAGGGGTTGCCATTATTGGCCACCACATCAGCATATTCATTACCTGTGTAATCCCAATGACCTTTGTGCACCAAGCTAATCTCACTTTCCTTTTCAATCTCTTTATTTTGTCTACAATCCTAACTCGTGAACCCGTAAAGTAGACTTCATTTTTAGCCATAGAGCTAATAGTAGCTACGCTATCCAGAAATATTTCAATCAGCTTTTGAAAAAACTTTTCCATATAATGGAGAGCACGTAATGCTTTTAAAATACCCTCTAGTTCTATTTAAAAAAAAGTGTTGTACAATTTTAAGTTACGACATCCCTCCATGATAGAAGTATCGTTATACATCTGCCATATTTAACTTTATCATCGATTTTTAAACAATCTGTGAAATTGAGCAATTTTGAAATAATCGTTCCTCCTCGCTTTTCTACTCGTATTTCAAGTGACAGATTATGCCAGGCTTTTTTCTCAGTAACGTCATAAGGTGTTACAAAATTATTTAAGATGGATTTCAACTCTTCTTTAATCAGTCAAACGCTTCCATTGTATTTATTTGTAGGGATCCAGGTTATACTAATATATTCTTCTATTCTCTTACAGGCTGGTATAGCTTGTCGTTTGATGCTTAGACGTATAGATTCTACATTGAGCAGGATTTCCATTGCTGTAGTTGGTGTAGATATCATTATACTACAAAACAGTAAGCATACTAACCTATTTACTCTTCTCCGGCTCTCAATCTAAAACTCCTTTGCTGTTATTCACGGTGCCGATATTCCTGCTTCATAAGTCAAAATCGATTCGAAAGGCTTTCGTATCCATTCAGCATATAATAGTCTTAAACTCCTCTGAGACCCAATAATTTTAAGAACAGAGAATAATACACATTTAGGCTTTTTGATAATGCAATTCGAATCCTCATTTCAATTCAATCTTCTGTCGATGACTAAACCAAAGGTCAAAACTATTGTGGTTGAAGATCGTAATTGTAATTTCTGTGCTTAAGTTACATCATCATTGTGGTTATTTTTTTTTGCCGGCGAGCGAAAATACTGTTGCATTTATTACTCATATGAACTGAATTATGCACACAGCCTTATTTTCTAATTTTCACAGTTTAGGCTTCGTCATATATCGAAATTTGAACATTGGGGTAATTAATGTACCCATGTGCATAGTTAGCGAAGGAAAGGGGCAGAAGGGGACTACTTTTGTGTTTATCTTATGTTTCTGTGATATGAAAGGGCCCACTATACGCCTTTGCTTCCTCTTTTGTATGATCTGAGCTTCACCATTGTATGCGCTCTAATGTCAATCAATTTAAAAGGCAAACAATTGTAAATACAATTAACAATATGAGTTGGTTTATTGTTTAACTCGAATTTCCCTCTCCACAAAATCACCCTTTAAATGTGGAGTATTAATTATCTTGTGGTTTATGAACAATGATCCCACTTTTTGTATTTTTCACACCTATGTTGACGAAACCTGTTTGACAAAATACTAAAAAAAAAAATTCATAAAAAAACGATTTCAAAATGGTTTTCATTGTTCCTAGAGTCATTTAATTGAACAGTTAGTCTTACAAATTTTAATTGTATTTTACTCTTTAAAGGAAGATCAAATCCATTTCAATCTTTTCCGCATAGCCAAAGGACGGATAAGCATCTTTATGGCCATCATGCATGAATGTATGCTTAATTTTAATGTTCAAAAATTACATTATAAAACCCCTATGGAAACCCCGTATTAATGTGTAATAAACGTAAGTACAATTGTTCATTTGTCATCCTCGGACTCAGCAACTCTGTACGTAATTACAAACACATCTCAGTATTTAAACAAACAAACATGCATGTCCTTTGACCTTGTGCTATGAAATGGATAAATTAATATTTATATACCTATGTATATGCGTACTTTTCCCAGTTTGTTCATATTGTACATTAGGGTGGGTCGCATTGAAGGGAGGTTTGATCAAGTTATTTAAACTTTAAAAACGTAGTACCGTGAAAAGTTGAGTATTGGTTTACAAATAGTTTCTATAGAATATCCCCTCAAAGAAGGGATTTTTGGCTTGCTCTTAATTTCGTATATTGAGACTTTTGGATTTGTGAACGATAGATCAAACACTCAAAAATGCCCCATTTTGACGTTTTTGAAGGAAACCACTCATTTTGCCCTTTTTGTGTAAAAGTTTCTATTTTTCATAGACTACTATGAAATAAATAGAAACAATTTAGTTTCTGTTTTATTACAAAACTGTTGTAATCCGATATTTTTACCGGAAACTAACGAGTAGTACATTAAAATCGGAACACTTTGAATTTTCAACTTTAAAAAGACATAATTTATTAATCAACAATATAATTTCAACAAAATTAATACTATAAATAGATGTGTATTGAGCTTTCTTAATTGTTAATGTAGTCGCCATAGAGGCAATGTTGGCTTCCGGGCGGCAGAAGAACTGGTACCCTCTTGAGATGTTTTCCCCTGGAATGTTGTACCAGTGCTGGATGATAGTGGCTTTGGGGCCTCAGTCATTGGATGACAGAAACTACAGGTGTTCCTTTCGACACCCACTCAAAAGTTGTAGTCGAGGGGGTTGGAAAAAATTTCAAAAGAGAGTTTAAAAAAACTCACAAGAATAATAAAAAATTAATTCAAAAGAGTCGTGCAACGGAGGAGATGGTTTCCTTTCATTGCTGGTAACAAAAGTGGTCATTCCACCCTCACAAGGCTCTTTTCACCCACTTTTTGAATAGCTCTCTGGTCTGTCTGGTGTGAAACTTTGATATATCTTGGCTGTTTTCTTTAACTCCCCAGTACTAATTCGGCCTTTTCGACAGAGTCCTTCTTCCTCTCCAACGTTTCAGACTTGCTGACAGCATAGATGGTGATCCTGGAGACGTCCAACTACTTCGAGTGCGCGAATGGAAGTTCGTCATCATGTTCAAGTGACATTATCTCGACTCGTACGTAAGGTAGAGAGATCAAGTTATTTTTTTTTGTAATTAATTGTTTATGCTTTAATATATCAAATATGAATGAATTTTAATCACTCAAGATTAATTAATTATTGAATTAGCAAGGGTTCAGATTTCAATGAACAGCCAGCTATTAGAATATTGATAAATATTAATTGTGATTATTATGGTAGACAAAATTGCAATTTCATGGCTATTCTCTTAATTCTTAAAGATGAAAATGACACAATGTTAAACGGAAAATACAAAATTTGATTTGTGAAGCCTAAATATTTTTTTTTCTATAAGAACGACACTTGAGCCATTTGATTATAACAGATTAAAAATAATAAGTTGAGCTGAAGTTCCAAAATGAAATTTCTGATCATAATTGGTAATGAATGGAAAAACATCTAAAAATTGAATTTGGAAACCTTCAAAATATGATAAATTATCCAGAAATTGGGTAAACATATAATTTTATTTCATGGTAGTACAAATTTGCTAAAAATTTCAATCGTCGAATTTAAAACTTTGATTTTTGACTCACTCTAATTTAAATATATATTGTTCATACGTTTTGCTAAGGTACATTAATCATTTTTATTTTTTAAACGCTAGCATTTTAGAAAAAATATAAAAAACACTTATCATGAAATAATTTTAACGTCTGTAGATTTTTGTATGCTTTATTTATGGGACTAATTTATGACCTTATTAAACAGATCCTTTTTCTTCCTCCGTGGTTAAGAAATACAAGTGGACTAATTTTTTTTTTTTTTTTGATGGAAAGAGCAAGGTTAAAACAATTGCTCAGAATTTTTTTATTTATTAATTTATAGCCCAATATAATAAAACTAATTTCCTTTCTGAATAAAATATTCAAATATACATAATATATGAATGTGTTCATCCTGAAATTTCCCTTTAAAATCTGCCAATGAATTTTTGGGGTTTAACAAATATATTATACTATAATAGTCTTTTTTTATGTACAAACATATTTACATACAATTGTACCACAAAGAGATGGGATATCACATTTGTCCGTTGGATCAATGGACAATGATAAACGGCTTGAACACATTCTTCCAATCCATCTTTTTAGTGTAGACTATCAACAACTTATGACATATAACACGTATTTACATGAAAGGAGTTACTCCCATACTCCATGAGTGTTTATCTGATTCATTTTAACAAAATGAGATACATCAAGGATCCAGTGATTTTGTAATAACTTTGTACTCCATCATTTTAAGCTATTTAACTGTCCATCTTTTCTTTTTTTGATACATCTCATTAATGCCCCTCCTCGTCATTCATATTTAACTTTGAATGGATGAGGACTACAGAATAAAGGTATTTCAAGATATTTCCATGAATACACAAAATATATAACTTTTCTTTAATGTAAAGTTTAAAAACCAAAACAGAGATATTTGTTTTACGCTTAAGCTTATGTGCGACCTCTCTGTACCAAATAAATACTTTTCTGTCTTTTAGTATTCATAAAAGCATACATTAATACAAATGTCTAAAAGCTTCATCAAAGTATTTTCTACTTAATATGTACATAACTGTAAAATTTTTAAGCCATAATGGATTTTCTTGGTTTTGTGTGAAATTTTAATGCTTACTGTTCACACCATATGTAATACAAGGGTTGTTTCAGATCTAACTCAGGCAATCCATAATGACGTCATTTATATGGTTTCTTTTCCTCATTTTCAAAAGAGTAAAAAAATATTTATCATGTTTAACTAAATCTCAATTATTCGTTCTGAGGGGGAAAAAGTCCCTATATTACAAGTCCTAGTAGAATCCAAAGTCTTTAATATCAGTTATTGAGTATAGTCTCAAGCCTTTGTTTGTATTAGTTGTAGATAAAGTAAATACTTCACTTTTTATTGATTTGATAAAAAGTTGCCTGCAATAATATTTACCTCCTTGGCAATCAAAACAGTTCTTATACAGGCGTGTGCGTCTAAAACTGAAGACTCCTTTAAATTTTACATCATGCACATATTCGTGATTTTATTGAGTTGAAACCAGTTTATACTTTTGAGGCAAGGGTCTTGACTAGCTATAAACAAAACTCCATCAAAATCTAAATAGTAACAGTGAAACAAGAGCCGATAAAATGGAGGGACATCGAGTAGCAATTTTGGAACTTTCTGGGCGGGGAAAAACTCCCACTGAAATTGCCAAGGTTGTGAACTGCAGCCGCACCAACGTTTACAAAGGGACTCCTGAGGCGACCACAATATCTAAGTCAAGGCCTCGAAGGTCGGACGAAATGGTTGCTGTCGTAAAATAGTATATCGAGGACAAGAGAGGCAAGGTCACCGTCAGTGTCCTCTCCAGAGAGTTCAACATCAGCAGAAGTACCATGGACGGTCTTGTTAAGAAATATCTTGGCCTTTGGGTCTACAAGATAATCCCTCATCAATTACTCAAGCCTGTAGACAAGGAAAAACTCCTCGCAAGGTCGAAGATTATTCTCAACATGCTTAAGAAAAAGGGCCTCACTCGCCTGATTGTTCGCCGCTTGACTTCGTAGTGTTTGGGCGTTTAAAGGGGATGCTGTCGGGAGTCTAATACAAGTCCAAGGACTAGTTGAAGTCTGCCCTCAAGAATGCCAGAGCCTACCTCCATCGAAGTCATGCAGCAAGTTCCGGTCCAGGCTGGATTTGGTAGTGGAGAATGTGGGCGACCATATTGAATAGACATGTGTCTAAAACTCTCATCTTTCATGTTAAATAAATTAATTCGTCGACCACTTAAAAAATTACATAATTATTTAACTATTTTTAACCATTTCAGAGTGTTCAGTTTTAGATGCGCACACATGTATGACGGTCGAAACTGACGATTTTCATTATTTTATCCACATTTTTGTCCATTGTCTTCCAGACTGTAGTGTATCTTTGACATCTAAATTAATGGAACGGAATCGAGAGTTACAGTATCTGGACCATCAACACTATTAAAATTTTCAACCGTCTGGCTTGCGTTTTCGCCTTTATCGAAGAAAAGCTTAAAAATATGACGCATTTCCTTTTGCTGTTGTCCATCTTTGACGTGTGCTCTAACCAATCAAAGAATCACGAAACTGTTTGGAAAGTTTGTTTTGTGCGAACTCTTATCTTTCTAAAACCATCCATTGTAAACTGATCCCACTAATACAATATGAGATACACATTAATTAAGGCATCTATCGGAAAAATAATGGATTGTCTTTTACTTAACCTATTATGCTCAAATATTTAAATATTTTTATCGAGGCCTCATATTTCTTTCAAACTCATTACAGGTCCATAATTACTTATATGTTGATTTGAGAATATAGGATTTCTTGAGTCGAGTATAAATAAAAAGTTAAGCCCACGTATCAAATCTCAATTGTTACGTAGTATATCACTCATCGTTATATTTTGCTACTTAGCTTGCTTCGAATTGAGTTTTTACTCTATAAAAAATATATATTTTTTAAACGATATGAATGTCATAAAATTTGTAGCCGAAAAATTAAGTTTTGGCTATCGAGTCCAAGTCAATTCTCGAGTCTTTGATTTTGAGGCCAATTCAAGTCTTAAGTTTAAACACATTTAACCTTAATTACAGACTAACATAAAAAGGAAAATTATTTGCATTATAGTATAGATGTAAAAAATATCACCTTAGACGAGTGCAATTCTTTTTGTATTTGAAACCTCAAAAGGTTTTTTTTATTCTACAATGTAATTATCACGAATTTTTAATTTTTGAGAAAGAAACATGTAAATATAATTGAGTTCCTGAATAATGGAGAATAACACAAGTATTTTTATAAGTAGTGATGTAAATAGTTTTTTAGCTGGTCGTTTTATTTAGAATTGGTAATTTGTAAAATGAATTTTCTTTTCCTTAGCTATAGTCATTATTATTCCAATCCTATGTACAAAACTTGATTGATTATTTGTGCGTGCTCACAGAAGATGAAGACTAACCCTGAAGATTTATTACAGAGCTACAATTTTAAGTCTTTGTTGGACTCAGAGTAGAATTTAGGGTCGACATCGGTATAATTCTGATGGTCGAGCTTTGAAAAATTATCATTAAATAAAACATGTTTCATTACAATATAATCAAATAATAAGCAAAGGAAGTTTAGATATAAAAGAAGCTGGAGTCGTTATGGATTAAGTCTAATTGTTTTGGAAAAGGTGCAACTTACCAAGGATAATAGAATTACAATCATTGATAGAGGAGAAATTTCGATAAGAATGGTCACTTTCCTGATTGCAGCAACAATTAAAGCTGTTGGAGGAGAAATGAAGGATTTTGTTCTTTCAAAGCCATCAACAGCCAGAGCACGGGAGGAAACACGCACAAATATTTACAAAGAAATAAAAGACTCTTTCAGAGTAGTAACATCCAAGTCACCATGGGGAATAACATTTCATTGGGATTCCAAAATGATATCAAGTATAGAGAGATTGGCAATAGTTGCAACTTCTGCCTCTGTTTCTGAAAAAAATATAGGCTATCCCCGTAATTGAAAGAGCAACTGGTGGACTACAGGCTAATGCTATAAGCAAGTAAAATATAAAAGAAATTGTAGCAGTTATGTCATTTGATACAAAATCCTCAAATATTGGAGTTCCTGAAGGAGCATGTCTTCCTATTGAAAGAGCTCTAGAAAACCATATTCTTCATTTAGCATGTAGGCATAATATTGGAGAATTAATAATTAAATCTGTACGGCTGTCTATTTTTGGTAAGAATATAAGTGCAGAATATCCGGTGTTCGTGGAGCCTTCAAAAAAATAAGGTGTTATAAATATAATAATCTGCGACAACTTTATATTTTGAAGACGATTCAGTTTTGAGCATCAAGAGAGATCAAGAGAACGAGTTATATAATTTATTACTTATTATCAAATCATTTCACCGAGATGATTATTTGGAGTATATAGAGCTAAATATGGCTTTACTAGGAACCCCATCAGAGTTAAGAAATGTTAGAAAAACAGGGGCGGTTCATGGAGCTCGTTTTATGGTATGTCAACTCTAGGCAAGTAAAACAATTTTGTACAATGAACAACTAAACTACAGGAATGAAACTATGAATGACGTGACGGGGCTCTGGGGTTTTAACTAACAGGTTGCAAAAAATAGCTCATCCTTCTATACATTCTCATATAAAAAAATGTGAGAAAATTGACCGATTCTAGGCCTTAAATTTCATGGGCTGAGAGCTGGCTGAATTTTACATGTATTTATATAATTTTTTTATTGAAAGTTAGGTATAGATAAGCCTCACAATAAAAGAGTACAGGTTTTTATAATACAAAAATATTTTGTATTTTTGGCCACTCTAGGGACCACGTTAATGTTCGGTCCTATTTTTAACAGTATTATATATTATCAACTGCTAAATAGGAAAGAACCTACAAGTACAACTCTATGGAAACAGTGGGATAGTTGTTTTGATTTAAATAGATATTTACCTAAGCTTATTAAGTCGTCCAATAGGATGTGGGGGTTGTCCGAGAAATTCATTTAAACGCCTACTAATTTAACAAAGTCATCATTCTCGTACCTTACATTATCATCTTTCATAATATATTGTATGATTTACATAATTCGTCCCTAAAGTACACCTATCTATGCATGGGGAATTTGATAATTATTTGTACAAGTGATGGGGGAACAACGAAAATCAGAGCTAACATATTGCATGGGTTTGTTAGTTTTTAGTTAGAATGGATGAATCGGAATTTGCTCAAATAAATACATTCAAATATCCTCAACAACAACTACAAAATAATGATAATAATAGTAATCCAATTGGTACTCCTTGTCCCTCTCCCCTCGTGCCCCATTCTCATATGAACAAAAACCTTAATTAAAACTCATTCTTCCTTTGCAAATGTAAGTATCTTTGTGTTTATAGTTGAATAAATCAAAATACATGGATAGTTAGAAAAAAAGAAGAGAAGAATACCTATGATTTGAATACTTTTCATTTATGGTTCGATTATACTTATACAAATGTAAATTGTAATTTAAGATTAGGTATGTTTCATTATGATCATCTTTACCTTTACCTATGTAACATAATCAAAAAAAGAAGAAAAGCTTCTCTCTCTCTTTTTTTTTTTGATTAGCCTTAATTCTTCCGTTTATCAGGGGAGTCCGCTAGATTATATATATTTTTTTTTTTGATGGGGGCTTTGTTTATAGAATTTTTTTGAAAAAAAAAAATCCGTTTTTTGGAAAAATTTCAAAAATCCATAGCTATTCACAAGAATTAAAAAAAATTTTTTTTTGAGAATTTATTCAAAAATTAAGTTCCCAATATTAAATTTTCTAGAAAAAAATTCAAAAGTTCTCAACTATTGACAAAAAGTTAATTTTTTTTTCCCAAAAAACTACAGCTGTTTACAAAAAAATTAATTTTTCGAATTTTTTTAAAAATCTATTGCAATTCACAAAAATTGGAATTAAAAAAGAAATCCAAAAATCTGAAGCTATATTACAAATTTTTGAATAAAAAAATACATTTTCGAAATATCCATTGATTTTTTTTGAAACTTTTTTCAAAAATTTACACCTGTTCAAAAAAAAAAAAATAGAAAAAAATTATAAGACCAATAGCTATTCAATTACAGAGAATTAAATTTTTTGGCAAAAAAAAATGAATTTTTTTTTTTTTTTTTTTAAATTTGGATTTTTTTGGGGTGAAGGGGCCTATAGTGAACATCACTATCCCAGTGAAAAATGTTTAATCATTTAAATTAGTATGTTTCTTTAATGGGGTTTTTTTGCCTCTCGAAATGTTGAGGAGAGATAGTCCTAAAATGTTCCTTTGTACTTTAAATGACAAAATATAAAGTTTGAAACAAATAAATCCATGGAACCCTAGATATTTTGAAAAAGGACGACACTTTTTTCTTTTTCCACATGAGTTAATTTTTCTTTAATGTGTACAATAAAAAATAAGAGTAAAATAAGGGCTGAACACTTTGATTTTGTTGAAGATTTCAAAAATGTAAATATACAAATTTTAGCAAAAATTTATCTTTCTCACATTTCTTTTATAAAAAATCTGAAAAAACAATTATTTTTACATTTTAAACAAAAACAATTTACTTACCATTAGAGTTGAATCGGTTCTAGGACTATTTCCCTAATAAGTTAAATTTTTTTTTCTCACTTTAAGTCTTTTCTTTTATAAATCGGTTTGATCTTTTATATCATTTAACTATTTTTTTAGACCCATTCAACACTATTTCTCACTGATATTGTTGAATGTGTTAATTTTCCAAGAATTATTAACGAAAAATGTATATAAATTCAAGTTATGCACTATGGATCAAATAGTCGGTCCTATGGTACAAGCTAAGGGACTCTGGGCAAAAAATGGACACTCAAGGGAAGGGAAGTAGAATGTAGTTGTGCTCAATTCTGATTGGCTAAAAATTAGAAGCTGCTCCATGTTCCTCCAGGGACACAGCCACTTTGAACAGGTTTTTATTCGGCCTAGTGAAGAGAAAAGTATAAGGGCGACTACGTCACGACAATAACAAGAACTCATAGGCCGGTGTTAAGAACATAGTCTTTCTTGTTCTTTGATTGAATTGTTTATTTTTCCCTTAACCGCTCTTTCCCAGCAGTCCTTCAGATGCAAGCTATATTTTATTTTCTCTAAAATAAATATTAAAGGATATAAAAATGTTGAAAATAATGAATGACAGCCCGAATGTATACATTCTGTTCTCACAACTCCAACTTTAAACTTAAGAAATCCTGTCTCTTTTAAAAAAGTAATGCTGATCGGCTGAAATGACGAAGTTAGTAAATATATCATTACAGGTATTATTGATACAAGACCGGTAAGGACCGTTTCCATGACTGACCAATTTTATTGGACTGATAAGAATGCAGTCTTTTTAGTTATTTTTTTAGACCGTTCCAACACTTCTTAAGGACTATTTGAGTTTTATGGAACAAGATTGCTAAGAGATTCTGTACATTAACTAAGGTTTCTTTGTATTAGGTTAAAAGTAAAAGTAGTTGGGTATTTTTATAACTCAATATATCTTGTTCATTATTGGGCACATCGGTTCATAGGATAAGGCACTTTAAATGTAGGAGTGTATACTACAAACAGTATTGGGCAGTTGTGAATTATTATATTATGGACGTATTAAAGTAAGAAATTCCCCATATATTACATTTTTACTACTTGAAATTAATTGTTATTTTAATATTAAAAAAATTAAAATTATGAAACCTCTCTGTCGTCATAAGTCAAAGACATTTATTAATGAGCACAGCTAGGCACAATTTTTTAGAATATGATCTCAATTCAGCAGTTTTGATGGTCTAAATTAATGATATTTTTAGTTAAGGAAGGCACAATCATTGTTTTGAACCCCTAATAAACCTTGTATTGTCTGTATTGCCAAAAGAACAGTAAGTTGTAGGTTCTACAAAAATGATTTCAATTGTTTGGTTTTTTTTTTAAATTATTAATAATTCAAAAATATGTCAGTCAAATTGTTATTTGAGGCTAATCAAATACATTCCTATTTGCTACCCTCTTGTATAGGCTTTTACTGCTGTTCGGTTTCAGTACATTTTAAACCTTGGCACGGTACGTACATATTTTATAAAATCACATATTAAATATTTATATTTATAAAATTTTTATTTTTTCAATTAATAGATTTAGATAGTGAGGTAATATTTTTAATCCATGAGTAACCTTTTATGTAAAAAATAATTGATGTATTTGTTTATACAAAAAAGGGATAATTAACAAAATGATAATATACATCCCAGTTGACAAAAACCTAGTAATCTAGTTTAGGGATAATTTAAATAAATTTTACAATGTTAGCTTCATAATACTTCGCAACTACATGTACATCTGTATCAAGTGAAATCATTTTTTTGACGGCTGTCAATATTGTGACTTCTAATCTGTTTTGGCTATTACTGGAAAATGTAGAAAAGCTCATCTCTTTGCACAAAAATATATAAATTTATATTTTTTAGCAAAGTACATTTAAAAATGATTTATTTCTACAGAAAATAAAATATTAAAGGATAAAATATCGAAAAAATTTGAAAAACGACATAATTCTATTAATATAAAACCTTTTACTAATATAACATACCAAACTGTGTACTGTGAATAATGTACAACGGTTCGTACAGAGCCGAGGCTGGTTTTATCATACCAGCCTTATTATCTTACTATATATGTTATTATAATAGGTCATAACTTTTACGAGTCTAATATAGTTAAGAGTTAACAAATATGAAACTTGAAGATCGGGCTCTATCTTTAATTGCTTTATTTACCAAAGCTGTCATCATTATTTTGCCATTCTTGGAGGCATAACAACGAGATTAAAACTCTGTTCCCTTGTCCCTGTTGGTCTCAAAGTATAATTGAGGATCGACATCCCTGTAATTCCTGCCTATATTATTGCTAGATACGGAGGGGTTTTGTGTTAATTTTCTTCATTTTATTAGCTGCTCGCAGCTAATAAAATGAAATGTCATGACAGCTAAGCTGCTCTCCTAACAAACATTTTTTTAACAATATAAATTATTAAAAAATACATCATACAAAATTCATTAATTACATTAAATAAAACAATATAAATAAACATTTTATTTAGTTTAAAATTAGTTACAAACATTCACAAAAAATCTAAGCCATAAATAAATAGTAAAGAAATAATTTATCAATTAAAAATACAAAGTTCCATAAGTTTATCTCTATATAAGATTAATCAAAAAATTATAACTACAACAAAGAAAAACATAAAATACCCACAAAAAAGTCAGAAATCCATCAATGGACACCTGGTATTATTGCCCTAGTTTTAGTCCTATTGACCACCTGAAAATGTATCATTTTCGTTGCAAACAAAATCCACTCAAAAATCCAGCTTGAAGAAATATTATATACCTTCAACACCAACATCCTGCCTCACAATTAAGTTAAGAAAAATCTTTTTGGAAACTTTAGGTAGAATAGTAAAAATTGTGGTAAGTTCACCTCCAAGTTGCTCCTTACTTCTTTTTAATAGAAGAATGTATGATTCATAAAATAACTTTTCAATGCAACTTTTTCCCTCCTTTATCGATAAACAGTCTTCAAATTGTCAAGGTGAGCACATTAATTTAGGATTTTTTTAACATACGAGCAAGTCATATCGTTTTAATCACTGAATATAGCTTGTACACAAAATATATAGGTATGGTTATTTTTTTCTTTAAAAAACCCTTAATAAAGCTATTTCCAAAGAAGAGTCATTATATATCATGTACGACGCGTTGTATATACGTACATAAATAAATATGTATTGTATGTTTATAATATGTAGGCATTGAACCTTAAGAAACCTTAAAATTTTTGCATGTTTTGAATAGAATTAATAAATACATAGATTTGTTTTTTTTTTAAAGAAAAAAAGTAATATTTGATCGTTTTTTGTTTGTTTTTTACAATATGTAAGTTTACAGGTTGAAAAAAGAACAAAGTGTTTAATAATTTGAATAGAAAACCATCAAAAGTGTTTTATTTTGCTTCAAGGATTTGTGTTATGGGTGTGGTTCCATGAATAATTTGGGAATAAATATTGATAGAATCTTACTCTTCTTTGTGTTTAAATGG
Organism: Lepeophtheirus salmonis; assembly: GCF_016086655.4. NCBI lineage: Eukaryota > Metazoa > Arthropoda > Copepoda > Siphonostomatoida > Caligidae > Lepeophtheirus > Lepeophtheirus salmonis. Next base: position 34,131,221 of record NC_052137.2, read on the forward strand.
GATATACTGTACATAAAATATCAAAAATCCACTAACATTATAAGTCCTCCTAAAAGAAATCCAAAAAAGAACTTATTTATAAATCATAAAGAATGAAAGAAAATATACATTAAATTCGGGGATTAAAAACATATCAAATGTACAACATTAGGTTGGGTTGTTTTGAAGGGGGTTTAATCAACATTTTTGAATTTTAAAATCTGGATGGGGAAATGTTGGTTATTTATATATGTTGTGTACAAGTTGAGATTTTGAATCAATTGTGACAAAAAAAAAATGAAATGGTGTATTTTAACTGAAGGATTTGCAGTACTTAGGATTATGATAATGTAATGGTTAAATATTCTATTAGTTGATCGATATGGTGTTACTTTTTACGTCTTTATATCAAATTACTAAATTAGAATGATTATGTAGCGCATTATAAAGTTCAAATTTTCACAGTTATATTACTCATCAATGCAAAATAAGCATTTAATTTAAAAAGATCAAAAATTAATGAATGTTATCAATTAATAATTGCTAAATAGTATGTTGTAATTAAATAATGGAAAATTGAAACTTGTACATTATTCTTATACAAGTTGCAACTTGTACATAAATCACAACATATACAAATGATTTGTGTAAAATATGAGACCGAGGAAGTGGTTTTCAGAGATTTCTCAGAGCATATTATACACTTTTAAAATTTTTATCTTATATATATATAATAAAGTTTGTGTCTGTATTTGTATTTTATTGGTACACAAACGGTTGGGCCTAGGAAGTTGAAACTTTGCACGGGTGCTTCGTTCATACTTGTTCAGGCTAAAATAGGGAAGAATTGTTTTTTTGGAGTTCAAGATGACTCGATAGGGGTTAAGTTATTAATCAAAAAATATAGACTGTTAAATTCTAAGAATTATTCTTGCATATTTGTACAATTTAAAAAAAAAAAAAAAAAGTATAGAAAATAGGTTATATGATTGTTGACAATAATATAAAAGTTGAGGGAACGATAGTTTAACTTTAATATTTAGATTTGCGAAACTTTATATTCTCTATTATAAAATGTATGTAAAAATAAATAACAACGTGCAACGATAATATTTTTTTATTTTATATGATGCAGAAGAGCTCATAATTAATCTTAATTTCTTAATACTGGGGCAACGCCGAGCAAACTTACTCTTGTTAGTATGATATAAAAAATTGAAATATTATTGTTTCACTATTTATGTATGAATATGAAAATAATACAATATTTGACAGAAAATACAAAATTTGATTTGTGGGACCAATATTTTTTTGGTCATTAAGAACCAAACTTCAACTATTTATTTATGAGTAGAGATTAAAAATATGATTCTTGTTTCTCCAGGTATTAAATTTCTGATTGTAATTGTTAATGATGGAAAAAAGATTTTAAAAAATCCACTAAATATGTATTAATAAAGTTTCAACTGAATTGAAGATCCTTCTAAATACGTTCAATATAGTCCTTCATGGTAGTTCAAATTTTCCTGTACCCTCATCGTTGATCTCTAAAATTATTATATTTCGACCCACTCTAATAAGCATGTTGTACCTACTTCATTTAAATATGAAGGAGCGGTTTGAATATTATACACATGATGTGTTCATTTGATAGCAACTTAATTAGAATTGGATATTTATGACGTGACTAAAGTTTACTCCTCCACTTCGTTTACATTTTATGGCCCCACTTATGGCAGAGTTTGTATCTGGTTTCAAATCGTAAAATTCAAATGGTTTATTAGACCTTATTCTGTGTGAGAGTGAGATGTATGTTGGGTATGTAAGAGGATCTTAATAATCGTTTCTCGTCTCATACATTAGTTGATAATTTGCTTGAGAATAGAGCATGAAAATAATACATAGAGTAGATACTCCTTCATATGTAGATATCATGGTGTTAAACCAATGGCACAAGAAATTACAGGGTACTTTTTTTCAGATATTTGTATATTTTTCAATTACTATTCATCTTATTAGTGTTTAAAACGTTCATTGGTTGTTAAGCTGTGAAACAAGTATCCATTAATGAATATACAATGGTCCAACTATAAATACAGGGTGAAAAATAAGTTCAAAAAGACATGTTTTAGTTTATATATTCAATATAAATTTATCTAAATTTAAGCATACACTTTTGGGGAAATGATTAAATTATAATTTAAATTAATCTTTTTTTTTGTTCGAAATAACCACCTTTACCCAGATTACATGGAACAGGCAAAGAGACACTTGGGCGGAGACAGCGTGGACAAAGTTGTTCACTGTTGAGTCCATCCACAATGGGCAATATTATTTTTTTTAGGCAAGACTATTTCCAGCATCCCTTAGGAGCACTGTATCATCACTAGGTGGCAGAAACCGCTCAATGTCATGGCTTGGGCTGGTTTTATGTTAGAAGGGAAGAAAATGTCCCTTATTTTCATTAGCTAGGGTGCGGAGATACATCAAGTAGTCTACAAGGTCATAAGATCCTCCCCCCCTGGCTTCAAGACACATATGATGATGCCCCTTACATCATCAGCTAAGATGGAGCACCCTTTTACACCGCAAAAACTGTGCTGGACTGGTGAAAAGCAAATATCTATGGCTTTTGGAAGAAGATTATGTGGCCTCTTAGTATCTTTGGCCTGAATCCCATGAACTTATGCATCCTTCAGGTCAGGATTTGTACCAAGTATCACCCTCACCAAAGACACTCTGAAGTATGTTCTCATCCAGGAATGGCCAATATATCTGAAGACACTGCCCGAGTGCCTATTCTTCTCTACCATTTCGAACAAAAGTTTCTTGAAATTAGTTTATATTACAATTTCATAATTTCCCCAAGAGTTTAAGCTAATTCATAAATTTAAATTGAGTTTATAAACTAAAACTAACTAACTTCACTAACTTATTCATCACCATGTAGATACCTATAGATTGCTTAGGGCTCTATTATTTCAAAATTTGATGTCAAGGGAATTATGCTATTTATTTGTTTTTTTATACTTTTGTATTATTGTTAGAGCTGAGAACATTGCACGATAAACCACGTCTTGGAGAATGTCATAAAAAATATGGCAACTTTGAGAGACAAACTATCTACTGACGGAATTCACAACCTTTCATCCGAGAAGAATTAGAAAAATAGGCCCAAAATCATCTGGTAGTTGGCCAATTTTTCCTAATTATGAAACTATTGTCATTGATAAAAAATTGTACAAAACTTAACAAAGACTCATTTTAATTCAACCAATCAACGTTCAGGACAAATGAAGCAAAAACATCGACAATTGATATTCTCTAAGTTATTATGTGAATGAAGTATTTGACATATGAAATTGGCCATATATCAACTGATTTTGACTCTTTTTGTCTATTTATTTCTGAGAGGAGTTTGCGACATACATTAAAGTTAGGGTTCCATATAGCCTATTCTATTAGTTTTTTTTTCATGTCATTAATTATACTATGCAACAAAAACTCAGTTAAAATATAATTTTTTTATAGAATATTTAATAAATATGCAATGTAAGGTCGTGTGATAATGTTATAAAATTAATTAGTCAATTATTTGACTAATTGAAAGACGTAATGGATATTTTAGAGATAGGAAAAGCTTATAAATTAAAATACAAGTCGATTATATTACTTTAATTCAATCAATAATTAATAATCACATTGGACATGAAAAATATTTAAATTTGAGTAAATTTTCCTACTTCTAAAGTATGAATTAATTATTACAATAAGTCAAATAATCTACTTAATTACATTTAATTTTGAAATATTTTCAAACGACGTAACATAACTTATGTGTACTCCCTTAGAAAATCAAATATTAAACTGAAACATTTATCAAGACTGTATTTTTAAATCTTTTTAAATTGTAATACAATAAGGTTTCTTATTTATTTAAGGTATAATATCAAGTATTTGAAATATATATATATATATATATTCTTCGTTAAATAATCCTTCATTTTATTGAATTTTTGTATGATTGGAAGAACTGTATTCAAGATAATTAATCAATTTTTTATCCATTGAATCCTGGAATTTTTTTTATTAATTACAATTACGTTTAATTTTCATTTATGTCATTTCAAAATATTACTCTGAATTGAAATTATACTCCAAAACGTGATTTAAAAAAAAAAAAGGCTTTAAAGGTTGGGATTGAAAATTTGAATGGTCATTTTCGTGTTCTATTTCTTCAGTAACAATAAGAAATGTGGGCTGTAGCCGGTGATCGGATAATGTTGTCGCAAAGTGTTATAATCAAAAATGATGGAAATCCTCGTGAGTGTCAATGAAAAAGAAAAGCATATGTTTGCTACTTTGATAGACAATGTATGTACTGAAAAAGGTCACTAAATAGAGTATAGTGTTTTTTACTCGCTAATACGTTTAAAATCATTACAAATAATTAGTAAGATCACTAATATCTTGCAGATTACAAAGGTATACTTTTTTTGAATGTTTGCTCACAAGAATTTGAGCAATTTTCACATCCCTAGATATAACTCCCACTTTGATAGGTAAAAAAAGTCAAAGATACTACCATATTTAACTATGTACTAAGCTATTTTGAATGCCTTACCTTACACATCATTGTAAACAACATTGTATTTGTATTTATCATGGTTATTTAAAGACACTGGAGATCTCTTGATTTATGTATAATTGTTGACTATTTTTTGCAGTTGTTTAATGTCCATGTCCATAGAGTGAGACAGAGATTAAAAAATGCGACATCAGACGTCGTAACACATATATATGTAGATATATCATGATTGCTTGGACTATTTCAATCAATTGGGCGTAGTTATTTCTTTTTCCCCTTCATGTCTATGAACTTATTTAGTCTTTGTTTGTAGATGATGAATAATCAATTTATGAAGCAATAATATTTTATTAGCAATATATTGTATAGTAGCAGTTGTAACCAGTATTGACCAGAGTAATTAGGCATCGGCTGAAAGACAAATTTTCCTATCATAATAAAGGGTTTTCCAATAAGAGATGTTATTTTGATATTCAAAGAAAAATGATCAGATGTTTGTTTCCATATAAAGAAAAAGGTATTCCATTTACAATGGAGAACAATATCAGCCCTATGCCCGTCACATCTACGCTTACAGGACCGTATTTTTTTTATGAAATTTTCCATCACCAAACGGCTCCATTAACAAGCAAAATTGTCGCGTCTGGGGCTCAGAAAACCCAAGATTTATTGTTGAAAAGCCTCCCCATCCTCAACATGTAACTATTCAGTGGGGTGTATGGTCCAGCGGGATCATTGGACCTTACTTATTCGAAAATGAGGCTGGAGTAACAGTTACAGGGAATGGATTGCGCTATCGAGTGATGATTAATGATTTTTTTATGTTCGGAAATTAATGGTATTGATCTAGACAACGTTTACTTTCAACAAGATGGGTCTACGTGCTAAAAAAAGCTAGCAAACCCTCTTTATTTTGCGGGAAAAGTTTCCGGCAAGTGTTATCTCTCAAAGAGGTGATCGCAATTGGCCACCAAGATCTTGTGATTTAACACCTTGTAACTTCTTCCGTTAGGAACACCTCAAAGATAAGGTCTACGCCAACATCCCAGCGTCGATTCAAGACCTCAAAGATGGAATTCGTATAGCTATTGAAGGCATACAACATCCACTTTGCGATTTGGTGATGGAAAATTTCATTAAAAGGATATGTTTCTGTAAACGCAGCTGTGGCGTCCATTTAGCTGATATTGTTTTCCATTATTAAGAGCATACTTTTTCTTTACATTGAAATAATAATCTTATCTTAAGAAATGCAATTTCTCTTTGAATATCAAAATAACACCTATTATTGGAAAACCCTTTACATGTAGAAGATAAATCCCCAATAAATCTTTTGTTTTACTCTTTGTTTTTGACCAGCTCACTTATACCAAACAATTCAATACTTACATCAGTTCATATTTGTTCTGAAAAGAATAATTATAAGAGTTTGAGAGAAAAAGAAATGTAGGGAGGACTGATGAGTAATTAAGTCTTAAGAGAGCTCACTAATAAAATTAAACAAAATTCCTTTTCACACACCTGCGTTTATATTTTATTCAAATATTAATATATAGTGAACCAATGAAAAAACAGAAACATTGCTCTTGTTATGCATGCACAAGCCTCCAATATTTCGTTTATACTTCTTCATTGTTTTTTCTTCGATAAAAAAATGTATATTATATACATCAAGGATTACTAAATATAGTGCACCCTGATAATGTTTTTCATACAGACATAAATAAAAAAGCAGTAACAAACTTTACTTTATTAATATAGATTACGAAAGTACTTTGACAAGTTTTAATTATTTTGCAGTGTCCATACTTAATAATAACAATTAAGACTAAAGTTTATGAATTATATATGTTTTGTTCTGAGTAATTGTTGTGCATTCTAATTGCAAGTCATCACAAAAACAATAGAAAAACCTTGAGTTAATTAGTATTTTCATCTAACAGCTTCTAAAATTTGCGCTAATCTACCTTTGAAATATACAAATAGGACCATTGAAGTTATTAAAAGAGGCAAGTGTTTGATATATTATCTCATATAATTTTTTATGCAGAATTGGTTTGTTCCTCTGTTTGTAAATTGACCCCTCCACGCCTAGGTCTATTTTGGTTCATTGAATGGAGTTATATTTTATCATAACTATGCCCCTGTGTGATTTTGTATATACAATAGTTTTGCTCTTAAAATATTTGTTTTTCTCAAAATGTTGTGGGAAATAGTCCGAAAAAGATCATTTTAGGCTGTTGCACACAGCCTTTAAAGTCGTAGATATTACAATTTTAAAAAAATAGGATAATTTTTGACTAAATTTTTTTTTATGTAAGTGGTTTAAATAGAGAATTTTGTAAAATTAACTATTTTTGATGAATAAATAGTCTACTAAAAGTTGTAACATAGTTTTCCTTTAAAATGATTATTCTTATCAAAAAAAGGCAAATAAAAAACTATTGCACATTTCTAAAAAAATATGAAATATAGTTACCTGAAAGTTTGTGTGTAACCTCAATGCTTCAATAAATAGGTCTCATATTTTATATATCTTCATTTTGAAGAAAATGAACATTTTTGAGCTATGTTCTCCCAACATTTTCGAAAAACCTTATTTCCAGAACTAGTCTAACGTACATAGGACATATGAATATTAGTATTCCTAATACTACAATTTGCAGTACCAGAACACATACATATAATTGTTATACTGCTATTTCTATCAAAGTAGGAAGTTCCTAACAAAACCACAATTATTTAATATTAAATATTGACAAATTATTTCATGCAGAAAAACCACTTCAACATACAGTGTCAAAATGGTTGCTATATACCGTATATATTATATTGCATAATGTTATTAAAAATAGGTTGGCTCTAGTTCACAAGCGTCTGATTTTTTAAGTATTCAAGCAATATATATTTATTTCTCATTACAAAAGTAAGTTAGGATGTTTTTTCTCAATAGTAAATTTTTTTTTTTTAAATTAAATTTCAAATATTAAATTTTGGAAATAAATTTCAAATCATACATTTTTTGTAAAAAAATTTACAATCCATTACTATTCTCAAAAAATTTAAAATCTATTACTATTCTCAAAAAATTTAAAGTCCAATACAATTCTCAAAAAATTATTTTGAAAAAAAAAAAAAAAAAATCCACGTTTGTTCACAAAAAAATTATATTTTTGAACAAAGGATTTGAGAATGAAATGTTTTGTAAAAAATTTGAAGCAGTTGTTCTCAAAAAACAAATTTCAAATATTTGATTTTTTGAAAAAATCCACCATTCTTAAAAAAAAAAAAAAATGTTTTTGGAAAAAATTTCAAATAATAAATTTTCTAGTAAAAGCAAAAATTCCTTAATTTGGGGGCTACATCCCCTCCAGCCCACCCCTTGCAGACGTCCCTAGTTATATACAATTTTATGAAATTTAATATAGTGATTTATTCTTAAGATATGCTCAAAATTGTACTAAAATATCACAAAAAACATTACAGATTATATTCGAAATATATTATTAAATAATTTTAAATAATAGTAGGATTTTCTATTATTTTTTTTTCAAAGAAAACTTTATATTTCTAATTAAGAAATGACTATTTATTTATGTAAAAAAATACATTTTCTTAATTTTCATCCTTCAAAATATTACATTCGATCTACGCAGAACCAATAAAATAAATTTAAGAAAAAAAATATTTGGATATCTTTTGTTTCATTAACATCTATAGTTACATTTTCCCCTTTGAGCACAACCATATTGCTGATGTGGCTATAAGTCAAGATGAGTTAGATATATTTGTTCTAGATTATAGCTGAATGATCATGGGTATATCAACTCTACCCAGAAATTTTGATAAAAAGCCCATAAACAATCGAAATATCGGGACATTTATATTCATTAAGTAATTTAATAAATTAGAAATTTACATTTTCCTGATTTTTGCTCGAAATCACTTATTGTTGAAACATAATATATGTTAAAACCATAGATTATTTCACATCTATTGATGTGAAGTATTTTTTTAATGCTTCACATACTTCTCATTGTATATCTATTAGAGTTAGATAAAATATGAGCTTAGTGCGTGAGAGATTTATTCCTAGTTGGTAATCGGAAGAGTTTTCATTATTTTCCAAAGCTGTTATCATTATTCTATAATAACAGAGGCCTCGCAGGTATATATTATTTTGGGGCTTGTAATTTTTTTGGAAAAAATGTCAAAAATTAAATTCAAAATATTATATTACTTTTCCATTTTTTTAAATCCACAACTATTCACAAAAAATTAAATCTTTTAGAAAAAAAATTACAAAAATTTAATTTCTAACATAAATTTTTTGAAAAAAAAATTTGAATTTTTGGAGAGAAAATTGAAAAATTAATTTCAATTTCAAATTTTTGGAAAAACAAATATTAAATTTTCTGCTATACAGAAAAAATTCTGTAGTTGTTTTTTTAGAGGGACGGGGGCTACAGCCTCTCCAACCCATTCTCTCACTGTTGTGTGTATTGACAAAATATATACTGATAATTTATTGAAGAGTTAAAAGTAGCCATACAGTTATGTAGTTATACAGCCACGTTACCATGTTAATTAAAAATTTATTTTATGTTTACATACTCACGCGTCATATTTTTAACAACTCTAAATATAATCAAAACATATTGGATCTTCCTTATGTATGAATCATTTATTGTCTAAATGACTAAGAATTATACAATTAAATAAAATATTAAATATAGTATAAAATTCAATTCGTACTTCTAACGTAATGTTGGGTCCATGTACAACGTACATACACATGAACTCCGAATCAAAGACCCACAAAACATATCTACATATATACTTATATTGAATAGATTTGATTAGTGTACAGTTAGACTTAATTAATAAGCAGTATTCTAATTACATACCTCAGTTCTTCCACTCACAAATCATCTCTTTTTAATAAAAGAACAAACTCATGAATTCATTTCAATTAATCTAATTAAAGAACCAACATCCTGAACGCAACAGGAGGATGAATAAGCATTAAGGGACTAGGTTTTATAATTTACCGAAAAAGTGTATTGAGTGAGATCCCAGGAAATCTAAAGCTAGAAACTAAGTGGCAAAACGAATACCATATGATCAATATTTGAACAAATAAGGCTCGTACTAACACTTTTTTTGTTAGCTAATAGGGTTGAATATTACTCCACAACTAACCATACACCTGCATGAATTAACGTAATTTGCTAAATTAACTAAGTACATTCTAGAAAAGAAAGAACATTTTGTATATGGGATAAGAGAAAATGAAAAATAGTTACGTAATCTTGTGTATGATAAAATACTTATCTTGCCTGGGAACAAGGACATCACTACGACCATGAATAGTTATACAAATCGAGTGTATTTTTTAGCTCGTCTTTTTTTTATAGTTGGCAAACTGAAGAATAAATTTTAGTTTCCTAAGCTGTTATAAGTATTATTCAATTCCTGAAGAGTGAAATTCCTTTTCTAGTACATACATTATTGGGTCCACGGAAAGTTCTGTTAAACTAACTTTGTCTAATTTACTTAGCCTTGCTCAAGAACCAAGAGAGAGGCTATAATCAAGGACTACCTGAAGGGGAAATCTCGACCAGCCATCTAGAAAAAACCTAGAGGCCAACCCACACTCATCAAGAGAACCATTGAGAGTTACAAGGAGACTCAATCCCTAAACGACAGATCCAGATCAGGCAGACCATTGTCAAAAATGACGCCCGGATTAGTGTAGGCAAAGATTGCAAGAAATATCAGGATGAACCTCACCAAGATGGCGAAGGATCTCAACATGGGTGCAACAACAAAGAGATTTCCTTGTCTGAGATGACCTTGGGATGTATCCCTACAAATTGAAGAGGCAACAGCATCTCTCAAGCAAAGCCAAAGATAAAATACTTGAGAGAAGTGATTATTCAGAACCTGAGGATTGGCAGGGCTTCCAACATTGTGTTCAGTGATGAGAAGATTTTTTGTGCCCCCTACCACACATCCAGAGATACGGAGTGGTGGTGTGAGGCTCATTTGAGTGCCTTCTGGTACAAGACAGTCTGGCCCCCTTCAGAATCGAACTAAACAGTATGGATTACTCCATGTGGTCCATTCTTGAGAGAAGAACCTGTGTGATCTCCAGAAGGCCAAATTGGCGATTGCCTGGGATTCCATCCCCATAGACATGGGGTATGCACTATTCAAGTCCTTTCCAGAGAGACTTAGGCTATGTTCAAGGCTAAGGGTGACCATTTCGAATGAAAGTTAGGTCACATGTTTTTTTTATATTAAAGTTTTGTACCCTAATAAGCATTAAATAGAACTTTCCGTGGAGCCTGTATATTATTGATGTATAGGAAAGAGAGTAACCCTGAAGATTTGTTGCGGGGTTATAATGGTATGTCGTTGTCAATTTCAGAGTAATATTGAGCATTAACATCAGATTAGTTCTTGCTCTGTCCTTGTATATTTCCTTCGCCTCCTCCCTCTTCGTCGTCACAGCTACTTGTAGCTGATCTAATGAAACAGTTAAGCTGCTCTCCTCGAAAACATTATTTAAATTGTCAGGGTTATCATTTGGATTTTCGTTTTTTTTATTCAACATGCCCAAAAAGTTCTCAATTTTCACCACTAACTATAATCTACTCCAGCTAACATGCACTTTTAGAAATTTTATTTAAAAGCTTAGTTCCTATCCATAAATTATCAGTTCTTCATTTTGATTATTACGATTAACAGTGTGCAGGTTGTTTTTTAGAGCCCACCTATCCAGCTTTTTGATATTCCATAACCTACAAAAAAAACATTCAATAGTAAATGATAAACAAGGGAATTTTTGGTGGATTATATAATTATACATTCTATAATTGAATGAAACTCACACTATGAATTAATTAACTGCAGTATTTCCGGAGAAAATTGTATCCCGGGATCCCGAGAAAGAACCCCTAAAAGGTACTTTTGTAGATAAAATGTTCATTTACTCTACTTTTAATTGTGTTGATCCTATCAAGCCTAATTTATAATAGTAATAATATGTGTGTGTTCTAAAATTAAAGATTAAGCACAACGATAAAAATCTATATACACTCTGCTCTAATTGAGAGTAAATAATTGGCTTTTATATATATGGTATATGTATATATATAGCATATACCCATTAGTAAACTTAAATAATGGTTTCTCAAATGTAATAATAATTATTAAAAGTCAAAATATGACCGATTATGAACTCATTAAAATTGATATTATGATGAGTATTATTACAAGAAAATTAAATGGCTCAATTTTTATGAAAGGTTAATTGAAAAGAAAAGTAATAGGAAAACCTTTTTTACAATTTATTTGAGGAAAGTTGGATGATAGCTGAAAAACTAATTGGTCATGAATTGAAATAATAAAGAGAATTTTGCTTTTAATTGATGTAGACAAATTAATTAAGAGGGTAGATAGGTATACAAAGAAAAGAGTGGGAAAGTTACCTAATAAACTTTTATAAATTAGATAATGGCGTTCAAATTGTGTATCTTTCATAGTTGAATTAAACTTCAAATCCATGATCAAATGGTTTTAAATTGAAGCTGGTTTTTTCCTTACATCTATGCCTTCAAGGTAAATCATTTTTGGTCGTATATTTTTGTAATATGAAGACGAGACAGGCATTAAATGTATTAAAAGATTGTTCCAAAATATTTATTTCAAGTATTATTCAGCCCTTTTTTGTAAAACATGTTATCTCATGTTATATTTTTTCCTTGAACTAACATATTTATACAGAAAAGGGAAATATTATCTCATAGCGTTCATATCAAAAATTGAGCAAGTGGATAAATATACTTATATTTAGTTTGGCAGTATAGAAAATATGACATTTAGTTCGAAACCCCCTTCATTCTGAATATCCAATACCCCTCCTCTCCCCCTCCCCCATTCTAAAAAAATCTATAAATCTCCCCCACCCTGTCAACTAACCGTCATAAATGTATGCCCCTATATCATTGCTAGATATGGAGTAAGGCTTGTGTTTATTTTCTTCATCTGATAGCTGCTCAAAAATAATTAAATCAAAGTTGATGACATCTAAGCTGTTCTCTTCCAAGACATTCTTCAAATTCTTGGATTTGTCACGTTAATTTTTGTTTATTTTTAACATACCGGTGGATTCCAATCTATGTTTATAACTCCCCGTCAAATCTTCAGTGTTACTCTCTATCATTCACACGAGGACAAACACTTGTGATTACTTTATACGAATATGTTCTCTCTTCAAGAGTTAAAGAAAAAATGATGACAGTTTTTGAATATATAAAAACGCTCTCCATATTTCTAACTATTAAAAAATCTCATACGCGTTCCGATCATATTTTATGTAACTCCATACATAGACCTAATTAGGTGTAGAAATTGTAAGCTCTACTATCAGGGGCGTCTCCAGGATTATATTTTGAGGGGTTCTTGGTTTTTGAAAAAAAATTGAAAAGAAATCTATAAATTTAAATATTTTGGAAAAAAAAATTCGATAAATTAAATTTCAAATATTATTTCTATTTTTTGACTAAAAAATTGTTTGTTTGTTATTAACAAACAAACAATTTTATATTTAAAATTTAGTTTTTTATTAGCAACTGTAGATTTTTTAATTTTTTTCCAATAAAATTAAATTTTTTATGTGCAGCTGTAGATAAATAGCGAGTATCCTATCATAAATAGATTCAATCATATTCAAAACCTGTTTGAACGTTCGTGTGTGCTCATAAAAGACGGAGAGTAACCCTAAGGGTTTGTTCCAGAGTTAGAACTGTAATTCCTTATTAGACTCAGAGTAGAATTGGGGATCGACATCAAAGTAATTATAGCAAATATATTTTCTTTATATCCTATTTATTTGTTTAATTGGTCTTTATTTATATTGCTCATAATTTATATGCACAAACAGAATATATGTATATATTTTAAATTCATTTGGTCCATAACGCTCCTTAATTACTTAGCAATAGTCTACTCTGTAAGAAACTATTAAATTAATATACATATATTTAAATTATGAATAAATTAAGGATCCATTGCTACTACGTCTTAATCCGTTGAGCAATCATTTATTTATCAAAGAAATAATAATAAGTATTAACAACAATTTTCATTATACGAATGATTGATTGGTGAATATCAAATATCTCAAAATATGAATAAAACATAGATAGATCTAGTATCAGCACTTCATCCACATAATATCTAATCCAATCACAGAAATTAATTCATCAAAATTTGTTCATCATTACTCAAAGTAAGTGTGTGTAGAAGATACTTGTATTCCTTCCTTTTATAAAATGATTTTTTTAGACTCACTCCACTATTCATATAATCCATCAATGCCTCAAAAAATATCAAAAATTGACCTACATGGTATGAATGACTATTAGATGACTTCAACTCAATATATGAAGGGCTCAATAGGATTGTCTTCTATTATAGTTTTGTTATTTCTAATTGCTTCATTCTTTTTGATATACTCTGTCTTTTTGTATACCTTTTATTAACCTCATAACCGGAAGGATTACACAAATTAAAGAATGATATCCCAGCCAAACTCATCATTCATCGGATATTTTTTACTAAATATTATATCTACTACATAGCGGAAGCCCTTTTGTAATTTTAAGCTTCTATCAAATGCTTCTACAAACATTTATTTGCTCAACACTAAGATATAACCTCCCAAATAATTTTGAGGTGTTGAAGGATAGGTACTGATATCTACTTTCTAGTTTTAAAATGATGACCTAAAAAGGAGTAAACAAGGTAAAAAAATTAATAGTAGACAAATAAGAAAAATCAAGGAATTAAAAGATATCATAGTACCTCGTCCTAATATTCCTTACTCGTTTGAATAGTCGTTACTCGCTTGAATAGCAGTAAGTCGTTCTAACACTTTTTTCGTTAATATACATATTTGTCAGTTAAAAAATATATATATTTAAAAACATGATTGAAAGCCATTCATTTAATTTCTTTCTTTCGTAATTTATCTTTAAAGATTAACTACAAAAATGAGCTTAAATTATTTGAATTGTGGTCATTTAACAGTTCATTTAATCATCACATCATTATTTTACTATAGTATCGTTATAACCGGTACATTTTTAGTGGCACTGATTCTTATGAATATTGATTGTAGAAAAATTATAGTTGTTAAATAGCTAACATTTATTTTTTTAAATATTAATCCTCAATAAGGATCATCTGATTTTAAAAACCCTTTCAAAACCTCTAATAAGTAATATTAAAGATGCTCATTAGATACATCGATATTATTAACCGGGTCGTATTAAACAGATTTTTCCCTCGACTAGATGCAAAACTATTTGAATCCGAAAGAAAGAAATACAGAAGCGATTTTTTTTTTTTTTTTTTTTGCGCAACAATTAACCTACTATTACAAAGAAAGAAAGTCAGTCTAGGAAGATTTTCATCTCATAATGTATTCGAACAAGAAAGATGGGGGAATTCAAAGTTTTGGAGGAGAAACAAATTTGTAAAAACTCGTCTTTATGGAACACAATCCGAGTTTTTTTTTTTTTTTTTTTTAGTTTACTTAATAACATTCGAGTACTTTTTGACAAGTTTTGCTTGCGGAACATCACTACTCAAAATAACTGAAAGTGTAGATGTAAAAACAAAGTGTTTAGTAGGGAAGGGAGTTTTAAAGTTCATTAGGTAGATTAAAGTATTTTTATCCAATGCAGTTGAATATATACCTCATTTGATACTAGATGAAAACATTTTCATACATTAATAAGTAAAAACGAATATATATTTATATCTTTATTATAAATCATCTTGTGTATACTTTATTTTTTGGATTCTTACAAAAATTTAAGAGCAATCTACAAAATGAATAAGTCGACGACCTTACACGTTCATTTTTTATTTAATCTGCAGGATTGTAATCAACGTTTTTTGAAACAATGTTTGTGAATCTTTAAGACCATAGATTATCATATTATTGTTATTGTTTTTCAACAGAAACCACTTGTTTAATTAAAAGATTAAACTTTTGCTCCAGATTTGTTTTCATAAAAAGTAACCCCATTAATGTCTATCTTTCCAACAGCAATATTTATTCCATTTCTAAAAGTATCTAACTCATATAGCTGGCTTGGTTATCGAGCGGAAATGGGGTCCCTTCGAACTGTTTGTTCATTTTAATGTTCACGATTGACAGACAGAATCTTTGAACGGTGTTTATTTAGCCGTTCATTGCTTTACAACTTTTTCATTGTTCTCCATTGTTTATTATTGCATCACGCAATCTTTCTTTAAAAAAACATAAAGCAGCCCCCAAATCATTTGGTAGTTAGAAAAATGAGTCTATCATGCATATGTTTTTTTAAGTATCATTGTCATAATAATTCTCCCAATTTTTAAAATGAATTACATTTATCCAATTCTTAATATTAAAATCCTACATAGTATTTTATTCGATACCGCATTATAAATTGTAACATGACTATGTAATATCTTTATAAACGTGTAGATATATATTTGTATATGATAGGGAAAATTTCTTCATAGAAATAATAAAAATGGCCTATATATATGTATACGACGATGAATCAACAAGAAATTGTAATCTTGTCCTTTTGCAGGGGCATCAAAAATCGAGGAATTTTTGAGTTTATTTTCTGAAAAAAGATCCAATCAAGGTTAATTCTTGAAATATATTGAGAAAAAAAAAACCCCCCACCCCCCAAAAAATAAAATAAAAATATGTGAACGCCCCTGTTTTGAAAACGGAGCATAATTTTACATACACTAACTGATTACTTAATTTATTCATCAAAAAGAAAAAATTATGAAATAAATTTATTAGTGATGAAAATCATTTTCATAATCTGTGGTGTTCGCAAGTGTTTGTCTTTAGCTGCGACCGCCTTGATAGTGGGCATGTTAAAAAAGAAAAATAACACGGTAACCCTGACAATTTCCAGAAAGTTTTGTAGGAGATCTGCTAGAATCAGCTGTAACTAGGGAGGAGGGGAAAATAAATATATGAGGATGTTATGAATTACTCTATAACTAACTTCTCAACCTCCGAGAATTTACATGGTAAATTTTCAGAAGGAGGGCAACATTTTTTACATAACGAAGGTAAAGGATTAAAGAACGTAGTCGTTTTTTCGTTTCAAAAAATATATGAACGGATATAAAATGTAAAAGGGTTCAAACATTGGTTTCTAAATTTAGGATTTGAAGTAAATAATAAAACAACGTACATCAAAACTGAATAACAATTACGTTTTTCCCAAAAATTAAAAGGATGTTTGCGAATTAATTATTACCATTAAGATAAAACTGAAGGTTAAAATCTATATATAATATGATGGTATGCAATATGTAATATTTTTCGAGATTATTTATTAAGGAAGTTTTGTTTGCGTAAATTAAGAACGAAATATGTAGATGAATTGAAATGAAACGTGAAGTTGGGAGTAATTGATTTTTTTAACAATGTATTTGTGTATTTATGTAACATATACAGAGTATAAATATTCCTTTTATGCATTTACAAAGGTGTTGGATTAATGCTTCATTCAGTTCGTGGATGGTATCCAAAACAGACCATCATAATTACGCCTCAATTTTTCAAAGTTTCAATGCATGAACTTTAATTCAAAATGTATACAAATGAATAGACTCTTTGTATTACGTATTTACTTGTTGCTTGTCTCTATTGTTTTTATGTTTTTTTTGAAAATTAATTAACACATTTTTAAGTCGTGGAGTGGTAGTGGTACTTCATTATCTTTTAACAGTGTTGGAAAAAAAAAAAGCAGTCAGAAAGATTGTTTACAATACTTTAAACACAAGTAATACATCAACATAAAACAATCCTTAAAAAAAAGAAAAAAAAAATAAAGAAAGGGAGAAAATCCAATAATTCTTTTTTACTGCATATATATATAGCTCAATATTTCATGGACAAGTTTGAATTGAACTGGAAGGGCTGTAGCTCCCCCAAATTGATTTTAAAAAATATAATTTTTTGAGAATAGCAATGGATTTTAGAAAAAAAATCCCAAAAATTTAATTTTTTGTCAATAACTGTTGTTTTTTGAAATTTTTTGTGAACAGCTGTTGATTTTCGAAAAAAAAATCCAAAAATTTTATTTTCTCTGAATAACTATTGATTTTTGAAATTTTTTTGTGAAAAGCTGTGGATTTTTGAATTTTTTTGAGAATGGCAATGAATTTTAGAAAAAAAATCCCAAAAATTTAATTTTTGTCAATAACTGTTGATTTTTGAAATTTTTTGTAAATATCTGTTGATTTTTGTAATTTTTGTAACAGCCGTTGATTTTTGAAAAAAAAATCCAAAAAATTTTACTTTTTCTGAATAACTATTGATTGTCGAAATTTTTTTGTGAAAATCTGTGGATTTTTGAATTTTTTTGAGAATAGCAATGAATTTTTGAAAAAACTTACCCAAAAATTTTTATTTTTTGTAAATGGCTGGAGATTTTGGAAATTTTTTGAAAATAATAATGGATTTTTTAATTTTTTTCTAAAAAATTTAACTTTTTGTCAATAGTTGTGGATTTTGAAAATTTTTTAACTTTTTGTGAATAGTTGTGAATTTTTGAAATTTTATGAAATAAAATTACATTTATGGATTATTTTGTCAAAAAATCCAAAAAACCAAGGACCTACTCTCCCCAATTATAATCCTGATTATGCTTTTGCTCTATGAAGAATGAAGTTTGCCCATCTACGAAAGAATTTTATACATTCGAGCACTTTATGTCATTTTTTTCAGTCGAACAGGGATCAAAGGATATTGAGTACGAAGAATATAGGTGAACTGAGCCATAATATAAGTTGTGACGCTATGGCAACACTGATAAGATAGAATCATCCTTTTCTCTTCAGTAAATCCATTCAATTGAATCAAAAAATAAATGAGACGTTATATTAGAATCATTCTTATGGAAGAAAAATAAAAAAATGCATCAAGGATGCCTTTGAATCAATCGGACATCTTTAGATCTGTTTTTTATACATACACAAGAAAAACAACTACATACTTTGTTTTGTGGTGAATAAAAATTCCACATAATTAAGTAATCTTAATTATATATTTGGTCTTGACCTACATTAGAACATTTGATTAAACATATTAATAATCATATATGGATATGCAAATTTACAGCAAACATACACATTTAATAGTGTTGAATTTCGGTGTGCAAATCCTAAATCAGTCTGAGACTGTTATATACCAGAAAAATATTGAACAAACCAGTTTGTTCAAGAACGGCCTAACAGAAAAATTCTGTGTAGATTGGACCAAAGGAAAGCTCGGTCTATATTGATTTTATAGATTAATTGTTTATGGTGTATTAATCCAGATTGTATTTTTAAGTGAATTTAAATTATTTAATTATGACGTCATCTGTAGCGCCCACAGGATTTGATTTGGAAGGAGGAGCTGGCTGTTACTCTAATTTTTGTTTTAAATGGGGTTTGGTTTTTTTGACAATTTTGACGGATAAACTTTGTTTTTGTTTAAAATGTCAAAATTTGACGGATGTATTTTGTTTTTTAAAAAAGTCTTTTTTTGTTTGTTTAGAGTTGTCATTTTTTGGTAGAGATCAAATATGTACAAATAACTTATTCTTTTATAAAAAGCAAATTGAAAAAAAATGAAAAAATAATAGACAACTGAGAAATTTCAAATTTTCTAGAAAAGGCAAAAAAATTTAATTACTATAACTATAAAAAATCACTCAGATGGTGGTTTAACGGCCTCTTGATCCCTATGGATCCGGCCCACTGACGTCATTTGTATTTTCAAATTGTCAACATCCGTACAATGACGTCATACGAAGTTTTCAACAGCGGTTGCTAGATATTTATGTGATATTTACTTTATCTTGTAGTTTGATGTGTTACGTATGAAGCTTTTTTAAGTGACGTCACAATCTTTGATGTCCTCCATTGTGGGACCCAACAAAATCAGGTTGTATAACATTGAAACCCATTTTTTCATTCATATTAAGTGAACTATTGGATGTCAAAATGGGGCTAATAAAATCAAGGTTCTTAATGTCTATCAAATTTATGCCTCTATTGCATAGAAACAAATATTTATTACCAATATGTTATTGGATTATTTTTATATTAAAGAAAAAAAATGGACTTTTACAATGGAAATAAAAAGATATTTTTGTCTGATGATTCTACTTTTATCGTCACTTATCTATGTAAAAAATTTTATTCCAAATTTTGTAAAAAATTTCAGTGCATATTACTTTGATTCAAGTAATATATCACTGTTTATCATTGAGATCATGTAGTATTTAATCCTTGCGTGAAGTTCTTTTTATTCTTGAAGCCATTTAATAGAGTTAAATCAAAATTTATTATAAATTTGTACGTTTTATGTATTAAATATATCTAATTAGAACCCCTGAGATGAAGTCTTCTTCAATTACTATGGAATTTATTATGTCATAAAAAGGCTCTGTTATGTAAAATTGTCATGTATGCTGATTATGCAACTCAGGTAACTGTGATGGGGAGACTAGGTAGATTTTACTACGGATTTTTGTATAAAATACAATTTTTTTCGGTGCTTGGACAAAACGTCGACCGACAAAACGTCCAACAGACTAAACATCGAATAGATAGAATGTCGACCAGACAAAACGTTGACTAACAGAATGTCGACCTTAGAACCTAAAATAAAGGGGGCTAATCCAAATGATGTTGCAATATATCCTATTCAGACATTTTCCGCCTGAAACATAAACCAGCAGCACCATTTCTATATAAAATACCAGTAAGGGGCCCTCCCAATCCCCCTTATACATGTTGGGAGTATTTTCAGTCACCACCGTGTCCCAAAATGGGATGAAACCCACAACCACTATTTAAGCAACCCCTAAACCCCACGCATACCCCCCCCAAATTGTTGAGCTGTTTTCAGGTACAGCCTGGCCCCAAAATGGGATGAAACCAACCTCCACTATTTAAATTTACTCCACTGCCATTTACATCTCGAAAGGGTCCCCGAAATTTGATACTGTTTCGGATTTTATCTCATTTTTAGGTCCAGCCTTACCCGAATAACCCCAAACTTCGGGGTATAAATGGGGGTTTGGGATGGTTCCTTACTGTTAGTTTATGTAGGGGTGGTGGGGGAAATATTTCGGCTGGAAATGTCTGGAGTGAAATGTCGTAGAAACAGATTTTTATATTTTGAAATATAATATTTTCCGGTCGAGGTTTTTTACGGTAGACGTTTTGTCCATTTGACGTTATATGCATTCGACTTTTTGTCAATTCGACATTTTGTCGGTCGATGTTTTGTCTGTCGACGTTTGAATGTACTCACTTTTTTCCTCTCTATGTGAATATTATGCATGGAGATTTTCATTTTTAAGATCTGTTTTTTTTTTTAAATACTGTGAAGGAATTTTTCCAAGCTCAACTTTATCAGGATTCTAAAAAAATATAAGTAGTAGCACAATTAGACCTTCTAATTGTATTTATTTGACTTTATATAAGCAATTAAATCTCAAAGTCTCCTTGCTTTCTAAAATGGCATCGATCCTTAGAATGAGGCCCTTGCAGTTCTTCTTCACATATTCGTCAGATATGTCAGCTCACTCCTTCCCGAGGCAGAATTTAGGACACCCATAGTCACACGTGAGGTGGCACAAGCCATCTTCTCGATAGCATCCCATATCCGATAGCCAAAAGTGTTGCAGTCTAGTGATAGTTTTTTTGGCATGTGGTTTCCTGCATTCCTTTCAAAGCTCTTGTTGTCATCCTTCAGCTTTATAATCTTCCCCCTTAAAGAAGGAAACGATGTGGGAGATCTCGTTGTAATTTATTCCAACGTCAATACGCTCTGACAAGTGACTTTTTTTTACACCCCCATCTCAGTTGTTCTTGGTCAGATGAAAATATTTGTTTCACAAGTATTGTATGTATCCAATGCTCTACCAGTTGATACTTAGGAAATAAATATGTAAATTATTTAGTAAAAGACATAAAATATTTCCAAGGTTTCATTTACAATTCTCGTACCATTTCTTAAGCCTTATAATATTATTTTTATAAATAATAATTGAAGACTTATAATATTATTTTTATAAATAATAATTGAAGACTAAATAGTTGCATTGATATTCTGTAAGTAAGCACATTAATTAATTAAAAGAAATAAAAAAATATAAATAATTAATCATTGTTGCGGTTCACGAAATTTGCGGTTTTTATATTCAATTGTAATGTTTAATTGAATTCATTAACCAATTTCTTTATTATTACATATAAGTACTATTGTTACTTAAGTTTCTCTGGGAAGGGAGAAAATAAGTTAATTAATGCAGATTTACAAAAATGAAAATCGCAAAAAATCTCAAATTGAAATAAATTAAAGATAAGTTAATTTGTGTTTTGTTTTGATTTTATCTTCGGTTATGGTTATTTTCTTTATTCCTTTTTTATTTATGATAACATTTTAAACAAGTTTATTTCTGTTGTTTTAATTTCAATTTTCTTATAATTTTTATCACTAATAAAACTAATAGAAATAAGTTCAAAAAAAAAAAAAACAAAGGTCATTCGAATAAATTATGCAGCAGAGCAAAAAATTTAATTTTTGGTAAATAGCTTTGGATTTTCGAAATTTCTTTACACAATATTTATTTCTATGAATATTTATAGATTTAAAAAAAAAATCCAAAAAATTTAATATTTGATATGTTTCTCCGGGAATGGAATTTTTTAAGAACATTCTGAAATCCACAGCGGATTCTGAAATTTTGCCCCCAAAAAAAAAAAAAAAATTATATATATATTCCTTGGGACGGCCTTCGATTTGCAAATATATATGGGTATCACTAGGGATGTAAAAATTGTACAAATCTTCGTGAGCATACATTTAAAAAAAGGTATTTGTTGGTAAACTATAAGAGGTTACTGTTCCTATTAATTAGTTTTTCCTATTTAAACATTCAAATGTATATGAGAGTAAGGAAAAATGTACTTTATTTATTAATATTTATTTGTAGATATGTCGTCTATTAAATTTGGCAACATATACTTTTCTTTTCGATTTACACTCACGAGGATTAAGGACAATATCTTTGGATAAAACTAATAATAAAAATCCAGAGTAGAATGGGTATGTTAAAAAAATTGAAAATCAACATGGTAACCCTGACAATTTAAATAATATTTTGGAGGATTTGGCAATCAAAGAGGAAAGGAAATGGCCTTTGTATCTCTTTCATAATACTTATATTCCGGTTCTTAAAACACATAGAAAACATCTTGGTCCTGGATTGGTACTATTGAGCCGAGTTATACAGGAAACATTTATAAAATTTTAATTGATAGGTCCAATAAACCAGATCTTGAATTGAGATCGACTGTACGTAATTTAGTATATATTCTTGGATTATGCTCAGTTCTGAACAATCCAACAGTTTTTTAACTACATCTCTCAAACTTGGGCAGCTGTGCCCAAGAATTATATGGCAAGGGGATCCTGTCTTTAATTCTACGTCAACAGTGGATATTTGGACACTAAATGCATGTAAAAAAAATTTAAGGGTATAATTTATCCAAGGCATTTAGAAATGGAAGCAATAACTAATAATATAATTACTTTTTATGATCTGAACTGCATTAGAAACTCCCTTTTAAATAAATAAAAAAATGTATCGGTTTCACCTTACAAAATCGCAAAATATCATTTACATCCAGGGGCCTGACACTTCACCCATTAACGTCTAGGTGTACCCTTTGGTCCTCTTTCAAAAATGCCCATAAATATAAAACTAGCTGTTCTCTAGTTTTGTTATTTCACTGAACATGTCTTTAATAGTTGTGCTGCCATTAGGATGAACTGTAATCATGATCACACTTTTCTTTGTTAGTTGTAATTTGTCATTGATAGCGCGTGAGAGAATTTTTCATCAATACTTCATCAATCTGTTTTTGAGGAATAATTGCAGAAAAGCCAGATGAGATTACTATATAAAAAAATATAAATACCCACACATAAGTTATACTAGGAGTTTATATCGATGGTTTGTTTTATATTTCACTCCTACGAATATATAAATAATTGCAGTTTTCGAAATAGGACTGTACGGTCCAGGCAGGCAGGCATTGGATTGGTAATTTGAAACAGCCCTATTGGACGTGCAGGCAAAACCTTATATTTATTCTTCATATTTTGGGCTTAAGCTTTTCCAATTCTATACCTTCAAGTACTTTTTACTGAAAAAGGGTAAAATTTACCACGAAATAAACAATCCAGTTTCTCTTTAGGGAAGGATTTTCTCTAGTCAGGAATCAAATAATAATGACAACAGCTAAGGAAAAGAAAATTCATTTTTCAGACTACCAATTCCAAAAAAATACGGGCCATCTAAAAAATACACCTGATTTTTATCACTGGGTTTGACCCATGAATAAACATACTCTATGGAAAGAAGGACAATATGATAGAAATAAAATCATGGATGTAAATGATGTTGAATCATTTGCACCCCCTCGATCAAAGAGGACGCGAGGAATATAAGATCATTATGTTTCTCTACAAAAATTTACAAAAAACCCGGAACTTAGTTCAGTAGACAATCTTTAACGTATAGGTTTTTTCCTCATTGTGCTGTTTGTCGCCTCCTTGTTTAGAGTTTCTTAAGGTATGTCTACCTTAAATGAAATTAATTCTTCTCAAAATATTAAATAAAAAAACTTCAATTTGACAGTATTGTTTAGATTAACATATAATTTTAACTAAATAACCCCATGTGGCAGTCAATACCTTTTTCAAACTGGCAATGTGTACAATAATTAGAACACATGTTGGTTTAGATAACCATTTTTAAAGACTCAGGGGAAACATAAGTCTCAATATTTGAATTAAAAATATGTAAATACTTTTTTGGACATGTAATATAGGGTTCGATTTACACACTGGGCATATATACAGAAGTTGATTTAAAAACCCTAAGAGATCAAATGAAGTTCGAAGTTGGACGCAGTTGAACGAGTTCGCCAGCTAGATACGTAATATAAAAAGATGATTTGCGATCAATTTGTAAGGATTAATAACTTAATCTATAAAACATTTAAAGCTAATGCTCAACCCGTCATATTTACAAATATAATAATACTAGTCTGTTATACGTGGGATGGTCAAAAGTAAGTTTGTATGTTGAGTGTTTAATATCTAGTTGAAGCTCAGCGCATCATATGAAAAAGAAAAATGCTGTACATATATGTATAAGGTTTAATAAAAAGAAATTCATTATTTTGAATGATTTTCTCCATTAATGTTCATCTCCTTGGGAGTCAAAACATTGATAATATGACGGTCGGACTCGACGATTTCCATTTTTCTATCCACGTTCGACAATCCCCCTTCCAGAAAGTGATGCAATTTTGACGTCAAAACTACCGGCAAAGACGAAAATGGTGTATGATTGGCTGTTACAGTATCAAATCCATAAACACTATTCACGTTTTCATACACCTGGCTTATGTTTCAGCCTTTTATCGAAGAAAAACTGTGAAACATGATGTATTTTCTATTAGTTAAAGTCTATCTTAAACGCACGCTCAAAGAAAATTAAAACTGTCCAAAAAGTTTAGTCATTGTTATATCTGATATTTCTAACGTTATCTAATTCACAATAATCACACACACATATAAAACGTGAGATACGTATTACTAAAGCCATTTGTTGGAAAAATAATGAATTTCTTTTCACAACGTCTATTAATAATATTGCATAATTTTTATGTACATATGTTTGTCGACCCCTAATAACTCCAATGACGGATAGTAATTAATATATTTACATCATTTTTTTTGCAAATTAACAAAAATTTTGTTAATTGTAATGCATTCTCAATGAAACACCCTTATTTGTCTATGTACCTCCCCCCCCTCTATATGAAAGATTGTAATAACCTCATTCATTCCGATAAGAATGATACAAATCTGATTCAGGGCGCCATTAATTTATCTAGGCTATCATTCAAGCACTCTGTTGTGATTATTATTATAAGGAGGTTGGTATTTGAAGACCACCCTTGAAGAAGACATTCCTTTTGTAGTGCAGAAGTAACGGGTAAAATAATATGTAAAATGGAGCAATGAAGATACATTGGATCCTTTTGTGAAGTTCTTTTTCTTCTAAGTAATTCAGGAAAAAGAGATATGTAATCAATCTCTGGGGATCAAAAGTAATGTTAATTACATGTATCTATTGTATAAGGGGAAAAATACAATCAAAGATGATAAATGGTACTAAATATATAATTAATAATTCCATGTAAAATTAAAGTAACACTTCAAAGTCGTCAATTCTTCTTCCTCTAAAAATTAAGAATTCATATTTAAAAGTAGGTAATCTGGGGTTATATTGGGTTGTGCATAATTATTTACTAATTGTATAATATTAAATTGAAGTTGTTGTTTTATTAAACTCTATTTGAAAATGTTTCAAAATAAAAATTGTACTAAGCTGTTATTAATTAAAAACTATTGAAGAGTCTTTAATTTTAGTTTCAGATTAGACTTTCAGCTATCCAATAAGATATTTATAAGCTTTGTTAATTTACTCTTCCAAAAGTTATGAGTCTCCAAAGTAAAAGCATCAATTTTCTTTTTCATACAAGGATAACTCGAATTCCAAACTTGTTAAAAATATTATGAAAATAGCATAGAAATGTTTTAGTTTTAGGCTTTGAAATATATTTATACAGTTTATTTCTAGTTTGAAAAACAAGCGTTTAAAAAAAGTTTTGAATCTTAAGAAATAGCGAAAAATACATAGAAGTTTATCATTTTTGGCCTGAAGAATTTGTGCTTGATAGGTGAAAACTAAGACAGTATTTAGAATGTCGTGCTGATACTATTTCTATGTATATATATTTTTTTTTTATCTTTAGACACAAAGAAAGTGTGCTTTTGTTGGAAATTATTATCAATTTATTCAAATTCATACAAAATGATATAATTATTCCAAAAAAAGATTGAGATGACTGCCCTTCTACGTAACAGATTGCGACAAAAGGGAATTTCAAGAAAAATGTTATGCACATAGAACCCAGTTTATAACGTTTTCAAGCGTAAGGAGGCTGGAAGGGAAGGTATCGTTTAGAGCAAAATAAGTGTATTACAGAGAATATCAAACCCTTAATTTTACTGATGTTACCCAGAAAATGAATGTCTCCAGAGGCACGATGTTTAGAGCACTAAAAAAATAATTTACAAGGAAGACTTTTCGTCGAATTAAATGTTCTAAATTAGCATATCGTCATGAAAAATTCCGTTGTGAATTAAGCAAGAAGCT